>NC_062544.1:81791860-82131026 GCF_016906955.1 Phacochoerus africanus | reverse complement strand
AGATTTGATAGTTTCATTTTTCTCTGTGGCCTTAATCTCACTCTTTGAGAACACATTCTCATCATGGCAAGTCTTAAAAAGGTCAGAAACTTGGCCAGAGCCTGTACTTTGCCAACCCTGGCTCTTTATTTATTCTGTGCAAAAACAAAGAACTTCAGTTATTAACACCAGGAGTCCTACAAACCAGGACATTTTCTGTAACCTGTCCTGAGTCCTACAAGCCCCCACCTAGAATTAGAGGAGCCTCTCATTTGGGAAAGGATGGAAATGTGATTTCAATTGTCTTTGTCTTACTCACTAGGAAATGATGGAGACGGCTTTTGTTATGCCAAAGTAGCTTCAGAGAAATGAAAAGAGTTAGTGAAATCAGTATTACATATGTGCATAAATTAATTACAAAAGCTTTTGATCATGAGCTTTCATGGAAGGAGAAAAAGAAACCCTTCCCATGCTTGAGCTTTATGAGAAGCACAATAATTACAGGGACACAGAAACATCCGGGAATAGCAGGACATTGTAGGAACCACACAGGATTAGGATTGATGTTTACCCAATGCTGATATATATATTAGGGCTGCTCCTGCAGCATATGGAAGTTCCCAGGCTAGGTGTGTTTTTTGTTTTTAGTTTTTTGGTTTTTTTGTCTTTTTGCCATTTCTTGGGCCACTCCTGAGGCACATGGAGGTTCCCAGGCTAGGGGTTGAATAGGAGCTGTAGCCGCCAGCCTACGCCAGAGCCACAGCAACTCGGGATCCAAGCTGCATCTGCAACCTACACCACAGCTCACTGAAACCCTGGATCCTCAACTCACTGAGCAAGGCCAGGGATGGAACCTGCAACCCCACGGTTCCCAGTCAGATTCATTAACCACTGAGCCAGGACAGGAACTCCCCCAGGCTAGGGTTTGAATGGAACAGGTAGCTGTCGGTCTATCTACAGCCACAGCAACACTGGATCTGAACCTCGTCTATGAACTACACCACAGATCATGGCAACACCAGATCCTTAACCCACTGAGCAAGGCCAGGGATTGAACCTATATCCTCATGGATACTAGTCAGGTTCGTTACCACTGAGCCACAAGGAGAATTCCTATCCAACACTGATTTTTGAAGCCCTGGCACGTGATAAACTATGCTAATCACATATATGCCACACATAATTTTTCCTACCATAGACATATTTCAAATATTCACATTGTGAGCTATTTGTAGAAGAATTAGTTAATGGTCCAGTTTTTCTATTTAACATAATAAGGCAATAGCAACCCATGTATACCATTGAATTAAAGTATCAATTTGCCAAGAGTTCTGGGAGTTGCAAGTTTTATTTCCTTAGATATTTAGCACATGCTAAAAATGAGCTGTAACTGTAGTGACAGTTTTAGTAGGATTCCCCTAAAACCTTTTATATTTTTGCAGACAGTCTAGGTTCTGGCTAAAGCCGAAAGGACAGAGAGCTAAATGAGAGGTAGCAAACTCATTTGCTGAAACCATTTTCCCAAATGAAAGATAATGACAGTGAGAGACCAACATGGGAAGAGGGTTTGAAGCTAAGCTAAAAACCAATCTGTGCCCCTGCTGAGATTGGCAGGATAAAATACGATTTGAAGATGGGTCAGTCCATCCACAATCCTCCGTAAACAAACATTTCCAGAGGGTCCACTGCACAAAGGGTAGGATATTAGATGTGATAGGAAATCCAAAATACCTCATAACCGCTACTCCTAAAGATGTTTGTAGCCCATTAGAGGTGAAGAAACACAAACACACTTGAAAATGAGACAAAATTTCAGAGTGTAAGCTTTAGGATGTCCTCTGTTGCAATAAGAGAAAACCACTTCAACAATAAAGGGGATTTGGGCTCATGTACCTGCAAAGTCCAAAGGTCAGGGGGCTACCATTGTTTTGACTGGTGAGAGCTGCAGTGTCATCCTGATTTCTTCTTCCTCTCTCCACTATCCCTCCTCTAGGCTGGCTTCTCATAATCCTGAGATGGGTGCCACAGTTCCAGGCTTCCCATCTGAACATCACAATGACCACTCTTGAAGAATGAGAATTTATTTCCCGGCAATCAAGCAAGAGTCCTGAACTTCACTCTGATTGGACAGCTTAATTCTCATGACCACCTGGGTTTTGGATGTGTCTATTTTTTTTTTTTAACTACATATATTTTTTCTTTTTTTTTTCTTTTATAATTTTTTTATTTTCCCACTGTACAGCAAAGGGGTCAAGTTATCCTTACATGTATACATTACAATTACATTTTTTCCCCCACCCTTTCTTCTGTGGATGTGTCTATTTTAAGGCAATTGCAAATCCACCTCTAGAGCTAGGGGAAGAGGGCACTTCCTCCCAAAAGCTTTTGGGCTGCTTGAAGGAGGGTTAGATAAGCAAAAGAGAATGTGAATACTATTAGGAAGCAGGGAGGGGAAATGGACATTGTGTAGGCAACCACTCATATCCATTCAGGAAATTCTGAAATCTCTCTAAGAATCACTTCCAAACTAAGGACCTACCGCACAGCACAGGAAAAAATATTCACTATCTTATAATAACCTATAGTGGAAAAGAATTAGGAAAAAGAATATATATATACATCATGTTGTTAGTTTCAGGTACAAAGTGATTCAGTTATATACCTGAAACTAACACAGCATATAGTAAATCAACTATATTTCAATTAAAAAAAAGTTGGTCCTAACACTTCACAGTTAAAATGGTAGTCATTTTGCTGATCATAAATCACTTATCGTAATTTAAGCTAAATTATTTTTCTTGGAAATACCTGGGAAATGTATCTGGAAAGACATGGACTCCTTTTTTCCCCTCCTAATACCACTCATGTAGCTGAAGAGGGCTATGAGATAATGCACACAATTGTCATACGTCCATTTCAAATTCTTTGAGTTCCTGTTCTTTCTTTTTTCTTTTTTTTTTTCTTTTTTTGCCTCTTTGCCTTTTCTAGGGCCCCTTCCTGCAGCATATAGAGATTCCCAGGCTAGGGGTCTAATCAGAGCTGTAGCCACTGGTCTATGCCACAGCTAGAGCAACGCGGGATCTGGGCTGCGTCTGCGACCTACACCACAGCTCACAGCAACACCAGATCCTTAACCCACTGAGTAAGTCCAGGGATAGAACCCACGTCTTCATGGATACTAGTCGGGTTCGGTTAACCACTGTGCCTTGACGGCAACTCTGAAAATTAATATGTTGAAACAAACTATGCTTCTTTGGTATCCAAGGGTCCCCCCCCATCACTTAATTCTCCTCTATAGCCAAACTTATGAAGTGATATGGGTCAAATCCATCACAATATAGAAATTATTAATGATTTGCATATTTGCATATGCTAATAACATTTTTATAACCTCATCTCAAGTCTTGCCAACTCACTGATTTTAGACAAAGTTTCTTAGATTTCTAAATATAGAAAAATGGATACTATTTGCTTTCAAGTCAATGGAAATTTACTGACTAAAGCAGTACTGGAAAGGGTTAAAAAGAGAAAAATGCAAACCATTATGTAAGGTTTAGTTTAAAGGATAAAGTGTCTCAATTAAAGCTGTGCCAGAAAAAGTAATTAGGCTGCACATAATTGTCAGAATGAACTGGAACAAGAAAAATGAAAAATCTGGTCAGGAAAAGAGAGGAAAACTCCACAGTGCTGTCACTCCACATTAGCACAAAATTATCCTCTTTGTGACACTTTTTTCTCTCTTTGGGTGGAATGTTGCTCTTCACATATTTGTAAATGTTTCCGACAGTCATAATCTGGTCTTTCTTCTAAAAATCAAAGCACTTCATTACATTTCCAAATGCCTTTCTGATCTCTTTTTTTTTTCTAAAAGCACCAACAGAATATAGAATAAGTAGGATATGTGACCCTGAGAAAAATGTTTGGCCTCGGTACAGTTTTATAAGGAAAAGAAGCTTTATCCCATATTACATGGAGATCCCAGTTAATTCAACCCAAATATTGTGGTTTACTGGGAATATTTTAAATTACTAAGAGAAATTTTAAAATGTTTACTCTCACTCTAACATATTTTTCTGATCCACTGTATATTTATTACACAAATATAATAAATTATAATGCTCATAATATAATAATTATAATGTTTGTTATACAATAATTATACAAAATAATGTCCCTCTTTTACTAAGCAAACACACTCACATTCCCACTAGCCTAATAAATCAACTGTTTTTCTTCTTTTCTTGTCCATTTCCAGTTCATGTCTATATGTACATATAATTTAAAAGTTGTTCTAATTGCACACAAATACCATTTTGTTTACTGATTTATTCATTTAACATTGGGTGATAGATAAATACATTTACATATTGCTATGTGAACATCATAAGTATTTTTCATAACATCACAATATTCAATTAAAATAATATTCTGTGACTTATTCTGTTGTACATACAAATGATTTAAAATTTTTCCTAATTATAAATGAAGATGCCATGAATTTCATCATACATAAAACTTTCTCTGTATTTTGATATTTTCTCAGGACAAACTTAGGGCCACACCTGTGGCATATGGAAGTTACCAGGCTAGGGGTCAAATCGAAGATGTAGCTGCCAACCTATGCCACAGCTAAAGCAATGCCAGATCTGAGCCTCATCTGAAACCTACATCACAGCTCACGGAACTTTACCCACTGAGCAGTACCAGGACTCAAACCCATATCCTCATGTATACTAATTGTGTTCATTACTACTGAGCCACAACAGGAACTCCACTACAATTTATTTTAAATGTGCCTGATTTGGATAATCACTACCAAAAAAGTTTCAAGACTGGCACAATAGCTTTAATTTAAAGTTAATTCTCTTGAAACAAAATGATAAACATTCTGTTTTTTTATTTATCTTTAGTAGTTTCAATAGATTTTGATGAAGCTTGGAATGTACATATAAAAAGTTCAGGAGTTCCCTTGTGATGCTGTGGGTTAAGGATCCAGCATTGTCACTGTAGCTCAGGTTTGATCCCTGGCCCAGAAACTTCCACATGACGCAGACATGGTCAAAAACAAACACACTTCGTGTGAGCCACATATATAATTAAAATATTTCCAGAAACCACCTTAAAAAAAAAAAAAAAAAAAAGGAGTTCCTTCTATGGCACAGCAGGTTAAGAATCCAGCACTGTCTCTGTGGCTATGAGGGTTCTATCCCCAGCCCTGTACAGTTGGTTAAGGATCCAGCATTGCTGCAGCAGTGGCATAGGTCTCAGTGGCAGTTTGGATTCGATCCCTGGCCCAGGAACTTCCATGCCCTGCAGGTGTAGCTAAAAAATAAAAAGAAATAGAAATAGGTGATATTAATTTTAATAATATATTTTATTTAACCCCCTATATTTAAACAAATATGATTTCAACAAGTAATAAATACAAAATATTATGACAGCGTCATTACACATTTTTTTTCTTTGTGGCCACACCCACTGCATGAGGAAGTTCCCAGGCCAGGGATCAAACCCTTACCACAGCAGCAACCCAAGCCACCGCAGTGACAATACTGGATCCTTAACCCACGGGCCACCAGGAAACTCTGGCATTATATATTCTTTTGTTCCTAACAAGCATTCAGAATCTACTGCATATTTTGTATTTACTACAATCATAATTCAGATGCCAATTTTCATAAAAAAGTATAATTGGTATTATATTACATAAAATTTACAATTAAAAAAGTTTTTAATTTAAATTAATGAATATTAAATAAAATTAAAAATTCAGTTCCTTTGTTGCACCAGCCATATTCCTATGTGACTATTGTAATGGACAGCACAATGTAGAGAGAAGTCTCACAACTATGAGTTTTCTGAATAAGGCCTGTAATATACAAAACTAGTGAGACAGGAGGGAAGCGGGCAGGGCACAACCTTTAAAAGAATGACATAGCCGGAGTTCCTGTTATGGCGCAGAGGTTAACAGACCTGACTAGGATCCATGAGGATGTGGGTTCAATCCCTGGCCTCGCTCGGTGGGTTAAGAATCTGACATTGCCATGAGTTGGGGTGTAGCTCACAGACATGGCTTAGGTCCTGAGTTGCTGTGGCTGTGCTGTAGGCTGGCAGCTGTAGCTCCGATTCAACCCCTAGCCTGGAAACTTCCATATGTTGAGGGTGAGGCCCTAAAAAGCAAAAAATAAATAAATAAATATTTTAAAAAAATAAAATAAAAGAATGACACAGCCATTACAAAAACCTAGGTAAGATAAAAACTGGTTAGAACTAATCAGGCCCAAGATGGGGGAAGATTCCACTTCCAGTAGACCTTGAGCTTCATTACACACTCATTGCAATACATCAGGTATATGACACACCCACAGGCACCATGACAGTTCTGAGGCCGACCATAAAAGGCCAAAGAATGGGCAGTGGCCCAGTTTCTGGAAATCCCTGCCTCTTCTTCAAGATAATTGGAATAATCTGCCCACTTGTTAGCCTATGAAATTAGCCAGCCCATAAAAATGAACCACCCCCACACACTCTGTCTGTGGAATGTGTATCTCTCTAAATAAACCTGTTTTCCCACTTAGTCCTTGGGGCAGAGCGCTCTTTCTTGCCTGCTCACTTATATCCTTGACAAGCATCCTATATTAATAAACCTACTTCTTAACTATCACTTTGCTTCCTGTGGAATTCCTTCTGCACTGAGACAAGAAGAACGGGAGCTTCATTTAGTCCTGAGACCAGGTATGTGATTTCAGCTGGAAGACTGTGGGTTCCAGTCCTATCTGAGGTGTGTGGTTTCACTAGAAACATTTATTTCGTCTTAAAAAAAAATGTATTGACTTTCTTGAAAGCATTTTCCCTCCATGAAAGAAAAATTATTTAATCATTTGCATTCATTCTGGGCCAAATAGGTGGAATACCAAACTTTTCTTAAAGAATTTACTAGATGAATACAAAAACAAGATTTTTTGTGAATAAAATGTTCCCATCTGAAAAAAGAATGAGGTCTTTTAGAAGTTTTTTCTGAGGGAGATGGAAAAATCCAATTAACTGTTTTCATAGCACCAGCTGGTTCTTTGGAGCTGAAAGAAATAACACCTCCCAGGAGTGAACATTTATTTCACTTCCAGTCAGAAATGCAGTCACCCTGATTCCCTAAGAGATCAAGCTACCTGTTAGACAATATTGATGGTAATTAGGATGACAAATAACAGCAGTTAATAAGGACATGAATTATCACCCCTGTGGCTCGTCTCTAATTTTTATTTAGTTTGTCTATGTGTGTCACTAATAAGGTTTTTTAAAGTCTTCTTTTTTTGGGGGGTGGGGGGTTGTGCCTACAGCACACAGGTGTTCCTGGACCAGGGATCAAACCCCTGCCACAGGAGCAACCCGAGCCACAGCAATAACTATGCTGGATCTTAACCCACTGAGACCCCAAGGAACTAAAGAAAAAAGTCTATTTGAAGTTTAGGCTTACTTTCTGTCTTATGAGATTGTGGTGTTCATGATAGGTACATATTGCTAAGAATAGTGATGATAGTTTCCATTTTATTTCACAAATTTTCATTTTTTTTGAGTGCTTAGTATGCACCAGATATTATTATAAGCATTTCACAATGTATTAAAGTTTTTAATACTCATCATTACTAGATGAAGTAGAAGTAGTAACTTGTTCAAAGTCATATAGCTATGATCTTTTTTTTTTGTCTTTTTTTGCTATTTCTTTGGGCCGCTCCCACGGCATATGGAGGTTCCCAGGCTAGGGGTCCAATCGGAGCTGTAGCCACCGGCCTATGCCAGAGCCACAGCAACACAGGATCTGAGCCGCGTCTGCAACCTACACCACAGCTCACGGCAACACCGGATTGTTAACCCACTGAGCAAGGGCAGGGACCGAACCCGCAACCTCATGGTTCCTAGTCGGATTCGTTAACCACTGTGCCACGACAGGAACTCCCCATATAGCTATGATCTTAATAGCTATCATTTCAGATGGGTGATTTGTCATTGAATATTATATATTTCTTTCTAAATGATTTTTTTCCACACATACCATCCTCATTTTCCCTTCTTCTTTTCCTCCATCCCTCCCTCCCTCTCTTCCTTCCTTTCGCCTTTCCTTCTTCTTCCCTTCTCCTTTTCCTCCCCACTTTCACTATTCAGTCTCTCACAATCTGGTTTCTACCATCCCACACTGCTCTTGTTGAGGTCACTAATAACTTCTATGCCAAGACCCAGGGCCCAACTTCCAATTCTCTGAAGCAGTTGGTTTAATTTCTAGAGCACTCTTTTCTCCTCGTTGCATCCACAATCCTATTTAATTACCTTTGCTGTGCACCTTCTCTTCCATCATCCCCTTAGATGTAAGTGTCTCAAAGAGTTTCACTTATTCATAGGTATTTGTTAATATCTATATTTGTAAATAAAGTGACTGGTCTGTCTGTCCTTATACTAATCTGAAGGGAAGCCTCTACCAATGCCAATTTCCTGAGCTTATCTAGGCTCTGCCTTTAAATAACATGGACAAAATTCCAACTCAACCTGCAGTTTAGACTGAATCCAGAACTCAGAAATCCAGCTGCCTACCTGACAGCTTCTCTCTAGATGTCTACTGGGGATTCCCCACCTTAATTTATTCAAATGCAGTTCCTGAGAGTATCCTACCACTTATATACCAACCCAGATCTCTCTCTCCTCTGCATTCAGTTCAAGTTACCAAATTGGGTTAACTTCAACTCGTGAATTTGTCTCCTAAGTCTGTTATCACTATCTCACCCCCAAGGCACTGTTGATTCCTGCTGGGACCAGAATGACCACCTCCTAACTTGTTCCTGGGCTCCAGTCAGGCTACATCTTCCTAGTGGTTCCACCTTAATTCTCTAGCCTCATCTCTGGTCTTTTTTCCACTTACAGTATATACTTCTCCTGTACAGTATATATACATAGTGTGTGTAAAATATGTACACATACACTTATTATAAATCTGTGTGTGTATATACTATGTAGTATTTAAAAATTTCTGAGTCCTCTCTTGCCTCTGGACCTTCAAATATGCAATTTCCTTTACCTGGAAGATTCCTCCTTGGTCTATTATCTACTCTTCTTCATTTCACACACAGTAACAGCATTTACCCATAAAGATCTTAGAATAGCACCAGGTAATAATAAGTGCTATATACTTAATAGCTTTTATCACTAGTATTATTATTTTCAGAGAGCTTTCTATGTCAGTTGATAACTCTTCTCAGGCTGCATGGTTTATTTACCCAGTCTTATACTGTGGGCATAAACTATATAAGTTTTTTTTGATCTTCTGCTATTATAAATCCTCGTGCATATGTTACTTCAAACTTGTCTTGGATTTGTTCCCAGGAAATGAGCTCTGAGATGGAGAGTTATGTGTAAAAGTCATATTAGAGGTGCTTTCAAGAGATACACCCATAAGACAGGCCTCATTTTGTTGCACTTTGCAAATATTGTGCTTTTCACAAATTGAAAGTTTACAGCAGTCCTGTTTCTGGCAAGTCTTTCAGTGCCATTTTTCCTACAGCATTTTCTCACTTTATGTCCCCGTGTCACATTTTGCTAATTCTCACAATATTTCAGATTTTACCTTATTAATATATTTGTTATGGTGGTCTGTGATCAGCGATCTTTGATGTTACTGCCCTGACTCATTGAAGGCTCAGAAAATGTTTAGCATTTTTTCAGCAATTAAGTATTTTTCATTAGCAGATTTTTTTTTTTTTTGGCCCACACCTGTGGCATATGGAAATTCCCAGGCTAGGGGTAAAATTGGAAGCACAGCAGCACAGGAGCCGAGCCACATCTTTGACCTACACTGCAGTTCTTGGCAATGCTGGATCCCCAAATCACTTAGTGAGGCCAGGGATCGAACCCACATTCTCATTGATAGTAGTCAGATTTGTTTCCACTGTGTCATGACAGGAACTCCAACATATGTACATTTTTAAAGACATAATGCTATTTCACACTTAATAGACTACAGTACAGTATAAACATAACTTTTATATGCACTGGAAAACCAAAAAATTTGTGTGACTGCTTTATTATGATATATGCACCCACAGCATATGGAGGTTCCTAGGCTAGGGGTGGAATTGGAGCTGTAGATGCTGGCCTACGCCACAGCCATAGCAATGCAGGATCCTAGCTGTATCTGTGACCTACATCACAGCTCATGGCAACGCTGGATCCTTAACCCACTGAGCAAGGCCAGGTATCGAACCTGCGTTCTCATGGATAGTCAGATTCCTTAACTGCTGAGCCACAACGGGAACTCCAAATATGTGCTTTATTGCAGTGGTATAGAACCAAACCTACAATATCTCAGCATGCCTGTAAGATTGGACAGACAAAGAGGCTAACTTGCAATGAGGCTTTAGCTGATCGACGGAGAGATCTGGAGTTGAGAAGGCTCTTTAGAGTTGTCCCAATTTGAAACCAAATGTTGGACTTTTGTATCCCAACAGCAGCCAATTGTTGGCCATGGACCATGTGTGACAGGGAGTGTAACTTTGAGCAAGGCAGTTCCCTGAAATTGAGGGAAATTCCCAGTGAAAACACAGCTATGTCAGCAACCAAGACTCGCTAAAGCTTGAGGATGGGTGCCTTGACCATCAAGAATGAACTTGGGCCCAGCACCTCTGTATTTTATAGAGCATGGTTTTCAAACTTTGGGGTGCATTAAACTTACTTGTGCAGCTTGTCAAAATACACATTACAAGGCCTCACCTTGTAATGTGTATCAGGGCTCTCGATTCAGTAGATCTAATGTGAACTGAAATTCAAATATGATTCTCAAGATAGATTCAATTATACAGAGGAGGGAGTGTGGTAGATTACAATAGCCATAAATTTATCCATCTATACATGAATGCCCTTTGCAATGTGTCTCTGCCGTTGATCTTATCCAAAGGTAAAGTCTCTTTCTCTGCCCCTTTAATCTTTGGCAAATAGAATGGGGTGCAAGGGACAATAGCAGAGTCCTGAGCCTAGGTGCTATGCAACCTCTTTTTTTTCCCTTGGGACTGATATGTAAAGATGCCTGGGTTAGCATCCTTGACAATGACACAGAGAGATACCCAGTTGACAGTCATCAAGAAAGTAGGCAATCTTAGACTCTCCAGGCCTATCAAGATATCAGATGGGGTGAGTGATCACTCTGTGTGAGTGATCCCAGGTGGGGCCAGGAGAAGAACCATCCACCTGAGCACAAACCAAGCTACCAATCCTAAGAATCATAAGCAAAAAAAAATTTAAGGCATTGAGTTTCAGGGTAGCTTGCCATGCACAAATAGTGAACTGTTATAAAGAACAATACTCTAGGAGGTGGAGGAAGAACAAGATGGAAGGAACATGATGCTTGGGCCTACTCACAGAGCAGAAAGATCTGACCTCTCAGACTATTATGTGACAAATAAACTTCTGTCTAGTTTGAATCACATGTCACATACATTATTTCATGTTTGTATCACCTATGGAATAAATACTGAGATATTCTTTCCTTTATAATGATGAAACAAAATCTCCTAAAGGTGTAAGAAAGTAGAACTCAAGCAGCTTAGGGGCTGTTCTGGCAAGGGTCTCTGGATCTGACTGTTAGGATGATATTAGCTCCACATTTTGAACTGCTTTCTCCACTCAGGAAAAACAATTTATAGAGCAGTTACTATTTGAAAAACAGATTCATATGTGCATCCAAATATATTTATTGAAACTTGGCTATATGCCAGGCATCATTCTAGGTATTTGAGCTGGACAAAACAGAAGATATCTGGCTGGGGTCTTAAAGTCATAAGAGCTTATGTTTTAGTAAACAGACACAGTCAACAGTAAATATAATGCATAGATTATAAGAAAATATTTGCAAATCATATATATTAGATAACTGTATATCTAATGAGAGACCATATCTAGGATATGTAAAGGACTCTTACAATTCAATAACAAGAAGACAAATTACGCAATTGAAAATGGGCAAACAGGAGTTCCCATCATCATGGCTCAGCAGTTAACAAACATGACTAGGATCCATGAGGATGCAGGTTTGATTCCTGGCTTCAGTGGATCAAGGATCCCACATTTTCTGTGAGCTGTGGTATAGGTCACAGATGCGGCTCAGATCTGGCATGTTACAAATGTGGCATAGGCTGGCTGCTGTAGCTCTGATTCAACTCCCAGCCTGGAAATTTCTGTCTATGCCACAGGTGCAGCCTTAAAAAAAAAAAAAAGAAAAGAAAAGGGGCAAACAATATGAATACAAGAAGGAACACAAATGCCAAAAAACATATGGAAAGATGTTTAACATCATTGGCCATTTGGGAAATGCAGTTCAAAACCACAATGAGATACAACTTCATACCCACTAAGATGACTAGAATAAGAAGTCAGAAAATAACAAGCATTGGAGACAAAGTAGAGAAATTAGAACCCTCATACTTTGCTGGTGGGAATGTAAAATGGTATATCTGTTCTGAGTAATAACTGCATGGTTTCTCAAAAGGTTAAATATAGAACTACCATATGATCCTTTTCTGGGTATATACCCTAGATAATTGGAAATACAGGTGCACACATAAACCTACGCGCAGGGTTCAGAATAACATTAGTCTTAATGGTCAAAATGTCTATGAACTGATTAATGAATAAACAAAAGGTGGTATATCCATACAACAGAATATTATTCAGCAATTAAAAGGAATGAAGTATTGATATAGGCTACAACATGAATGAACCTTGAAAACATGCTAAGTGAAATAAACTAATCATAAAAGGCCACAAAGTGTATAATTTTATTTTCATGATATGCCCAGTATAGGCAAATTTATAGACACAGGAAGTAGGTTAAATGTTGGATGGGGCTGGGATGGGTGGGGGAAATAGAAGAATGATAGCTGAAATGTACAAGGCTCCTTTTTGAGGTAATATAAATGTTTTTAAATGGATTCAGGGTTGTCAGGGAGGGGGATATCTCCCCCTCTACCTCTCTTGAATTCTTGTGGCTGGACTAATAAGAAAATTTATGCAAGACAGAATACAATAGTAAAAGAAACACATTTTAATCCCGTGCACGGAGATCTCATAGAAACATGAGACCTTAAAAGTGGTCAAAGCAGGCAGCTCTTTTACTCCTTAGACAAAGAAACAATACAGTTGTGAGGAATTGACAGAACAATGAAACTTAGGTTTTGGGTACCCACCTAATCAGAGTTTGGGCTTGGGGTAGTAAACTAAAGTAACAAGGTTTGCTTATACAGGCTTCTCTGCCTGTATTCCCTAACTCTGGTGATGAGGCTTTCCTTCTACCTCAGATGCAGGCTGTGAAACCATGACCTACAGAGCAAACAGAAGCTGATAGCTAACAGGAACTCTTGAGATTGTCTTGCAGAGCAGCAGATAGGGGACCAGCCTGTTAAAACCCATCTGTGTGTAAACTGCCTTTTCTGAATAAGGTTGCTGTAGTTATTTTTACTCTTTCTTTTTTCTCTCTTATTGGATACCTTCCCAGCTTCATCTAGCACAGTTGTTTAACAGGAACTTGGAGTATGTTCTTGTCCAGTCCAGTGTGAGCCATGTGAGGCTGGTTGGGACCACTGAGTCTAAATTGGGTCTGCTCAGATATAAGAACAATAGCCTTTTCTTTTTTTTTTTTTTTTTGCTTTTTGGGGTCATACCTATGGCATATGGAAGTTCCCAGGCTAAGGGTCAAATTGGAGCTGCATCTGCTGGTCTACACCACAGCCATAACAACGTGGGATATTAGCTGGGTCTGCAATCTACACCGCAGCTCATGGCAATGCTGGATCCCTGACCCACTGAGTGAGGCCAGGGATCGAACCCACGTCCTCATGGATACTAGTCGGTTGCTTCCACTGCACCACAACAGGAACTCCCTGAACAATAGCCTTTTGAAGTCAGAGGGCCAAAAACTCCACCCTCAGATCATGCTGAGTGCCTCCATTTTTGAATATGCAGAAGCATGACACCGAGGTACACCTGCACAGAACACTGATTACCTCACCTTTCCCCCTAACTCCAATAACCTTTCCTTATACGTAAGACCATCCTGCTCTTCTGATAACTGTCCCAACCCCCTTGCCTTGGGGGAGGAAGACCTGGGATTTGTTCCCCTGTCTCCTCACTTGGCTACCTTGTGAATAAACACTTTCTCTGCTGCAGCTTCGGCATCTCAGCATTTGGCCTGCTGTGCCTTAGGCAAACAGACCTGGTTCAGTAATAAGAGTGCACTTTTCACATGAGAGATTTATTTCCTGCTTTCTGGGAGACAGAAAAGAGGGTCAGAATGTCCCTCTTGCATTGGCCATTTCTTGAAAAACTTTAACTTAAAATAATCAATATACTATTGAGGTACATTTTGGGGCAGCTGACCCTGGACCCCAACAAGGTGATTGTTGCACAACTCTGTAATTATGCTATAAACCATTGAAGTGTGTATTTAAAACTGGTGAGTTTGGAGATCCCATTGTGGCTCAGCAGATAAAGAGCCCAATGTAATCTCTGTGAGCATGCAGGTTTGATTGCTGGCCTCACTCAGTGGATTAAGGATCTGGTATTGCCATAAGCTGCAGTATAGGCCATGGGTGCACCTCGGATCCAGTGTTGCCATGGCTGTGGTGTAGGCCTGCAGCTGTAGCTCCAATTTGACCCCTAGCCCAGAGACTTCCATATGTCACAAATATAGCCATAAAAAGAAAAAAAAAGGTAAATTTTATGGTATGTGTTGGCTGAAAAAAATGCACAACATAAAAGCTGAGAATTATGTTTATTTGATGGACACTAAGGACTTAAGCCCAAGAAACAACCTCTCAGCTCTGAGGGACTTTCCAAAGAGGTAATGGAGGAGCCAGGATATATAAAGGAATTTTTTGCAAAAAAACAAACCAAAACAAAAGCCAGGTTAGTCAGAACATCCAAAGATTACTGTTAATTAAAAGAAAACCAGACACTTCAAGTTATAGAATTTATCACTTTCCTTTGTATGGGAAAATGCAAGAGTCTGAGCTCATTGAAATTATTCTTATCATACCCACCTTATATCTTGTTTCACTCCCTCAGAGTACACAACTGGTGGTGGCTGCAGTGGCTGATGGCTTAATGGCCCAAACATTCTTTGTTTACTGATATGGCAGGTGACATTCTTAGTCCATGGTGCCTCCTCTTGGTCAAATATTTAACGAATGTTTGGGAGGCATTTTTATGACCAATTTTGTCCCATTGCTCTAGGATGGCTCATTCCTAGATCAGGTGAAGATTCCGTTGGTAGGCCAATCAGTGTGCTAATTTTTGGATCAGGCACTGTTGATAGTCTAAAGTTCTCTGGATCATCTGTCTTACTAATCTTTTATGAGCCAGGAAATATTTTCCCTTGTTGCTTATTCCTATATCTAGACTTCTACCATTATAATTATTTCATGTAGAGTTACATATATGATCAGTTACCTCAAGGCTTTTAGCCATCATTAATTTTGTTGGAGCCCTGGTCCTATAAGGTAATACAAGATACAATCTTATAAAATAGGAGTGAAGATGACTGCCATGTCTTTACCACTGTCGGCTGCACACAGCAGAGTGTTGCTCCAGGACCTTGCATCAGACATGTAAGTTCCCCTCTATCCAGGAAGCCATTGATGGAGAAAGAGAGAGAGAGAGAATCTTATAAAATAGACAGGATAGCAAACTATTGAATTTGGAGTGGATAAGCAATGAGATCGTGTTGTACAGCTCAGGGAACTGTATCTAGTCACTTGTGATGGAACATGATGGAGGATAATGTGAGAAAAAGAGAGTGTGTGTGTGTGTGTGTGTGAGAGAGAGAGAGAGAGAGTGACTGGGTCACTTTCCCATATAGAAGAAATTGACAGAATATTGTAAATCAACTATAATAGAAAAAATAAAAATCTTGCCAAAAAATAAAAGACAGGATAAGTCATACAGCTAGTAACATTAATAAGGTTATAGTCCAGCAGAGAGAGACACAAAGCATAAAGAATTTGAAAGCAAAGAGAATAGATTAAAACAATCACTAGCATAACTGGTTGTAATATGGTCACAATAAACTATCAGGTCCACAGGGGAGCCAGCTGGAGCAGCCAAATTCTGGAAGGATCAGGTAGTGAGAAAAAGATAAACATTTAATCTTTGTTTACAAAGGTATACTTTATTAACTTGTAGGTCATAGTGTAAGAGGAAAAGTTTTTTGGAAAACTAAGATTAAAAGCCACTATATTTTAGAAAAAAAGTCATACAATTATAAATTATATTTCTTTCTTTTTTTTTTTTAGGGCTGCACCTTCAGCATACAGAAGTTCCCAGCCTAGGAGTCAAATTGGAACTGCAACTGCTGGCCAATGCCACAGCCCCAGCAACACCAGATCCAAGCCACGTTTATAACCTAAACCACAGCTCATGGCAACGCCGTATTCTTAACCCACTGAGTGAAGCCAGGGATGGAACCCACATCCTCATATGCTAGTCAGGTTCATTACTGCTAAACCACAGTGGAAACTCCTAAATTATATTTCTTAGTTCATTCAGTCTCATATAATTAATTCCTATTCATCTAGATGAAGTCATCAGGTTTCCCATTAGAGTTTTGTAATTTCTTATCCAATTCAGTGGTATGATCTAAAAGTTATCAGAAACTTATAATTGTCAAAAAAAAAATCCTTTTAATGATATCTCCATGAAGATCCTCACTTTGTAAAAGCACCACAGTAAAAGTGATTGTCTATAAACCAACAGGACTTAAAATGGCATGATTAAAGATTTGATTACAACACAATTGACAGAAAACTTGGATATTTCTGTGACATACAACATTTTAAGACTATAATTGGAATTATTGCTGATGAGATTTTTAGGAATTCCATATAAATTTTGGAATATTTATATTAATGACCTTTACGACACAATATAACCTAAGTACGTTAATCTCCAATCACTGTAATCACTTCTCAAGTACTACAACATGCCAAATAAGCCTAATTAGTTTCATATTCCTCTCTGAGATGTCTCAGGATTCCTTTGAAGCATCCCAGAATTAGCTAGAGATCAAAAGAATTTAGTTAGAATTTGATATGGGGAAAGTTTATGAAAAATATCAAAAAGACTTCAAAACACTTGATCAAATAGCATCATAGGTCACTGTGAAACCTTACTTATTCATTTAACAAAAGTGACAAAAGATTTCAAAAAATAAAAACGCATCATTTAAAGGCAAAGAAACTCACACAATCTGTTACTAACAGCTGTATTCCAAGAAAACTGTTCTCTTGGCATTCCTGTTGTGGTTCAGAGGGCTAAGAACCCAACTAGTATTCATGAGGATGTGGGTTCGATTCCTGGCCTTGCTCAGTGGGTTAAGGATCTGGCGTTGCTGTAGCTGTGGCATAGGTCAGCAGCTGCAGCTTGGATTAGACCCCTAGACTCGGAACTTCCATAATGCCACATGTGTGGCCCTAAAAAAGAAAAGAAAACTGTTCTTTTTACAGAGAGAGGAGTCAAATCCAGTCTTATACCAGCCCACTTTTAATTACAAAATAGATTTACCTAATTAAATCTAATCCTAGCCTGACCATGTACAAAACTCCTTTTCAGAGTTCCCATTTTACAAACCTTGCATGACTTTCTGTATTTACATTAGTTTGGTCCTTATTTTTCCATCCAGAAACAATCAGATCTGGGACAAGATCATTTTTTCCCTTTAACAAAATGTATTTCCATTCCTCATACATTCTTTTGCTGAAAACACACATTCTAGTTTCCTTGATACTGAAATATTTACCTTACTGTCTTTGGTAGCTTTAATTACATATTACAATTTTAACCCTTAAACAACTAGTGAAGCCGGAGTTCCCGTCGTGGCGCAGTGGTTAACAAATCCGACTAGGAAACATGAGGTTGAGGGTTCGGTCCCTGCCCTTGCTCAGTGGGTTAAAGATCCGGCATTGCCGTGAGCTGTGGTGTAGGTTGCAGACGCGGCTCGGATCCCGCGTTGCTGTGGCTCTGGCGTAGGCCAGTGGCTACAGCTCTGACTGGACCCCTAGCCTGGGAACCTCCATATGCCGCGGGAGCGGCCCAAAGAAATATCAAAAAGACAAAAAAAAAAAAAAAAAGAAAGAAAAAAACTAGTGAAACCCAGTGCAAATAATTGTGAATTGTTTCTTACCAGCATTTCCTGATTGGAATACCCTTTAACCTCTAGAAATATATACCTTCTCATAGCATTTCTTTCCTCAATGTCGTACATGACATGTGCCTAATAAACCCAAACATCTTCAGTTTCCCTCTGGTAAAGAGATAAAAGTAGATAAATTTAGACCTGGTTAGCCATTAATGTTCCAGTAATTTATCTTATTTGAAATGACTTGAATATTTCAATAAATTCCTATCATTTAACCTAACAAATTCAAGTTAGCAAAAATCTGAAGAAACTCTCTTATTTATTTATTTATTTATTTGATTTTTCTTTCTTACCAGGCACACCCATGGCAGGTAGAAGATCCCAGGCCAGGGATCAGACCCACACCACAGCAATGACCTGAGCCAGAGCAGTGATAACGCTGGATTCTTAACCCACTGTACCACCAGGGAACTCCCTAGAGAAACTATTTTAGATAGATGTACCCAAGATATAATTATTCCCAAAGAATTCATCTGAAAACTCTTATCTCACGGTCATTGTATAACTTAAGAAAAATATTATCATATCAAGTAAAATTTTTTTCTTGCTGACAAACTCTATAACAGAAATAACATGAACTTACTGACCTTCAGTAAACTTAGGTATGATAAAAGTAAGCCATGTCTGTATTGATCAAACCAACAAGGTTAAGCTAAAAAAAACAGATATTAATTTAACATTGAATTATGTGAACCTGAAATTCATTCTGACCAGTTTCTTTCATACTTAGAAATAATTAATTAGTTTGTAAGTGCTTACTTTTAAGTCAGTTAAATATACCTCTTTTATAAATTTAATTTTAATAATATGTTCTAGAAATAAAGATATCTCATGTATAATGTATACACAGATACACAAACAGACAAAATTAGAGACTTCATAACTTCACTTAGTTATGAATCAGGATAATAATATAAAATTAATAGTTTACAAATAACAGAATAATTTAAATTTGTTTGCTCAGATGACTAAGGCTTTGCTGTATTTGGAAAAGACTTTTTAAGATTTGTATTTGTCTGGAGTTCCTGTTGTGGTGCAGTGGAAATGAATCCAACTAGGAACCTTGAGGTTGTGGGTTCAATCCCTGATCTCCTCAGTGGGTTGAAGATCCGGCATTGCTGTAGGCTGTGGTGTAGGTTGCAGACGCAGCTCGGATCTGGCGTTGCTATGGCTGTGGTGTAGGACACCAGCAACAGCTCCAATTCGACCCCTAGCCTGGGAACCTCCATATGCCGCGGGAGCAGCGCTGAAAACACAAAACAAAACAAAACAGATTTATATTTGTCCTTGGTAAAATCTTAAGGAGGCTATGAAGTATGTTTTGGGTGAGGGAGATTTTCCCATCAATTTGAGTTTTAAAAGTCTCCTCCCTGCACCCCCTCCCACTTTTTTTCCTACCCTTTGGTTTCTTTCTTTCTTTCTTATCTTTTTAGAGCCATATCAGTGCAAGATATGAAGGTTCCCAAGCTAGCAGGCTGTGGCATAGCTGCTGGCCCATACCACAGCCACAGCAACACCATATCTGAGCCACGTCTGCGACCTACACCACAGCTTGTGACAATGCTGGATCCTTAACCCACTGAGCAAGGCCAGGGATTGAACCTGCATCCTCATGAATACTAGTCAGATCCACTTCCAATGAGCCAGGACAGGAATTCCCTCCCCTTTTGTTTCATGTTTTATCTAATTGAGCTAATTAAGCTCTGACTTAGGTCGAAGTGGGGTGAATTTATATTTCTGATTTAGCAAGACTTGCAAAACAAAGATAGTTGCCTTTAATTCTCCAAAGGACTGGTCTGCTGCCTAAATGATATAAAACTATCACCTGTACTTTCTTTAATTTGCTTTTTATATTGGTGAGAAGATTTCCAACTAAACTGAAAATTAGGAGTTCTGTGTTCTAGGGAATTCCCATAATGGCTCAGTGGTTAACAAACCTGACTAGTATCCATGAAGATGCGGGTTCAATCCCTGACTTTGCTCAGTGGGTTAAGGATCTAGCATTGCTGTGGTTGTGGCGTAGATGGGCAGCTACGGCCCTGATTCAACCCATTGCCTAGAAACCTCCATATGCTGTGAGTGTGGCCCTAAAAAGACAAAAGACAAAAAAAAAAAAGTTCTATGCTCTATAATTTCAGGGTTTAATTTAATCATATCTTCAAAGGCTTGTATGAGGCATTCAGTAAAGATCCTTTTTCTAAGTGTACAGGTTAGACCCAGAGCAAAAATCTCTATTATTATTTTTATTAGCCCCCGATTATTAGCTCTCAGATTTTCTTTATATTGTAGAGGTTCAGGTAACCTTATTGATTTCCCTTAGTATGTTTAATTAATATTTCCTGAAGAGCAGATTCATATGCCCTGTCTTACAATACCAAGCAGAGGAGACATTGCCCAGTGAAACATGTCTATCCTACAACATAATTAAGAAGAGATGTAACCATCTTAAGCTCATTTAAATATACCAATTTTTATAAGCTTTTGCCTCGATTCTATCAAATTTTATACCTTTAACTTTAGTTTATATTAGGACCCAATCAATGACTCTTGATCTTACAAGGAGTCCTAGAAGCTTTCCTTACATTTTATCACCCAACCATTTTATTTATTTTGTATAAAAGGCTCTGGGGTTCCCATTGAGGGGTTGAGCAAAGGGACTGAGACACTTAGATCAATCATTTAACTTGAATAATTGGCTTAAATGCTGCCCTAAGTAATTTTTGTGTGTGTGCTTTTCTGGACTCTACCTGGTACATGGAGGTTCCCAGGCTAGAAGTCGAATCAGAGTTGCAGCTGCTGGCCTACACCACAACCACAGCAATGCCAGAGCCCGATTCTTATCCCACCAAGCAAGGCCAGGGATAGAAGCCATGTCCTCATAGATACTAGTTGTGTTCATTAACCACTGAGCCACTAAAGGAACTCCCTGTGGTAATATTGTTCAGGTATGCCAATGTAATTTTCTTCCATATTTAATTGGGGTATGTATATATATAAAATTGGGGTAGCTAGAGTAGACTTCTTTAGGGCATTTTTTATTTTTCAATTTTTTATATTTTACCATGCTTGTGGCATGCAGAACTTCCTGGGACAAGGGTCAAATGTGAGCCACAGCAGTAACTCAAGCCACATCAGTGACAATGCCAAGCCCTTAACTGCTAGGCCACTGGGGAATTCCTGGGGCCCTTTAATGTTAGGGATCAGTAGGGAGTCCCTTTGGACCATCCAACCTTAAGTGGTGTTGTGTCAAAAACTTTTGTTTTAACCCCATTAACATCATTTTCATTTATTCTGTTTTGTAATAGCCATCTAGAGATTTTTTGTGGGGGGGGGACTGCTCTCATGGCATGTGAAATTTCCTGGGCCAGGAATCAAACCACACCACAATAGTGACCAAGCCACTGCAGTGACAATGCTGGATCCTTAACCTCCGTTTGCCACATGGGAACTCCTGGAGATTTTTTTATCCTTTTGGGACTAGTCCCTTTAAATTTAATACCTTATCGAGAAAATGTCTCTAGACTTTCCCTTTAGTTTATTCTTATTTCCCTATTAATGATTCTAATTAACATTAATTATTCTAATATTTTTGTTAACATCTGTAAGACCCTTTGAGGGAAATTGGAGATCACAAATAAGGCTTTCTAAACTGCCTTTTTTTTTTTTTTGGTCTGTTTATTTGTTTAAACTAAAGGAGTTCTTAGGCTAACTGATATATGTATATATAAATTTATGATTTTTTCATAGATATCAGTAAAACAGCTATTTATGCTGAGCACTCTCTAAAAATTTACCAATTTAGAAGTTTATCCAACATAAAGGACCTATTATCTGGACATTAATGAAACAATTGTGACACAAACCAATAAGAAACAAGAGACACCCCCATAAAAGTGTATGAAGGATGCCATCTAAGCAAGATCCAGATAGTTTACTCCCAAAAATGGTCTAAGAAAGTAAAGGCCTTCATTGTACAGGCTGTCACAACAAAGGTTAAGATGACAAAAAGCCCCTGAGAGTTGGCACAGTCAGAAAAAAGAATGCCCAGTCTATTCAATTGGATATATATACATACACATATGCAC
Organism: Phacochoerus africanus; assembly: GCF_016906955.1. Lineage (NCBI taxonomy): Eukaryota > Metazoa > Chordata > Mammalia > Artiodactyla > Suidae > Phacochoerus > Phacochoerus africanus. Next base: position 82,108,739 of record NC_062544.1, on the reverse strand, counting down.
CTTCCAGATAGCAAAGTCCTTGTTCTCAAAACACACACACCCACACACACACACACACACACACTGCCTAAGATCAGGTAGAACATTTACATCTCAAAGGCACAGGAACAGAAATACAAATTCCTTCTAGAAAGGCTTTTATTTCTTTAAGGTCAGAATTCTGAAAAGATGTTTTATCAAGCTGGCTTTCTCTAACTTAACTGCATATACAATAAAAGAGCCCCATCTTAGTCATTTTTAGGGTGAGGTTTCCTTTAATTGCCAATTAACTGGGAATAACCCGCTCAGTGTCTAAACTGAGCAAAAATCTTCCCATTGTCTTCCAACTGAGGAAAACCCAAGTAGCTCTTCTTGAAACTAAGTTTCAAAGATAACCTGATCCTCCAGAGAGAATTTTTCAGAATCATCAACCAATAACAGGAGATCTGTGAACCAGGAGAAACCCACTCAAATAAGTCTAAACTCTCTGAGGAGGGGAAGGGTACAAGAGGCCTTTATTAGTACCAGGTTTTGGATCCTCACAGAGTTCAGGCAAAGGAGAGAAATCTGTTCTAGGTCCATTCATAGGTGCCAAACTGTTGACTGAAAAAAATAATGCATAACCTAAAAGTGGAGAATTATGTTTAAATCAACACATATACTGAGAACTTTTGACCAGGAGACAACCTCTCAAATAGCTCTGAGGGATTGTTCCAAAGAGGTAAGGGAGGAGCCAGGATATATGGGAGCTTGGGGGAAAAAAACAAAAGATAAAAACCAGGTAGTTGGAACAAAAATGTTACCATTAATTAAAAAAAAAACAGACATCTCAAGTTAATGAATTTAGCACTTTTCTATGTATGGGAAGACACAAGAATCTGGACTCATTGAAATAATTCCTTTGAATATGCACCTTAACCATCTAGCATACTTTTCCTTCCTGAATTCCCTCAGGGTGCATATACAGGGTGGGCTACAGTGGCCGATGTCATGGTGGCTGCAACACCATTTGTTTGTTGATATGGCAGGTGATATTCTTCGCTTATATACGTAGGAGTTCCCATCATAACTTAGTGGTTAATGAACCCAACTAGCATCCATGAGTATGTGGGTTCAATCCCTGACCTCACTCAGTGGGTTAAGGATCCGGCATTGCCATGAGCTGTGGTGTAGGTTGCAGACGCAGCTCGGATCTGGCATTGCTGTGGCTGTGGTGTAGGCCTGGCAGCTAGAGCTCTGATTCATCCCCTAGGCTGGGAACCTCCATATGCCAAAGGTGCCACCCTAAAAAGACAAAAGACCAAAAAATAAAAAATAAAAATAAATAAATAAATAAATAAATAAAGGGTCAGAAAAGGTAAAATCATCATCCCTCGGGTTCCAGTTGATCTAATGTTTGAGCACTGGTGAAGGGTTTAAATTCTGCAAAACAGCTCAAGAAAGTGCTTCAGGCTAATCTTTATCATTGATATAGAACTGGCAGCTTTTATATTTATATTTTTCATCTTTGCTTTATATTTTTCATCTTTGCTACTGTTACCTCTCTTGCCTAGTAACAGTTGTTTCTTTGTTTCTTTGTTCCCTTGTTACCTTCAGATTGCCATTACTGAGACCTATTCAAGAGTAAGCATTGTGGTCAGGCTCAGATGTCAAAAATGGCTTCCCTTGAAGTTCCTGTTGTGGCCCATCAGGTTAAGGACTAGTATCCATAAGGATGCAGTTTTGATCCCTGGCCTCACTCAGTGGGTTAAGGATCTGGTGTTGCCACAAGCTGTGATGTACCTGGCAGATTCAGCTCAGATCTGTCGTTGTCGTTGTCGTTGTGGCATAGGCCTGTGGCTACAGCTGCTCTGATTCAATTCCTAGCCTGGGAACTTCCATATGCCACGGGTGAGGCCCAAAAAAAGAAAAATGTCTTCCCTTATGTCAAGAAAGCCATGCCTGGTTCTCTTTCTCTTTTTTCTTTTTTTCTCTTTTTTCTGACCCTGACTTCCACCAACTAAAGCTTGGACTCTGTCAGCTGCCCAAGCCCCTTCATGAATATGCATGTACCCTTAGCCTGAAATTTCCCCAAATTTGCTGTTCTGGGAGACACTGCAAATCCCTGGTGTTCTCCTTACTTGCTGCAAGTAATAAAGGAAGCTTCTCCTGCTCTTTGACTTGGTGGTATATTTTGGCTCAACACCCACAAAGAGGTGAATCCAGTTTTAGATTGCATGCTGTGTATGGAAATAGACCATGGCATGGCAGGCCGAAAGTCAAGACAGAGAGTCAACTTTGGAGGCTGTAAATCCACAAAGAGATTGTAAGGGAGCAGAATTTGCCAACTCAAAATAAGTCTCTGAGGCATAATCATTATTTTCAGCTGGTTATTTTCTAAGAAACATGGGGAAAACTCTGAAAACCAAGTATGAGTTGCGCTTCTGTAAGAAACATTCACATTTGTAAAGGAAATCTCCAGTTGTAAGGATGTCTCCCTTATTTACCAGGACGAGGAAGATGACCAAATCTCTAGCAACACTTATCAATGGAGAAGGCACTGACTTAAACCTACATAACCGCTTTACCCTTATTTACTGTGTTTTTTCTGGTAATCTCTCCTAACTGACTCTCCCCATGCTCAACATCCTCTTTTGTCTTTAGCTGAGGATAGTATTGAAAGTGAGGGGAAATTTAAAAAACAAAAAAAAAAGAGAAAGTGAGGGCCTTGGCCATTTTGTCAAGCTACAGAGTTTTCCTGGGTCTTTCCCTTGTATGTATGTTATTAAACCTTTGCTTAATTTTCTCCCGTTAATTTGTGTCATATCAATTTAATTCTTGGATCAGCCAGAAGAACCTAGAAGGATACAGGAGAATTTCTTCCTCCCCAATAAGATGATGGTAGCTCAGATACTATTGGTAGGTGGTAATGGAGACAGGAAGTAGTTGGATTCTGGAGACATTAGCTCATTTAACATTCACCATAACACTATGAGTTATCTAATAATATCATTTCTAGTTTCCTGATGAGGGAACTGAGGCATGGTAATTTCATAGCTTCTAATATAGCACAAGAAATAATGGTAAAGCTGAGAGATAAACCTAAATGGTCTGGAGTTTGTGCTCTTATTCATCACCCTATACTACCCCTCTGAAAGCTCATCTATTGTCACCTGTGCTTATCACTTCTTTCTTTCTTTTTCTTTTTTTGGCTGCACCTGTGGCATGCAGATGTTCCCAGGCCAGGAACTGAACCTGCACCACAACAGCAACCCAAGCCACAGCAGTAATAACACTGGGATCCTCAACCCACTGCTCCACCAGGGAACTTCTATAAGTCCTTATATATAAACATGTGGAAATTTAACAACATACAAGCCACCACTGCATATTAGACTTCTCTTCCTGATAATAAACAATGTTCCTGGGGCTTTGTCTAATAATTTTTATCTCATATGGAAACAATTTGTTTGCATGAAAAGTGAGCCAGCATCACCACTGAACTAGACAGAAAAAAAAAAAAGGCAGGGGGTGGGGTGGGGTCCTAAAATAAGAATGAAAAAAGCAAAGCCGAAAAGTATGGCATTGTTCTAAAAAGGAAGAAGAAAAAAAATGTCATGGAAAGAGAAACTGACAAGTACCACAGACTGGAATTAAACTGTGAGCTTTTGTGAACTGGAATTTTTCCTTCTACTAAAAGCCTAGATAATAGGAGGGAAATCTTTTTACTTTCTAAAGCAGTTTGAACTGAGCCATTGTGTAGCTCTTCCTCCTTGCTCTGATGACATGATTTAACTGCAATCTTTTCAGCTCATTCTGGCCCCAGGCTGGTCCATGTCCATAAATCCAAATTTTTGAATTGGAAGGAAATTGCATGTGATTGGTTTCTTTTTTGCTTCCTCTAGACAATGGTCTATCAGAGAGAGATCAGAGTGTTTCACCAAAATTTGTACCTTACTCCCACTTTCTCTCCTCCCTTCCCCTTATCCTGCTTAAATCTCACCCACACTCCTTCCATTTGAAAAAGGATATTCCATTTCCAGCTCTTCTCGGTATTTCAGCTCCTCATGATCATGTGAGATTCCCCTTTGTTACTGTTTCTGTGTACCCCTTTCACCCACTTCCACCCTATGAGGATAAGATGCCCAGAGCAGTGGCTGCCATGTTGCAACTGGAGGAGAAAGCCAAGAGAGTTCCAGGGTACCAACTCAAGTTGAGATGCTAAATAAACTCTGGGACCTCCTTCCTCCACACTTACATGAGAGGTTTGAATTATTTCATTGCTTCAATTTTGATTTCTACTAGATAAGAAAGTATCTACTAGGTAAGAGTTTAAGTTCTTACCAATTTTTCTTCCTTTCCTTCTTTCTTCCACAACTTTTCCCTGGTGTGGGCCTGGGGGAAGAATAGGGTAAAGACAGAGAATAGTTTCACCTCCACCTCAGCTGGTGCCCAGCCATAGTGGGTCTGAAACTGAGTTCCCTTGCCAAGTTTGAGACAGAAGGGAAGGGGCAGGACAAAACATTTAAAAGAATGACAGAGCCCTGAGGATACAACAAAAACTTGTTAGGACCAATTAGGTCCAAGATGGTGGAAGATTCGACTTCCAGTGGATTTTGAGCCTCATCATATACTCATTGCAATGCATCAGCTAAAAGACTTGTCCACAGGTACCATGACAGTTCCCAGGCCAACCATAGAAGGCAAAAAAGTGGGGAGTGGCCCAATTCCTAGAAATCTCCACACTCCCCCACAAACAGTTGGAATAATTTTCCCACTGGTTGGCCTATGAAATTACCCAGCCCATAAAAATTCACCACCCCATATGTCAGGGTTTCTCACCCTCTGAGATGGTCCACACTCTGTGGAATGTGTTTCTCCCAGGGCCCTTCTCTCCCTTTTGGGATGGACTGCATTCTGCGTATGAAATGTGTATCTTCCAAGCTGCTCTTGCCTTCTGAGAGGCCCACATTCTGTCTATGGTGTGTGTCTCAATAAATCTACTTCTTACTTATTATTTTTCCTCTTGCTGAATTCCTTCTGTGCTGAGATATAAAAAACCTGAGCTTCGTTAAGTTCTGAGACCAGGCGGGCAGTTTTAATTAAATGACAATGGGTTCAAGTCCCAATCTGAGGTGTGCAGTCTCAAGCTTATGAATTAATCTCTCTATACAAAATTTTATTCCTTTTCTTATCCCTCTGACCTCAATCCTATGTTGAATGAACACTAATCAATCAGAATTGGATGACTAAATGTGCTGTTGTCATCATTAAGTACAAACTCAGGTTGTTCCTCCAGGGCAAGATGAGCTAAGAGACGCCAGAGCCATGGACCAACTGGCCAGGGAAGCCTAAACCAAAATATCCTAACTCAAAATTAAGAATCAGGAGTTCCCTGGTGGCTCAGCAGGTTAAGGATCCAGCCTTGTCACTGTTGTGGCTTGGGTCATTACTGAGTTGCAGGTTCAATTTCTGGCCTGGGAACTTTGGCAGTCCACAAGCATGGCAAAAAAAGAAAAAAAGAAAAAGAAAAAGAAACCCTAAGATTTGGAAGTCACAAGATGCGGATTAATCCCAGCTTCTTTATTTTCCCCTTTAAAAAAAAAAAAAAAAAAGGCAACTCAGACATCAAGTGGGAGAGGATCTGAGGCTGATCTCCCATTGCCTTCCTTGGTGCCCTGCAATAAACCCTTACTTTGCTGCAAATATCTCCTTGTCAAGAGTTTGGCTTTCTGGAGTTCCTGTTGTGACTCAGCAGAAATGAATCTGACTAGCATGCACGAGGATATGGTGATTCCTGGTCCCGCTCAGTGGGTTAAGGATCTGGCATTGCCGTAGTTGTGGTATAATTGGCAGAAAAGGCTCGGATCTGCGTTGCTGTGGCTCTGGCATAGGCCAGCAGCTACAGCTCTGATTCGACCCCTAGCCTGGGAATATGCTGCAGGTGAGGCCCTAAAAAAAGGAAAAAAAAAAAAAGGTTTGGCTTCCTGTGCTGTAGGCATATGAACCTATTGCTCAGTTAAAGGCCTAATTTTCTCCACATCTGTATTCTCTCTCTCTCTTTCTCTCAGAGCGATCAAGCCCTGTCCTGACTCTAGTGAGCTCAGAAAATGAAGAACCCTATAGGAATCAGGAACCACTTTCCAAAACAAACCTACAAATATAATAATTTTTTAAGCTACTGCCTACATTTTTAAACTTCAGCCCGACGTCTTTGCTGAAAGTCAGCCTCTGTGCACAGATACAGAATTGAATCTTGGAGACAGATACTTGGGTGAAGGAGAAAAGAACAGCTTTATTGCTTTGCCAGGTCATGGAGACTGAAGCCTATTCCCTATGAGAAGTAGGGACACAGAAGCGCCTCTGGGCCCAGGAGCCCCACTGGGTTCTGCTCAGTTTCAAGGTCACTGTAATAGCAACTTCCCACTGACTAGCAGCTAATCCTCCTCCTTCACAGAACTCAATCCAGTTTCTAGTTTTGTAAAATACTCTATGTTCTTTTGTCATTTATTTCCTTGGTTTAACTTGCTTAAATATTTTCCCCAGTACAAAAGCAATTCAAAAAGCCATACATTTTGGTCAATGGAATGTATTTTTTTAAGTGTGGGTGGCAAAATGTAAGTATCTTGTCTTACACACATGATATATTTTTAAGACTAGAGCTTTGCATGCACAGCTGATATCTGCTTCTATAGCACTTATTAAATTCAGTTCAACTGAATTTCTTGCTTTCCCCATGCTCTTTCTTTACAGTGACATTATTCTGCTGTGATTGAGGGAACACCCAACAATATGCTAGTATATTTAAAAATTGTATTTGGGAAGCTTAACTTACTGTGATAAAAACAAAAACAAAAACAAAAAACTTTCAGCATGTCTACTAAAGCAACTCCTATTTTCCATCAAGGCTGACTTGTGTTGTTATTGCCTTCTTAAGTCATTTTTTATGAGTCTGAATGAACTTAGAATCTATCTCAGACTCAGGAGGAGAACACATTTTATGTTTCTACAGAGTTGTTTTTCATCACAAACTCATATAAACAGTAGACAAAACTCTCTGTGGAGTCTGCTCACCACATCAGATCTTTATCATTATTTGGAAAATTAAAATAAAAGAGTACCAAGAAATCAGACACATCTGCAGATACACAGCAGCCTCTGTCATGTGGGATCAGTGACAAGGTCTGTTTCCTCAGAAACAAAAGGATGATGTGACACTATGGCAGAAAATTTGACATTTTTCTTCATGGAGGCTATAGCTCTTATTTATCTCCTTTGCATTGAATTGAGAAAGGAATTTAAATTCTACCCAGGGGATCCTGTTGTGGCTCAACAGGTTAAGAACCCAACATAGTGTCCATGAGGATGTGGGCTCAATCCCTAGCCTTGCTCAGTGGGTTATGGATCGAGCACTGCCACAAGCTGCAGCATAGGCCACAGATGTGGCTCAGATCAGGGGTTGCCATGGTTGTGGCATAGGCCTGGAGCTGTGGCTCCAATTCGAACCCTACCCTGGGAACTTCCATATGGGGTAAGCATGGCTATAAAAAGAAAAAAAAAAAATCCATCCAGATGTAAGTATTTCCGAATTGATTTAAATTAAAAAATAGCATTATATCTTTTTCTTCTTCATTGGAGGTTTGTTAAGACTTTGGTTGCATGTATATAGAAACTGTCCTCAGGAGAAATAGAATCTGGCCCCATGTAACATATTATTAAGTTTGTGTAGTAGATCTGCCCAGGTCTACTCCAAGGGTTCTGCTGGTTGTTTTACTGTCATCAACCATCTGGAATCTCCCAACAATATGGAATATGGTGTAAATGGCATACCAAAATAAGCAGGCCTGTTTTGAATCCTCTTCAAGAGAGTTTGTATTGAAAAACTGAAAGGACTTGATCATAAAAAACTGTGAGCATGACCTTGAAAGCAAGGTCAAAGATGTCTCCAATTCTCACAACTTGAGATTCATGAGACAGAACAATTCCACTGGCAACAGGGGCAGCTGGGAAAGGAAGGGGCCTGGGGCTGCCAGGAGGCAGTGTGGCAGGGCTCTGGTCTCCTGATCTGCCACCTAGCAGCTCTGAGACTGTGGCAGGCATACCTTAAGTTCACACTCTATATAATCCTCTACCTGTGAGGACAAGCAGAATCTATGACTTCTAACCAATTAAACACGGTAAACTGATGAGATGTCATTACTGCAGTTATGTTACATTATGTAGCTAAGATGATGTGATGTCACTCCCATGATGATGTTACCTTATATAAGACTCTATCTTAGTAGACTGGAGTGTTAGATTCTCTTTCTGGCATTGAAAAAATAACCATATGAATCACCTATGAAAAAGGCCATGTGGGAGTTCCCATTGTGGTGCAGCGGATAACGAATCCAACTGGTATCTTTGAGGATGCAGGTTTGATCCCTGAAATTGTTCGGTGGGATAAGAATCTGGCGTTGCTGTGAGCTGTGGTATAGGTCATAGACATGGCTCAATTCCTGTGTTGCTGTGGCTGTGGTATAGGCAGCAGCTGTAGCTTCAACCCCTAGCTTGGTAACTTCCATATTCCCCTGGTATGGCCCTAAAACCCCCCCCCCCCCAAAAAAAAAAGCAGGCCATGTGGCAGGCAACTGTGGGTGTGGGTGCCCTTGAGTGAAGGTAGACTTCAGCATCAGCCAGGAAGAAGCTGGGGCCCTCAGTCACACACCTGCAAGGAAATGAATTTTGCCAACCAAGAGGTTGACCTTGGAAATGGATTTTCCCAGTCAAGCATCCAGACAAGAATGTCACCCATCTGACTCCTTGACTACAGCTTTGAGAGACCCTGAATAGAAGACCTATCCAAGCTGTGCCCAGAATCCTCTTATGAGAACTTTGAGATACTTAATGTGCATTGTTTGAAGGCACTAAGTTTGTAGTAATTTGTTACACAGCAACAGAAAGTTATTACAATGGTCTAGAACAAGTTTTTCCCTGAGTCTCAGTTTTCTCACCTATATAATAGGGATGATAATATCTACTTTTCAATAGGTTTAATCATCAAGTGAAATACATGGCTCTTGCTGACACATAGTTGTTCTATTGTATTATTTTTTTTTTGTCTTTTTTGTCTTTTGTTGTTGTTGTTGCTATTTCTTGGGCCGCTCCCACGGCATATGGAGGTTCCCAGGCTAGGGGTTGAATCGGAGCTGTAGCCACCAGCCTACGCCAGAGCCACAGCAACGCGGGATCCGAGCTGCGTCTGCAACCTATACCACAGCTCACGGCAACGCCGGATCGTTAACCCACTGAGCAAGGGCAGAGACTGAACCCGCAACCTCGTGGTTCCTAGTCGGATTCATTAACCACTGTGCCACGACGGGAACTCCCTATTGTATTATTAATATTCTTATTTTTCTGGGTACATGGTCCTATTAGACACACCACTTAACTGGACCAGCATTAGGGGAAATTGTTCTACTCCTGGAGCCAATTGTAGAAGTAGTGCAAAGGGCAAAGCAGGGTGTCAACACATCCAACAGCCAATGGTCAGCAACTGAACATTAGAGAGGAAAGGGTTGAGTTCTTAGTGGATGGGTGGAACACTGAGTCAGAATTCCAAATGGGTGATGGTGAAAAAATCTGGTAGCAGACAGTGATGTGAGCTGTTGCCAGACCAGGGCAGAAGAATGAGGCCCAGAGCGCTAGGCTGGTATCAGGATCTAAAGTCTGTCCTGGACTCTAGTCCATAAGGGCCCAGGGAAAACCATGTATGAGTAAAGGGAAACACAGCCAGATGTCCTTCAGATTCAGCTCCCTCTAAGGCTGATACAGTGGTCTCCTACATCTTTTTCTGACCACCTTCTCTGTGCCCAGCAGTGTGCCAGGCAAAGTCAATACCAAGAGGAGGGGGAAATTCTTCCTGGCCTGGAGAGGGCCAAGGGTGATGGCCACAAGTTAGACTCCAAGACTAACAACAAAGTTCTGTGCTCAGTGCTGGGATTCCAAAATCTGAGGAAAACCAATGCCAAGCACCAGCATATTTGGGTCAGAGAGGGGACTTTCAGGCTGCTTGCATTCTTGGCTGTCTGACACCTGGGGTAGGTAAGCTTGAGCTTTCCTATAGAGCAGGAGTAAGCTCACTAGAGGGAACTGGTAAGGGCTACAGGCAAGGGAATGAGGTAGGACCTTGGCACCACTTCATAAACCAGCTGGAATCTTCCAGCAAAGCTAGGCACTGTATAAATGAGACTCCAAGGTAAGGCAGGCTTATTTTAAACCCTCTTTTTTTTTGGCGGGTGGTGGGAGCTGTTCCTGCGGCATACAAAATTCCTAGGCCAGGGATTTAACCTAAGACATAGTGGTGACCCAAGCCAAAGCAGTGACAATGCCATATCCTTAACTTCTAGGCCACTGTTAAGAGGACTCATGACCTACTCCTTTGTTGGGCTCATGTGCAAAGAGCAGGAATACTCTCCATCTTACTACTGAAATTGTAAAGGTTTGAGGTGTTGACCATTCAAAATTTATCAAAAAATATAAAAATTCAGAAACTCTTGGAGTTCCCATCATGGCGCAGTGGTTAACGAATCCAACTAGGAACCGTGAGGTTGCGGGTTTGATCCCTGCCCTTGCTCAGTGGGTTAAGGATCCAGCGTTGCCATGAACAGTGGTGAAGGTCGCAGACACGGCTTAGATCCCGAGTTGCTGTGGCTCTGGCATAGGCCGGTGGCTACAGCTCTGATTGGACCCCTAGCCTGGGAACCTCCATATGCTGCAGGAGCAGCCCTAGAAAAAGGCAAAAAAAAAAAATCAGAAACTCTTGAAAATCAAATGTTGATGGAGGTAGGATTAGAAGTTTAGCTTCCATTTCCTTTTTGTGAGGCATCTAGAGTGAGGCTATCCTAAATGGCTTGTCAACCTGTTTCATGGAGAAAATAGAAAGTGACAGTGGTAATTACCAGTGGAAGCTTCACTCCTTGGGAGATGAAAGTGACCATCACAACCAGACCTTCCTGCTCTGGGTAACCTGATGTTCACTGTCTCATGAGCACCACCTTCTAGAAGGGATCCTTGGTTGTCTGCCTGCCTCCACAGAACCTTAGAATATTCCTCTTTTTCCTGATTTCTTCTTTCATGATGGAAGTGAAGGCTGTAAAGTATGGTGGTTAAGAACCCAGCCTCTGGAGACAACCTGCAGGATGAATCCCGCTCTGCCACTAACCAGTCTTCTGTACCTGCTCAAGTTAACTTAATCTCTCTAAACTTAGAATCAGGGTAATAAAAGTATGTCAGTAAAGCATTTATCACAGATCCTGAATATAGAGAATCCTCATTAATGACAGTTGTTGTTGTCACTGAAATGTCTATTGCTTTGTACTTACATTTCAGTTTATCATGTAACCATTAATGTCTCTAGGACAGTGTAGACCAAGTAACTCCAGGTAGAAGATACTCAGAAGCTTGACTCGGTGAAGCTAAATTGTTTATAAATATGCCTTAGCTCAGGGATTTGCAAATTTGCTCTATAAAATGCCAGGTAATAAGTATTTCAGGCTTGTAGGCCATATGGTGTGTGTTTCAACTATTCAACTCTGCTGTCTAGCTCTAAAGCAGCCATAGACAATAGGTAAGCATATGGTGTGGCTGTGTTCCAATTAAATACTATTTTTGAAAAGAATTGGCTGGCTGGACTTGAGCCATAGTTTGCCAGCCCCTGCTCTAGCCCTTTGCCCATGTACAGCAAGATGTTGCTGAACAGAACTCTAAGAGAAGAGCACACGACAGAGTAGACACAATGGCACTTGAGTTTCCATTTTGTCATTCCGGGAATATTACTTAATTCCTCCATGCCTCATGTTCTTCCTCTGTAAGACCTAAGCCATAATACCTCCCACAAAGAGTTATTGAGGATAAATGATCCCAACTATATAGACAATAATTAAGTCAAAGAGATAATGCATGTTAACAAGGTAAAGTAAGTGTGTATATTTCAGGCATTTTCACATGAATTTACTTCTTATCTACCCCACTAGATTGTGAGCTTGTTGATGGCTGAGTGTCATCTGTTGCCTTTGATACTCTCAGCCTCATCTCAAGATCCTAGAAAAGGGCTTTGCATAAAGTAGAGCAACTGACTCCCTTCAGACTTCTGTCAATCTGTCAAGATCAATTGTTCTTCATCGTAGACAGTAGGAACCAGCAGTTGTTAAGTGAAAGAAAATAAATTTATTGGAGAAACTTGCACAAACCAGGGGAGTCAGGCTGGGCCAGGAGTGGGGATCCAAGTTACGTTTGCACCCTGACACCTCTAATCCTGAATCTCGAAGTATCGTCAAGAATAATTCCCTACACAGTTCCTGCATCCTGTACCTCCAAAAGATTCAAAGTCTGTAAGGAACTGAATGTTTACATCCACCCCAAATTCATATGTTGAAATCCTAACCCCAAATGTGATGGTATTATGAGGTGAAGCCTTTGGGATGATTAGATCATGAGGGTCGGGTCCTAATGAATGGAATTAGTGCCCTTATAAAAGTGACCTCAAGAGCTCTGCCACCCTTTTTTCCACCATGTGAGGACACAAGAAGATAGCAGTCTAACACTCAGAAGAAGATTCTCACCAGAACCTAGCCATGCTGGCACCCTGATCTTGGAGTTCCAGCCTCCAGAACTGTGGGAAATAAAAACCTGTTGTTCATAAGCCATCTAGTCTATGGTTCTTTTATTATGGTAGCCCAAATTGACTAAGAAAAGGTCCCAGGTATGAGTCTCTGAATGACTGAGGCCAGATCACCAGCCTATATCCTGGCTATAAGGAGGCAAGGAAAGAAAACTTTATTCAGCCCTTTTGGCCTCTGGAGTGAGAACATTTTACGAAGTTTACATAGAGTCCTCCAAATAGGAAGGACTTTAGGGGCTGAGCAACCAGAAGAATGGCAAATGTCTACTATACTAATCATCCACTAATGTCAGCCACTAGTTTGTCAAGAATGTTTGGATCACAATATAGGCTACCATCACAACTTTCAAAGTGGTTGCTCACCAAGTAGGCTTCAAGATAAACTAAGCCCTTCAAGCTTTTGCCTTTGACCTCTGATATGCTAGTTCCCTCACTTCTGTGCATGTCAGCTTGATTTCCAATATCCAGAACCTACAAGTCTGTCAGAGGGCTACCCTTGGGCTGCTGGAACCCATTTTGCCTGCATGTAAGGCCAACTCAAAGTGCCTGGGTATTCATAACCTGCCAGAGCCATCCCTTAACCAATAACTTATAGGATTTGATGGTATAGTACCTCAGCTCCCTTGCCCCTTGAATAAGATCATAATGATGTGTGTACTTTACATCATTTCCTAAAACTTCTTCAAAGGATTGAGCTTTCTTTACATGCTATGGTAGCGGCTTTAATTGTATACCCCTTTCAGACTGTCTTCCCTTCCTCGTACGACTGCACACACATACTCCACACACACACACACACACGCACTTCTGCCCACATCTGCCAACACAGCAAATAAAGTGTGTTCACACAATCTTTGGCTCAGCTTTGCTTTTTGGAGAAACCCTAACACAACTTTCTATATCTGAATGTTGGCATGTTATTTTGCAGACATATCAGGAATGTTAAGGTGAATCTCACCACAAAGCTCTGTAATCCACAAGAACAACTGCAGATGCCTAACCTTGTAGACAAATAGGAGAATAAGAAAACACTGTTTTCTTTCTCTACCAAACAATCAGTATTAAAATTAGAGTACAGTGTGTTTATACAAAATCTAGCCCTATGATGAAAACATGAATACTGAGAAGGAAGGAAGAGAGAGAGAGAAAGGAGGAAAGAGAAAGAAAACACGATCATTATTCAGAAGAATCAGAAGGACATAAGGAGGATAGGTCTTGGACTTCTGGAAGATGATAAGGCAAATTGCTTTGAGGCAATAGAGTAAGAGGGGACCTCTATAAACCCTTGGAAAACAGGATGTGAGAAACAAATGAGAAGGGCTGTAAATCACTGGGTAATCAACGCCAAAGCTATTCTACAGGGCCCTGCAGAAAGCTTTCAGAAGAAAATGCAGGTCAACTCTCTGCGAGTGAAAAAGCACAAAGCCGTCAGGTCTAGAAACTGAAGGGACTCATCTTGTTGTTTGTGATGGCATATTCAGCAGTTTTTGCGGCTGCTATTCTTTTCTGGGAATTGGGAGGAGGAGGCTCTTCTGTATGTTCTTCTACAAGGAAAAAGATAACTTGAACATATTTTTTCTCTCCACTGCATCCTGAAAATTGAATTGTGATGATAAAAATCAGACAATTGTGCTGAAGCACTGAACTCTTTATGAAATAATAGCCCAAGTGCTGAACTCTAATCTCATTTACCTTTTTGTTGGAGAAGGCAAGGATTTTGCTGTCACTTGACTCTGTACAGGAGGGAGGATGGAGCATTAGTCACTACGTGCTCTGTGGTCAGAGTTTTCTCTGGTGAAGGGAGCTAGCTAAGCAATCATGATGGAAGGGCAAAGGTGACATCAGAGGAGAGAAAGATCCTTGGGGCTGAAGAAGGGTTAAGAATTGAAGTGGAGGAGTTCCCATCGTGGCTCAGTGGTTAATGAATCCGACTAGGAACCATGAAGTTGCGGGTTCAATCCCTGCCCTTGCTCAGTGGTTTAACGATCCGGTGTTGCCATGAGCTGTGGTGTAGGTTGCAGATGCAGCTCGGATCCTGTGTTGCTGTAGCTCTGGCGTAGGCCGGCGGCTACAGCTCCGATTGGACCCCTAGCCTGGGAACCTCCATGTGCCGCGGGAATGGCCCTAGAAATGGCAAAAAGCCAAAAAAAAAAAAAAAGAATTGAAGTGGAAAGGAGTTCTTGCGGTTCAGCAGTAGCAAATTCGACTAGTATCCATGAGGACACAGGTTCGATCCCTGACCTTGCCCAGCGGATTAAGGATCCAGCATTGCCGTGAGCTGTGGTATAGATCAAAGACTCAGCTAAGATCTGGCGTTGCTGTGGCTGTGGTGTAGGCCAGCAGCTACAGCTCCAATTTGACTCCTAGTCTGGGAACTTCCATGTGCCATGGGTGTAGTCCTAAAAAGCAAAAAAAAAAAAAAAAAAAGAATAGAAGTGGAAAAAGAGTAAAGAACTGGCTGCTTGTGGAGATGAAGCACCAAAATAATATCTGGATTCCAGCTCTCACCCAAAAAGGATTTAGGAAGGAAAAAAAAAACTTGGAGTCAAGTTTGGGTGAGCAATTCTCAAAATTGTTCATGTCTTATCAACCCGCAGAAGGCAAAGTACATGAATTTGGGCAGCAGAGACAGTCTGGTTAACACAGGAAATTCTGGCTAAAACTTCTGTTTGTGGAATTTAGAGCTGAACAGTGTCATTGACATGAACTACAAAGAAAACTTTAGACTGGATGCAGGAGCTGCAGGGAGTTCTCAGGGTGGTCCCAACAGCTGACATATGCAGGGCTGAGTGCAGGTTGACATTCCTGCTGATAATGCCACAATTCCCATTCCTGTCATAGCTGAGGCCTTGTTATCCCTTCTTGTGGAGCAGAAAGCATATATTTATCTTGCATCTTATCGAATGTCAAGAAGTTCTTGTGGTAAGAGATGTGGTCCATGTGGGCTGAAGTGATATCAGCCCAACCATGGTGGCAGTAGTAAATATTTATTTATTCATTTATTTTCCTTGAACTTTTCCTCCATGGATATGGCCATTTTCTGGCTTTCCTCCTGTCTCTCTGCCCTATTTCCTCCTTCCAGGCTAGGTTTCTTAAGGCTCAAGATGTAAACTTTACCTATTCTTTTTTTCTTTCTCTTTTTCTTTCTTTCTGTTTTTTTCTTTTTCTTTTCTTTTCTTTTTTTTTTTTTTTTCTTTTTTTTCATTTTAGGGCCATACCAGCGGCATATGGAATCTCTCAGGCTGGGGGTCAAATCAGAGCTGTAGCCTCTGGCTTACACCACAGCCATAGCAACTCCAGATCCAAGCCGCGCCTGCAACCTACACCGCAGCTCACAGCAATGCCAGATCCTTAACCCACTGAGCAAGACCAGGGATTGAACCCTCAACCTCATGGTTCCTAGTTACATTCGTTTGCACTGAGCCACAACAGGAACTCCAGTAAATATTTTTTTAAAAGACTACTTATTAGCAGCAGTCTCAAAAGCATGATTGATTCTTTCTCTAGGCTGGTCACTTTTATATTTAAAACGCCAGGCCTGATTTCCTCCGAAAGTTTAGCTGGGGTAGTTTCACATAATGTTTCTCGTCAGTATATGCACAAGAGTGCAAATACAATGAAAATCACACTAGGCTGTTACTTACTCTAGGTGCTGGCAGGTGACCGATTTGAAATAAATGAGTTCCTGCACATGGCTTTACTTAATCTTTAAAAAATGTGTTTTGAACTTTCTGTAGTATTATTAGTCAAAATGCCTTCTATTGTGAACTTAATCCAGCATTTATAAGATATACTAATCTGAATATGCAGTTACTCAATAATCACTTAAAGAATTATATGTTCCTGTTTAATTCTGAAGGATTATTTATTTAATCAAATACTTAAAAGATTGAAGAGGTGTCAAAAATTTTCAAAATATCAGATGGCATTGTCAAAACTCTAATGAAACTTTGCAGAAGAAATTAAATACATCACAGACCAAAAAGAACCAGTGACAAGGAAGACAGACAACCCTGAAGGAAAAGATGACTGCAAAGCAAATGAAGAGTGAACTCAAGTCCCTCTGAGAATTCCTATATAAACCAGATTGTGTCTGCTTCCCAAATTCATGTACTCTGTTTTCTGTGGGAAAATAGGACATTAGCAGCTCTTACTGTTGCTCACCTAAACTTGATTCTAGACCTTTTCTACTACCTAAATTCTCTTTGGGTAAGATCTAGAATCCATCTATAGAAAAAACAAGTAGAATTTTAATAGCAAAAAAGCATTAATTAATACAGGTGCAATTAACATCAGGAAATGGCCACAAATGGGAAGGCTTCAACAAAGTTGTTCTCTATTCCTATAGCATTCCCCTTTAGTTCAATTTGATCCAAACATCCTTTTCGTGTTTAAAATGGGGCAATGTCCCATTGCTTTTTTTTGGTTCTTTATTTTTTGTTTTTGGCTGCACCTGTGGCATGTGGAAGTTCCCAGGCCAGGAATCCAACCTACACCACAGTAGTGACCCAAACTGCTACAGTGACAACAGCAGACCCTTACCTGCTGCACTACAAGAGAACTTAAAAAAAAAACAAAAACATTTTTTTATCTCACAGTTTCTGTGGATCAGCAATCTAGGCACAGCTTAACTAGGTTCTCTGTTCAGGATCTTGCAAGGCTGCCCTAAGGGGTTGGGTAAAGTTGTGATCTCATCTGGAGGCTCACCTGGGGAAGAATCTGCTTCCAGTCAGAGGTTGACAGAATTCATTTACTTGCAGTTGTTAAGGCAGATGGTCCTGGTTTCTTGCTGCTATTGACCAGAGTATATCCTCAACTCCTAGGGGCTGCTTCCTGCAGATCTTTTCCATGTGGATTTTCCAACATGGCTGTTTATTTCATCAAGCCAGCAAGGAGCATCTCTAAAGCAAATCTGCCTACAAGATGGAGGCTTATAGAACATAACATAATCATGAGAGTGACATCTCATCACTTTTACCGTATTGGTTAGAATCAAATCCCAGATCTCCTTTTCACTCAAGGGGAGAGGATTACACAAGGTTGTGAACTCCAGGAAACCTAAATTGTAGAGGGCCACCTTAGTATCTATATGCACAGTAAATGTTAGGGAACCATTGACTGAAACTGCCCGCCTTAGCCAGGCATGATAATAACAATTTGCTTGCAGAATAACCATATTCCTATCTCACCCAGGAGGCTGTGAGACAGGAATATGGTGTTTCTGCCCAAAACTAACCAGGAAAATTTAGGAAGAGCTAAAAGGAGGAAGGGAGACACCAGTCCACACTATGTCCTGCCAACCTCCCAGAAACCTTTGCACTGGAAACCAACTTTTTTTTTTTTGCTTGCCCACAGCATGTGAACCCACACCATAGCAGTGACCCAAGCCGCTGCAGTGACAATGCTGGATCCTTAACCCACTGCACCACAAGGGAATTCCTAGAAACCATCTTGACCGAGAGATGTGTGCACCACCATGAAGGGCACTAAGGCAGACCAAGTGTGGGCACAGCCAAGATAACTGGCCAGAGACAATCCAGAAACTAACCCCACACCACAAACTCTAAGGCCGTGAGCCGCCAGACAGAGCCATTCTCCTGGGTTCCTTTATCCTGTTGCCCTCCACCCAGGCACCCCTTCCCAATAAAGTCTTTTGTTTTGTCAGTATGTGTGTCTCCTTGGACAATTCATTTCCAAGTGTTAGACAAGAGCCCATTCTCAGGCCCCAAAAGGTGTCCCCATTCTGATAACATAAACACTCAATTACCAAATATTGAGATCTTATGAAAGAATGTATATTCCTCTTAGGAGTTATGGACATCTGCTACCATGAACCCCAAGTAGCAATGACTGTTCTCCCCCAGTATTCTCTCATATTTTTGCAGTCTGTATTCCCATTCTTCAACTTAAAAAGCATCCACTCTCATAGGTATCAATACCTGCATATACATTAGCAACAGCAACCAAGCCACCCTCTGGAGGGCATCTGAACAGATACTAGATCACCTCAGAGAAGAACCACAGATGATTCTTTCCTCTTTGTGTTTGAAAGTGTATATGGAACAGAATCCTTTCTATAAAAATGAAACTGTTTTTATTTGAGCAGAAAGCAAAACAATCAAACAACTAATTGGAATCAATTTAGGCATTGGTTTATCAGTAATATTAAACTTAACTATGTTTTTAACCTTAATTTTCTTTGGTTTTTTTTTTGAAATTTTATTTTATTTTACAATATTACTCAATGCATTTATTACATTTATACTTGTACAATGATCATCAAAATTCAGTTTTATAGGATTTCCATCCCACAACCCCAGTGCATCCACCCACCCCCTAAACTGTCTCCTTTGGAGACCATAAGTTTTTCAAAGTCTGTGAGTCAGTGTCTATTCTGCAAAGAAGTATATTCTGTCCCTTTTTCAGATTCCACATGTCAGTGAAAGCATTTGATGTTGGCATCTCATTGTCTGGCTGATTTCACTTAGCATGATAATTTCTAGGTCCACCCATGTTGCTAAAAATTCTGGTATTTCGTTCCTTTTAATGGCTGAGTAATATTCCATTGTGTATATGTACCACATCTTCTTTAGCCAATCCTCTGTCATTGGACATTTAGGTTGTTTCCATGTCTTGGCTATTGAAAACATTGCTGCAATAAACATCAGAGTATAGTATGAAGTCAGGGAGCCTGATTCTTCCAGCTCCATTTTTCTTTTTCAGGATGTCTTTGGCTATTCTGGGTCTGTTGTGCTTCCAAACAAACCTTAAGATATAGTTCAAGTTCTGTGAAAAATGTCCTTGGTAATTTGATAGGGATTGCACTGAATCTGTAGATTGCCTTGGGTAGTATGTCATTTTGATAATATTGACTCTTCCCATCCAAGAGCATGGAATGTCTTTCCATCTAATTGTGTCATCTTTGATTTCTTTCATCAGTGTTTTATAGTTTTCAGAGCACAGGCCTTTTGTTTCTCTAGGTAGGTTTACTCCTAAGTATTTTATTCTTTTGGATGTGATGGTAAATGGGATTGCTTCCCTGATTTCTCTTTCTGCTCTTTCATTGTTAGTATATAGAAATGCCATCAATTTCTGTGTATTGATTTTGTATCCTGCGACGTTGCCAAATTCATGGATGAGCTCTAACAGTTTTCTGGTAGAGTCTTTAGGGTTCTCTAGGTATAGTATCATGTCATCTGCAAACAGTGGTAGTTTTACTTCCTTTTCCAATTTGGATTCCTTTTTTATTTCTTCTACCTCTCTGATTGCTGTGGCTAGGACTTCCCAAACCATGTTGAATAGTAGTGACAAGAGCAGATATCCTGATCTCAGTGGGAATTCATTCAGGTTTTCACCACTGAGAATGATGTTAGCTGTGGGTTAGTCATACACAGCCTTTATTACGTTTGTTTTTGTTTTTTTCGGTTTTTTTTTTTTTTTTTTTTTTTTTTTTTTGCTATTTCTAGGGCCACTCCCGTGTGGCATATGGAGGTTCCCAGGCTAGGGGTCCAATCGGAGCTGTAGCCGCCGGCCTACGCCAGAGCCACAGCAACACGGGATCCGATCCACGTCTGCAACCTACACCACAGCTCACGGCAACGCCGGATCCTTAACCCACTGAGCAAGGCCGGGGGTCAAACCTGCAACCTCATGGTTCCTAGTCGGATTCGTTAACCACTGCGCCACGACGGGAACTCCCAGCCTTTATTACGTTAAGGTATGTTCCCTCTATGCCCATTTTCTGAAGGGTTTTTATCAGAAATGGGTGCTGGATTTTGTCAAAGGCTTTTTCTGCGTCTATTGAGAGGATCATATGGTTGTTATTCTTCAGTTTGTTAATGTGGTGTATCACACTGATGGATTTGTGGATATTGAAGAACACCTGCATCCCTGGGATAAATCCCACTTGATCATGATGTACAATCCTTTCAACGTATTGTTGGATTTGGTTTGCTAGTATTTTGTTGAGGATTTTTGCATCGATGTTCACAAATGCAAATGGCCTGTAGTTTTCTTTTTTTGTGGTATCTTTGTCTGGTTTTGGTATCAGGGTGATGGTGGCCTCATAGAATGAGTTTGGGAGTGTCCCTTCTCTGCAGTTTTTTGGAATAGTTTCAGAAGGAGAGGTGTTAGCTCTTCTCTAAATGTTTGATAGAATTCACCTGTGAAGCCATCTGGTCCTGGACTTTTGTTTGCTGGAAGTTTTTTAATCACAGTGTTGATTTCAGTTCTTGTGATGGGTCCATTCATCTTTGCTATTTCACCTTGGTTTAGTCTTGGAAGATTGTACCTTTCTAAGAATTTGTCCATTTCTTCTAGGTTTTCCGTTTTATTGGTGTATAGTTGCATATAGTAGTCTCTTATAATCCTTTGTATTTCTGTGATGTCCGTTGTTACTTCTCCTTTTTCATTTCTAATTTTATTGATTTGAATCCTCTCTCTTTTTTCTTGATAAGTCTGGCTAAGGGTTTATTGATTTTGTTGATCTTTTCACTAGACATGAAGGGGGTCTCTTGAAGACAGCATATATATGGGTCTTGTTTATGTATCCATCCAGCCAGTCTATGTCTTTTGGTTGGGGCATTTAATCCATTAACTCCATTAATATATAAGGTAATTATTGATATGTATGTTCTTATTGCCATTTTATTAATTGCTTCGGGTTTGCTTTTGTTGCCCTTTTTTCTTCCCTTCTCTTGCTCTCTTCTCTTCTGGTTTGATGACTATCTTCAGTGTTGTATTTGAGATGATTTTTCTTATTTGTTTGTGTATCAATTGTACATTTTTGGTTTGCAGTTATACTGAAGTTTTGATATAAGAGTCTATATATATACGAGATTGTTTTAAGTTGTAGGTCTCTTAATTGTAAGTGCATCTCCAGTGTCCTGCATTTGTACCCACCTCTTCTCACGATTCCTGATTTTGGTGGTATAATTGTGCATGGATGATTTCATACCTTTACTGTATATATACCTTTACTGGTGAGCCTTGTCACTTGTGGAATTTTTGTTTCCTGTTGCTGTCTTTTCTTTTCTGCCTAGAGAAGTTCCTTTAATATTTCTTGTAAAGCTGGTTTAGTGTTGATGAATTCTCTTAGCTTTTGCTTCTCTGTGAAGCTTTTGATTTCTCCTTCAAATCTGAATGAGAGCCTTGCTGGGTAAAGTAATCTAGGTTGGAAGTTTTTTCCTTTCATCATGTTAAGTATATCATGCCACTCCCTTCTGGCCTGCAGAGTTTCTGCTGAAAAATCTGCAGAAAACCTTATCGGGGTTCCCTTGTATGTCATTTGTTTCTTTTCCCTAGCTGCATTCAGTATTTTCTCTTTGTCTTTGGTTTTGGTCAGTTTGATTAGTATGTGTCTCAGGGTATTCCTCCTTGGGTTTATTTTATATGGTACTCATTGCGCTTCCTGGATTTGAGTGGTTCCTTTCCCATGTTAGGGAAGTTTTTGCTTGTTATCTCTTTGAATATTTTTTCTGTCCCTTTCTCTCTCTCTTCTCCTTCTGGCACCACTATAACATGAATGTTGGTGTGTTTAGCACTGTCCCAGAGTTCTCTGAGACTCTCTTCATTTGTTTTCAATCTTTTTTTTCCTTTGGTCTTTTTTTTTTTTTTTTTGTCTTTTTAGGGCTGTACCCGAGGCATATGGAGGTTCCCAGGCTAAGGGTCTAATCGGAGCTGTTGCTGCCAGCCTATGCCAGATTCACATCAATGCCAGATCTGAGCCATGTCTGTGATCTACACCACAGCTCATGGCAATGCTGGATCCTTAACCCACTGAGTGAGGCCAGGGATCAAACCTGCAACCTCATGGTTCCTAGTCAGATTTGTTTCCACTGTGTCATGACGGGAACTCCTTGTTTTCAATCTTATTTCTCTTTTCTGTTCTGCATCCATGACTTCCACTGATCTGTCCTCCACCTCACTTATTCGTTCTTCTGCCTCCTATATTCTGCTGTTGGCTGCTTCTAATTAATTTTTTATTTGTTATTTTATTTTGCCTCTCTTCTTAAGTTTTATATCTTGTATCTCTTTGCTCAGTGTTTCCTGTAAGTTATCCATCTTTGCTTCCAGTTTATTTCCAATGTCTTGCATCATCTTCAGCATCAACAACCTAAAGTCTTTTTCCTGGAGGCTGAGAATCTCCTGATCACTTAGCTGTTTTTCTGGGGGGTTTTCTTTCTCCCTCATCTGAGTTATAGTTCTCTGTCTTTTCATTTTTATAGGTTTTTGGTGTGGTGACCTTTTTATAGATAATAGAGTTGTAGCCTCTTTTACTTCGGGTGCCTGCCCCTCTTGTAGCTGTAGTTGGTATCGGGGTTTGCTGTAGGCTTCCTGATAGGAGGGACTGATGCCTGCCCACTGGTAGGTGGAGCTGATTCCTATTCCTCTGGTGGGTGGGACTTTGTCTCTGGATGGGATTAGAGGTGGCTATGTGCCTGGGGGGTCTTTAGGCAGCCTATTTATTGATGGGTGGGGCTGTGATCCCACCTGGATTGTTGTTTGCCCTGGGGCTTCCCAGCGCTGATGAGTGGGGCCAGATTTTCTCAAAATGGCCACCTCAAGAGAAACACATGCTGATGAATAGTCCCAAGAGCTTTGCTTCCAATATCTTTCCCCCACAACAAGCCACATTCACCCCTTCTTTCCCAGGAGATCCTCTAAGAACCACAGCCAGGTCTGACCCAGATTCCACAGAGACCCTGCTTTGCCCTGGGACCCAGTGCACTTGAAAGTCTGTGTGTGCCTTCCAAGAAGGGGGTCTAGGCTTCCCCCAGTCCCATGGAGCTCCTGCACATAAGCCCCACCAGCCTTCAATGCCAGATCCTCTGGGGGCTCTTTTGCCCAGTGCCGGATCCCCACGTGTGGGGGTTTGATGTGGGGCTCAGACTCTCACTCCTATACATGAATCTCTGTGATAAAGTTACTTTCCAGTCTGCAGCACTTCCCACCCCGGAGGTCTATATCACGTAATCACCCCTCCTACCTTTTGATGTGGCCTCCTCTTTGTCTTCTGGAGTAGAATATCTTTTTGAAAGTTTCTGGTCTATTTGATTGAAGATTGTTCAGCATTTGGATGTAAATTTTGTTGTTTTTAGGAGAGAAATTGAGCTCCAGTCCTTCTATTCTGCCATCTTAATCCCATCTCCCTTAACCTTAATTTTCTTTGAAAAAAAATTTTTTCTTGGTCTTTTGTCCTTTTAGGGCTGCACCTGTGGCACATGGAGGTTCCCAGGCTGGGGGTGCAATTGGAGCTGTAGCCGCTGGCCTATACCACAGCCACAGGAAGGCCTTAACCAAGCCAGTCTGTCACCTACACCACAGCTCATGGCAACATTAGATCCTTAACCCACTGAGCGAGGCCAGGGATTAAACCCCCAGCCTCCTGGTTCCTAGTCAGATTCATTTATGCTGCACCACGATGGGAACTCCCTGTTTCCAATCTTTTCGTGGAAATTTTCTACAGAAGGGCTTCATGACTGGCTTAACATGGATCCAGCTCTAACATTGTTTTATCCTTGAAAAGATTCTTAAATGTCAAATAAACCAATAGTCTGAAGTAGGGAGACATTCTAGCACAACAACACTGAGATTGCTAATAAAAAAGAGATTGCTGTCTGAAACTGCCAGGTTTCTGGATGTCACCATCATGTGACCATGCTTCAGTACTCTGAAATAATGGCACTTTAATCTCAGTCCACTCCTCATCATCTGAAGAGGGAAAAAAAATAGCTGAAGATATAAAATACTGAGGAAAGATGCGGGTGCCACATCATTGCCCATAAAATATGGTTTTGTTTCAACACAGCAGTATAATTTTTTTTCCTTCTAGTAGTGAGTTATTTAGTCTATATGCACTCAAACTTTTATTTCATGGCTTAATATGAGAACATCTCATTTTGCTTTTTGTCTTGGCTGCACCCAAGGCATGTGGAAGTTCCCAGGCCAGGGACAAAAGCTGAGCCTCAGCAGAGACCCAAACTGCTGTAGAGACAATGCTGGATCCTTAATCTGCTGTGCCACAACAGAATCTCCTAATTTTGCTTTGAAATTCCCATTTTGGTGAAACTGTTTTCTCTATATGTAAGGGGTTTCTTTACTCCTTCTGAAATGCATTTACTATCTATGATAGAGAGTCACTGGTGTCCTGATGTTCTACAGAGGGAAATGTACATAGAGCAGCAGCATATAGCCCTGGAAGTATTAGTTATAGTCTGAACAGGAATCAGCCGGAGGAACAGAATGGGTCAGAAATGAAATAATTGGATATTATTATGCAGATATGTTTTTCATTTAATTGACCCCTTTGCAGGAGTTCCCACTGTGGCTCAGCAGGCTAAGAACCCAATTAGTATCCATGAGGATGCAGGATCAACGCTTGGCCTTGTTCAGTGGGCTAAGGATCTGGCATTGCTGCAAGGTGCAGTGTAGGTCACAGATGTGGCTTGGATCTGGTGTGGCTGTAGGGTGGCAGCTGCAGCTCTAATTCGACACCTAGCCTGGGAACATCATATGCCCTAAAAAAAAAAAAATTGACCCCTTTGTAGCAGTTGGCACCTTTGACAACCTTCTCCTAAAACAAAGAACAAACAAGCAAACAAAAACAACCTCTTTTTTATTCTGGAACACTATGTCACTTAGCCCACACTAGTGCACAATGGTACTCTCTTTTTAAAAACTACCTATAAACCCGTAAATTTTTTTCAGATTGTATCTGTGATCTTTGCTAGCATTTAAGTTATGGCCTTGCTATATATGAACTATGCAAACCAGTCCATATGCTTAACCTCTGTGAGCCTCAGTTGCCCCTTCTTCAAAATGGGGCTAATGACAGCAGCCACTTAATTGTGTTGTAGTGACTAAGTTGGCAGCACAACTAAAGCACAATCCTAGACTATGTTTGGCCTATAATAGACCCCTTGAATCTCTTCTCTCCGCCTGTTATCACCCCTCAGAGACCTCACCTTCCCACAGTTTTAAAAATCACTGCATTTGGATGATGCCCAAGCAGAAATATTCAAATTTGGCATCTCATCTTGGCACCAATCTTCCATCTTCAACTTCATGGTGAACATTTCTTTTTCTTTTTTTTTCTGCTGTACAGCATTTTACATATATATATACATATATATATATGTATATATATACACATATATATTTTTTCCCCCACTCATGGTGGAATTTCTTTCCAGCAGTTCAGCTGCCCCTCAACAACATAGTATCTGAGATCAATTTTACCATCCCCCTCTTGGATAAAAAGCTGTCGGAAACATTTGGCAGTTCCTCAAAAAGATAAACATGGAATTACCATCAGATGCAGCAATTCCACTCTTGGGTATACATCCAAGAAAACTGAAAACATATCCCAACAAGAACTGGTACATGTATATTCATAGCTGCGTTATTCTCAAAAGCCAAAAAATGGAAATAACCCAAATGTCCATCAACTGATGAATGGATAAATAAATGTGGTCTATCCATGCCATGGAATAATATTTAGCCATAGAAAGGAATGGAATCCTGATCCATGCTACAGCATGATTCTTGAAAACATGCTAAGTGAAAGAAGCCAGTCATAGTGTTTGTGTATTGTATGATTCCATTTACATGAAATGTCCAGAATAGGCAAATCCATGGAGACAGAAAGTTGAATAGTGGTTGTTAAGGCCTGGAGAGGATGGAGGGATCAATAGGTGACAGATAATGGGTATAAGGCTTTTGGGAAGCCACGGAAATATTCTGAAATTAGATGGTTCTGATGGTTGGACAGCATTGTGAACATGCCAAAAACTACTGAAACCTATACTTTTAAAACATTAAAATGGGCGTTCCTGTTGTGACTCAGCAGGTTAAGAACCCAACATTCTCTCTGAGGATATGTGTTTGATCTCTGGCCTCTCTCAGTGAGCTAAAGATCTGGCGTTGCTGCAAGCTGCACTGCAGGACACAGACGCAGCTTGGATCCGGTGTTGCCATGTCTGTGGTGTAGGCTGCAGCTGTAGCTCTGATTCAAACCTGGCCCAGAAACTTCCAAACGCCGCAGATGCGGCCATAAAAATTAAAAAATAAACATAAAGAAAGAAATAGAAAAAAATTAAAACTTTAAAATGGTGAGTTTTGAGTATGTGAATTTCATCTCACTTTTTCTTTTTTAATGGCTCTACTCACAGCATTCCAAAGTTCCCAGGCTAGGGATTGAATCCGAGCTGCAGCTGCAACCTATGCCACAACTATGGCAATATGGATCCTTTAATCCTCTTCACTGGGCTGGAAATCAAACCTGCACCTCCCAGCAAACCAAGCCGCTATAGTCAGATTCTTAACCCACTGCACCACAGGAGGAACTCCTCGTCTCATTTTTTTTGACAACACTGCTTTTTTTTAATTGACATAGTTGGTTTATAATGTGTTAATTTCTGCTATACAGCAAAGTGATTCAGATATAGATATAGATATATTCTTTTTTATATATTTTTTCCATTATAGTGTTACCAGAAAGATGTTACCAGAATCTGGGTTCTTGTTCACAGAGCCAAAGAATGAACTACATGAACACACTGGCGGCAAGCAAGCAAAAAGTCTTTATTACAGGAAAGCAAACAGCAACCAGGACAGAAACTGGGAGGGAGAGGAAGAGTCCCCCCTTTCTATTGTTCTACAGAGTTTTTATTTCTTAAGGATGGGGGGTAACAACGTTGGGTCTAGACATGATCCTTTTTCCCATTGGCCTTGTACAGTCACCTATATCGGGCCTTATCCAATAGGGGTCTTAGGGATGGATATGGCCCATAAGTTTTATGGCTACTTAGTTCTTGTTTCCACTAGACTGGGAGTCGCCATTCCCCTCATTCCTTCCCCATCAGTCAAGGGGTGAGTTAGAGATTAATGTCCACCTGGACATAAAGAAGATATACTTTCTGTAGAAAACAAGACCTGAGAATGTTATTTCCTGGAACTCCCAAATCATAGACATTAATCAACAACTATATCAAAGAATACATTGAGATATTAATTAACAACCATATCAAAGAATACATGGAAGCCCATGTTTCTACACTACCTACCTAAATCATCATTCACTACTCTGCCTCAATAGTTTATCATAAAATATTGAATATAGTTCCCTGTGGTATGTAGTAGGTCCTTGTTTACACTTCATCTCAATTTTAAAAGAGGAAGAAAAAAAAGCAGTCTCTGTGGACAGGGACACTGGTCCCCAGAAGCAACAGGAAGTGAACCAGAGATGAGGAAAGGGCTCTGGATCTCCAGCAAACCAAGGCACTCATTAATGTTACCAGAACAAATTCCTGAGGAGGTGTCACCATGCTAATCTCCAGGCAGTATCCAGAATCCAGTTGAGCTCAGGGGTCAGATTCTGAACACTGAAATAGATTCAAATACAGCTCTAAAGATCACAAAAGGGAGGGGAGGGAGTGGGATGGATTGGGAACTTGGGGTTAATAGATGTGGACTATTGCCTTTGGAATGGATTAGCAATGAGATCCTGCTGTTTAGTACTGGGAACTATGTCTAGTCACTTATGATGGAGCATGATAATGTGAGAAAAAAGACTGTGTACTTGTATGTGTAACTGGGTCACCATGCTGTACAGTAGAAAACTGACAGAACACTGTAAATCAGCTATAATGAAAAAAAAAATTTTAAAGAATATTATCAGTTTGTTAAAAAAAGGGGGGGGGTGGAAATTGAAGGGTGAAAATTGCCAAAGGAGGACTTGACAGGAAAAGGGAATTCCTTATGGGACACATTTATTATATTTTTTTAATTGCCAGGTTCTGCTGGAAGGGCAACACAGCATCAGCTCTGAATCCATTTAGTATCCCCAATATATTTTCTCTTTATTTCATTCTCTTTCTCCCTGCTTTTTCCTCTTTAATCAAAAGTTTGGGAGTTCCTGTTGTGGCGCAGCAGAAATGAGTCCGACTAGGAATCATGAGGTTGCAGGTTCAATCCCTGGCCTCGCTCAGTGGGTCAAGGATCTGGCATTGCTGTGACCTGTGCTGTAGGTCAAAGATGTGGCTCGGATCTGGTGTTGCTGTGACTCTGGTGTAGGCTGGCAGCTGTAGCTCCAACTAGACCCCTAGCCTGGGAACCTCCATATGCTGTGGGTGCAGCCCTAAAAAGACAAAAGAAAAAAAAAATGAAAGTTTGACCCTCAAGACAAGTAGGATTTCTGTATCTATGAAACAGACTCACAGACACAGAAAACAGATTTGTTGTTGCCAAAGGGGAGAGGGATAGGGAAGGGATGGAGTGGGACTTGGGGAATAGCAGATGAAAACTGTTATATACAGGATGGATAAACAACAAGGTCCTACTGTATAGCACAGGGAATTCTATTCAATATCTCATGACAAACCATAGTGGAAAAGAATATGAAAAAGAATGTATATATATATGTATAACTGAGTCACTTTGCTGTAGAGCAGAAATTAACACAACATCATAAATCAACTTTTCTTCAATAAAGTAAATTTTTAAAAAGACAAAAAAAAAGACAAATAGGAGTT
Source organism: Phacochoerus africanus (assembly GCF_016906955.1). Classification (NCBI taxonomy): domain Eukaryota; kingdom Metazoa; phylum Chordata; class Mammalia; order Artiodactyla; family Suidae; genus Phacochoerus; species Phacochoerus africanus. Next base: position 82,079,588 of record NC_062544.1, on the reverse strand, counting down.
CTGAAACCACAACATTTTAAAATAAAGTAAAATCCAGTTCTCACAAGGACTCACCTTAAATTTTGGTTCTTTGAAGGGAAACTTCCAGATCACCTGATTAGTGATGAAATTTCAGGGTGCTTTCAAGACATGCTGTACCTGCCTCAATCAAATTTTATTAATTTCCTGGTTTTGGAAAAGTTCCCACAAAAAGGACCTGGGAGAAAAACATTCCCAAATTGCTCTCTACTTGCTCCCTCAGTCTGTGGAACAGATCTTAATAGCCACTAAGTGAAACAGTCCATGTGCTCCCGCAGATGGCTATTGAGAAGAGGATCACACTTATCAATTTGCCAAAACAGAAAGGAAAGAACAAGGAGTGTAGAACTCCACGATTTAGCCAGAGCTTGTTCAAAGTCTCATGAATGGACAGATAATCTGGAGTTGGTTTGTTCTTTCCAAGTCCCCAACCCCAATTTTCACAGCAAACAGTGTTTCCAAAAGGGCAGTCACTACACTCTGATCCTCTGCTGTACACCATGTGATCTGAAAACCATTAGGAAAAGCTGATGCAGCTAACCTGCTTGTTAGTTTGCCAGGGCTGCCATGACAAAGTAGCACAAACTGGGTGGCTAAAATAGAAATTTATTGTCTCACAGTTCTGGGGGCTAGAAATCCAAAATCAAGGCATCAGCAGAGTTGATTCCTCCCAAGGGCTGTGAGGGAAGTGTCCATTCTAAGACGCTCTCCTTGGTTTATATATGGCCATCTTCTCCCTTAAGTCTCTTTCATCATCATCCCTCCGTTTGTGTCTTTGTGTCTAAATTTCTCCTTTTTTAAGAACACTCATTATATTGAATTAGAGCTGACCCTTAAGATCACATATTAATTCAATTGTCTCTGTAAACATCCAAATATGGTCATATTCTGAGGAACTGGAGGTTAGGGTGTTAACACATCTTTTTTCAGGGGGAGCATGAGTCAAGCCATATGCAACTTAGTAACAGCTGATGGGGGAGAGACCCTTCCTCTTAATATCTAGGAAGTCCTCTGTTGGAATTGGGCCTAAGGGAGTTTGGTTCTGGGCCAATCAGGAAGGACAAGGACCAGAATAACAGAGTTTCAAGAAAAAGAGTATATAGTGAATAGGGGATAAAAGGAAGTGTGGAATTACCAGGAATTCTGAGGACAAAGCTGCAGAGGACCTGGAGTCCAGCCAGAATGATTCACACAGGCAAAGATCAAGGTCAGCATTCCTAGCACACATTGTGGATACTAAGCAAGCATCTGTCAAAATGAAAAGAAATGCAGAAGTCTAAGCTGGACACAAATGGAAAAAAATGTAAGGTGGAATTGTATCAACTAGGAAGTCTCATTTGTAAACAACAGAAACTGACTCTGGCTGATTTAAACAAAAAACGAATTCATTAAAAGAATATTAGGAACACAAGGAAATGTTTGGAGTGAGTAATAGTTTCACTATTTTGCTTTTGGTGGTAGTTTTACAGATGTACACAGATGTCAAAATGTATTAAATTGTACACTTCAGTATGTTTATAGGAGTTCCTGTTGTGCTGCAGCGATTAAAGAACCCAACTACCATCCATGAGGATGCAGGTTCAGTCCCTGGGCTCGCTCAGTGGGTTAAGGATCCGGCATTGCTGTGAGCTGTGGTGTAGGTCGCAGATGTGCCTGGGATCCTGTGTTGCTGTGGCTGTGAGGTAAGCCAGAGGCTACAGCTCAGATTGGACCCCTAGCCTGGAAACCTCCATATGCTGCAGGTGCGGCTCTAAAAAGACAAAAAAATATATAAAAAAAGGATATTGAAAACTTCCATACACTGATGGTGGGAGTATCACTTGGTCTAGTCACTTCGGAAAATGATTTGGCAGTGTCTATGAAAACTCAATACAGGAGTTCCCATCATGGCTCAGTGGAAAAGAATATGACTAGTATCCATGAGGACACAGTTTGATCCCTGGCTTCGCTCAGTGCGTTAAGGATCTGGCATTGCCATGAGCTGTGGTGTAGGTCACAGACACAGCTCAGAATCGGCTTTGCTATGACTGTGGTGTAGGCCAGCAACTATAGCTCCGATTCGACCCCTACCCCAGGAACCTCCATATGCCACAGGTACGGCCCTAAAAAGACAAAAAACAAAACAAAACACAAACAAACTGAATATATATCCTATGACTTATCACATCTACTACTGAGGAACTACCCAATACAAATGCACCAAAATCTTTATCAAAAATATGTACAAAAAAACGTTCATAGCAGCAGTGTTCATATTAATAAAAAATGTACCTGCCTATTTGCCCATCAACAGTATAATAGTATGCAGAAAGGGTTAACTCTTCAAGTTTGGACTATTCAAACCCTGTACATTCCCAAAGTCTTCAGAACTAGCCTTTGGCTTGGATCCTGGGAGAAGATCTCTGAGTTCTGGGAATATCCTGCCTGAAAAAGGTGTCTTTATATGTCTAAAGCCGTGGGTTGTACCAGTTACTTTAAGCTAATAATGTGACTTATGTGGATGCCTGTTTTTGTATGGTTGAGCCTTTTGGTCCTGATGTATCAGTTTGATATTTGAGGGTTGGGGGGAGGGGAAGACTGAGTTGCTGAGATCAGTCATGTGGGCACTGCATGCTTACAGTGACTGATCTCCAAAAAAGAAAAACAATCTGGACATCAAGGCTTGAATGAGCTTCACTGATTGGCAACAATTTGCACCAACTGTCACAAATATTCACTGGAAATATTAAGTGCTATGCATGCAACTCCACTGGGAGCAGACAAGCAGAAGTTTGTGCCTGGTTTTCTCTGGACTCAGCCCTATGCAGCTTTTCCCTTTGATTTCAGTCTGTATCCTTGCATTGTAATAAACCTTAACTGGGACATAGTGGTTAATTTTCTGGGTTCTGTGCAAATCATTGAACCTAGTGTGGTCTTAGAGACCCTCAAATGAAAAATGCATTATAGTACAGTTATGTACTGGAATGCTTTACTCTTCCAACAAGAATAAACACACTACAACTTCACAAAGCAATAAGAATGAAACTCTTAAATATAATGTTGGACATACACAGAGGAATATGTGACATGATTCAATCTGTATCAAGTTAAAAAAAAACAGGCACAGGTAATCTATGATGTTAGGAGTCATAATTATGGTTATCCTTGAATGGCAGAGGGTAATGACTGAAGGGGGAATAAGAAAATTTCCAGGATGTTGATAATATTCTCTTTCTTGATTTAGGCACTGGTTATAAGTGTGTTCAGTTCCTGAAAGTTCAGTTTGTGAAAAATAATCACTTACATGAGATTACACACACATGTATACTTCAAATATTGACTGAAAAAAAAGGTACCATCTAAAAGTTGAGAAATATGTTTTATGGAGTTCCCATTGTGGCTCAGGTGGTTAAGAACCCAACATAGTATCAATGAGGATGTAGGTTCAATCCCTGGCCTCGCTCAGTGGGTTAAGGATCTAGCATTTCTGTAGCTGTGGTGTAGGTGGCAGATGTGACTCAGATATGGCATTGCTGTGGCTGTGGTGTAGGCTGGCAGCTGCAGCTCCATTTTGACCCCTAGCCTGGGAACTTCCACATGCTGCAGTTGCAGCTGTAAAAAGAAAGAAAAAAAAAATGTTTCATTTGACAGACTTGCTGAGGAGGCCACTTCTCAGATGGCTCTGAGAGACTGCTCCAAAGAGGTAAGGGAAGAGCCAGGATACATAGTTGTTGCAACAAAAATCAGGTAGTTGGAACATCAAAAGATTACGGTTAAAGAAAAACCAGACATCACGAGTTAATAAGTTTACTGCTTTTCTATGTATGGGAAGAAGCAAGAGTGAGCTCATGGAAATCATTCCTTTGATATTTGTATTATCTAGAGCCAGTATCCTGTTCTTTTCCATCCTGAAGCCCCTCAAGGTGCACCACTGGGGGTAGCTGCAGTGTCTGATGGCTTATTTGCCACAGCATCCTTTATTTACTGAGATGGGAGGCAACATTCTTTGTCTCCACAATAATTTTTAAAAAATGTTAAATAATATTGGAGGGCAGGCAGCATCTCTAGAAAAATTGGACAATCAGGCTGGCAGACTACAAAGCTGGAAAAGAACCCAAAATCTCACCACAGAATAGGTCTAGTGAAAACTCTATTGCTATAGTGCTGGGTACCAGATGGTCATCCACTAGGCCATTGTTATAGCCACTAGGAATGTTGCCTCTAAAGATTGAATGTAGCTGCTCTCATTGCTACTTACTGCTTTCTGTCCCTAGAATAAACTCAGTGTGGTCTCTGCTTCTTCCCTGCACCTGCTTCTTTAGAATATAGAAGAAGTACAAGAATTCTTGTCATGGTCATGGACAAGGGCTAGGCCATAGGCTTTTATCCTCACTGCAAGGATGCTAGAAAAAAACAAGTTAGGCATTTTCAATTCTGAGATGGGATGCAAACTCTGCCTCATTAGAGAAAGTCACAGATGCTGAGAAGTAAAAAGAATGAGAATTGAGATCACAAAATATTCAGCATCCAACAAGGTGAATTTTACAATGTTTGGCATCCAAACAACATTTACCAGGCAAAGAAGTAGGAAAACATGATTCATAATGAGGAGAATAATCAAGTAAGTGCAACTAACTCAGAATTGGCATAGACCTTAAAATTAGAAGATGAGGAAATTTAAACAGTTGTTGTAACTGTATTCCACATGTTCAAAATGTTGAGTAGAAATATGGATAATATAAAAATATAATAAAAATAGAACTTCTAAAGAGGAAAACCATAATGATTGAGATGAAAAATACACTGTTTGGGGTTAATGACTGATTAGATATAACAAAAGAAAAGATTTAAAACATAACAAGAAAAGGTATACAAAATGAAACACAGGAGAAAAAGGAAGGCAAAAAAGTTGAACCATCATGCTGTGGGACAACCTCAAGTGGTCCAATATACCTGTTGTTGGGATCCCTGAAAATAAGAGAAGAAAAAAATGTTTGAAGAAATGATAGCTCTCAAATTTCCAACCTATGGAAACTATAAACCCACAGACCCAAGATCAATGAGCAATAAGCACAAGAAATATGAAGTCAACAAGGCACGTCATCAAGTTGCTCATAACTAGTGATAGAAAAGAAAAATCTTAAATGATTTAGAGTGGTAGGAGAGTATTTCAGAGTTTCTGGATAGATCTGGGATTAGTCCTGGAAATACAAGTTTTCATTATCTTTTTAGATCTTTCAAAAGCCATACACACTCTAGGAGTCCCCGTTTGTGGCTAGATGGTTAACAAACCTGACTAGCATCCATGAGGACACAGGTTCCATCCCTGGCTTCGCTCAGTGGGTTAAGGATCTGGCGTTGCCATGAGCTGTGGTGTAGGTTGCAGACATGGCTCAGATCCCACATTGATGTGGCTCTGGCATAGGCCAGTAGCTGCAACTCAGGATTCGACCCCTAGCCTGGGAACCTCCATATGCTGCTGGTGCAGCCCTAAAAAGACAAAAAGACAAAAAAAAAGTCAGAACCATAGAGACAATTCGGAGGGTGTTACAGTAAGGCAGTGAGTTCAGTGGACCTGATCCAGGGTGGTGAAGTAGAGATGGAAAGCAGGAGATATTTAGGAAATAGAATTGACAGCATTTGAAGACTGTGAAGGTAAAAAGTTGTTCTTACTGGTAGACAGTGTCAATATTCCCTGACTTAAGCAGGGAGACAATATTTTAATTTTAGAGACTCTGAGTTTGAGGTACAAACAGGCTCTTTGTTTAAACCTGGGAAAAGTGTCTGGCATACAGATATAGTTTCGTAAGTCATGAGTACCTAATTTACATGTCCCTAAGTCCTCCAGCCTTCTTGTGATGTCCTTACCCTCAAGATTCAAATAAAATGACTTGAATTTCAAACCCATGCATGAAAATGCAAGAAGTCTGGGTCCAGCAGGCATTCTCAGTACTAAAGCTAAAATATTGCCTATCATTCCACATTACAGCTGCCCAGAGGGTGGGGCCCTGAAGGAACTCAGGGTAGAGACAAATGAGCTACCCACGGTCAGGTCAAGCCCATGTAGCAGACAGCTGTTGCAGCCACCCTTAATGGTGCACTTGAGGAAACAGGATGAGAAAACACAGGATACTGGCCCCAGAGAACTAACATGCATATCAAAGCAATAATTTCAATAAGCATAGACTCTTGCATCTTCTCATAAATAGAAAAGCGCTAAATTCCTAAACTTGAGATGTCTGATTTTCTTTTATTAATAGTAGTCTCTTGATGTTCTGACCTGGTTTTGTTGCAAAAACTCCTATGTATCCTGGCTTCCCCACTTCCTCTTCAGATCAGTCTCTCAGCTTTGAGATGTCATCTCCTGGGCTTGAAGTCCTAAGAATGTCTGCCGAATAAAACAGAACTCTCAACATTTAGGTTGTGCTTTTTTTTTTTTTTTTCAGTTGACATACCAAGTGGGGAAAGAGGCTGCGATTAGGACCTCTGAGGAGAGGGAAATGGTGGCTGTGTCGATATCCCTGAGAGGGTGAAAATGAGGCTGATTCTGAGAGTATTGGAAAACTTCAAGCTGGATTCAACCTCTACTACAGAAATGATAGAAACAAATGCTGTTGCCAAAGCGCTGCTGCCAGCGTGAAGGGGCATTGCTGGTGTGCTTCCGAAGAACAGGAAGCAAAACTGGAACAGAACAGAGTAAGTCCCTTTTTATTCCTTCAAACTTGCAGCTCTCCATTGGGAGAGCCTAATGGGGGAGTAGCTGGCAGAGGGATAAAGTGGTTTGTAGCATCTCAGTAACATTAAGAGTATAGGATTATGCCTTTGAAGTTGAGAAACAATCACTTAATCACTTTCTGCCTGGGCAGAAGGGGGTATCTTATTGCTCTCCTGCAGCTCTGATCAGGAATTGTGGTCCCAAGGAATGGCTGTGTTAAATTTTGCCCAGTGATCTTATGGAGCTGGTTGTGCTTTCAGAAAAGAAGGCAGAATGTGACTTTTGTCATAGGACTCCTCCTCTTCTAGGGACCAGGTGAACTCTGTGCATTTGGGGACAGAGAGGGAGAGAGTACCCAAATTAGGACAATCCTGAAAAGCTGTTGTCTAGTAAAAAAAAAAAATTAATGTGTTGTTTAGCTCTTACATGTTTAAAATTAGCAAAATGAAATTCTTCATTCAGTTGTTATAGCCTGTCTGATACATTTTGAATTTCAAATTGTAGTCTCAGCATTCCATCTGCCTCCACCTATAGCAAGAAACTCAGCCACAGGTTGCAGGGGATTTTGCAGCTCCACCATGTTAAGGTGCCAAGTGGAAGCACCTGTTACAAGTTTGCATCTTCGGAAAACAAAGGGGAGAACACTCCTAACAAGGACAGAAGCAGAAGAAAAATGCAGATGGAAGTTAAGAGTTGTGTACCTGCTGTTGAGGGGGTTGAGAGTCAGTTTTTTTTGTTTTTGTTTTTGATAAGATATGCATGGTAGGAAGCCATCAAAAACACTTGGGGGAAAATTCTTGGGAGGGAGAAAATCTTGACATGCTCTTGGAAAACAGCTTGTTTATGAATTTATATCTCCATCAAATGTGCTGTCATGTTGAGCTTCTTTTACAATTCCACAGAACAGGAGCAATGACAGCACTCTGTTGCTCCATTTGCTGCTTCAACCTTCTATTCTTTTCGAGCTTGACAAGCCCAGAGTTTAAAAGATTGCTTTCATCATGGAGCATCTCAGAATCATAAGATGTCAGATACAGACAGGACCTCAGAGCCAGAGAAATCAAAAAGAGCCGAAAGGAATTCCGTAGCAATAAAAATTTTATAACTATAAACAAAGGCCTCTGAGGAGATAGAGTTAAATGTAAGTGTCTGAAAACTAATACTAAAGAAGGAAAGAGATTGTTTGCGATAGTTCAAGGAAATATCTCAATAAAATTGAATAAAGCAACTGTGAATTAGAATAAGAATTATATTTTAATGCTGGAGATAGTAATGGAGACTTTATTCATTTTGATTAAATTTTGTATACCATGAAATAATCAAGAGCTCCTCTTTCATCCAAAAGACTCAAGCAGTTATACTCTTCTTTTTTTTGGCCACAGTGTACACAGCTTGACATGGGATCTCAGTTTCCAAACCAGGGATTGAACTCGGGCCACAGTGGGGAAAATGTCAAGTCCTAACCACTAGATCATCAGGGAACTCCTTCATACATTTATAAATAAATTCTGAGTAGACAGTATTATTCAAAACTTTACAGAGATGTGGATCCTCACATTTAGGAAAGATGAAACAACTTAGGTAAAAGCAGGCATTGTTTTGGTCATAGTTCCTGAGCCCAGCACTATGCTAAGATCCTCAAGGGCCAATTTCCATCCTAAGGCAACCTGACCACTTGTTATGGGCTGAATGTTCGTGTCCCCCCAAAATTCATATGTTGAAAGCCTAACCTCAGGAAGGGGTCTCTAAGGAAGTAATTACGTTTCCATTAGGTCATTAGTGTCCCTTTAAGAAGAGACACCACCGTACACTCAATTTCTGTCTTTCTGTCTTTGTGTACAGAGACCAAGAAAAGACCACATAAGGACATAGCGAGAAGATGGCTGTTGACAAACGAAGAAAAGAGTCTCTACCAGAAACCACATTTGCTGGCCCCTTGATCTTGGACTTCCCAGCCTACAAATTGTGAAAATAAACTTCTGTTGTTTAAGCCATCCAGTCTGTGCAATTTTGTTATAGCAGCGCAAGCTAAGATACTCACCAATCATATTCATTTTGTTTGGTTCGGTTTGGTGTTTTTTGACTGTGCCTACAGCATGCAGAAGTTCCCAGGCCAGGGGAAGAACTCTAGCCACAGGAGTGACCCGAGCCACAGGAGTGTCCCCAGCCACAGGAGTGATAATGCCAAATCCTTAACGGCCGGTCCACCAGGGGACTCCCAAATCATATATATTGTTATGTAGTATACTGCTCACAGTTATAAATTCATCAGTGATGATGGAGAATTACCATTTGTTGACTGTGTGCTAATTGTTTCCACAGATTTGTTTTATTTTTGATCTCTAAGTAAGAACTTTTTATGGCGTTGGCTTGATATGCTGAGAAATGGTAGCATTAAGTATACATGTATAATGGAGCTTGGTTTGAGCCAAGAGTTATGTTAAAGACCAGGCGTGCACAGGCAGGAAAGGGTCATTATTTGGAAGTACAGGGTCTATGTGTCTTGGGGATGGGGAGGTCCCTGACCACACATCTATTACTTCCACCACAGTAACCCAAACCTAAAATACCTCCCTAGTCACAGAGCTTTAAATGGAAAAGATGACAACATAAATGTTGATTGGTATGCTTTTCAGCTTAGTTCATTTTATAAGTACCAATATTGGGCAACTACAGTGCACCAAGCATTCTGCTTGGAGATAGAGGAGGATCCAAAATAGCTATGAAGGCATTTTATGATGATTAAGAGTTTGGGATTTGTAGTCAACTGGGTGGAATTGCAGTTAGTGACTTACATGCTATGTTCCCAAAGGCAAGCAACTTTACTTCTTTGAGCCTTATTCCTACTTCATAAGGTGCTTATGAGACAGTGCAAGCAAAACACGGTGTCTGAAGTGTATTAAGTCATTAACAAGCTGCTGTTAATAATGTCAAATATGAATATTTAATTACTAATTTTAAATTTTAACTTATTTGAGCCCTAGGAGCTTGCAGTGTCATTTGAAGCTAAACATTGACACACCCCTTTATAAAGGGAACATTGTTATAATAAAGGTTCAAGTAAAATACAGTGGGAAAAATATGTTTCTGGTAGGAGAAAGAATATATTGGTGAAAGTTTTAAAAAGATTGGAGTTCCTGTCATGGCTCAGGGCTTAGCGAACCCAATTAGCATCCATGAGGACACGGGTTTGATCCCTGACCTCGCTTAGTGGGTTAAGGATCAGGCATTGCAGTGAGCTGTGGTGTAGATCACAAACACGGCTCAGATCCCGCGTTGCTGTAGCTGTGTTGTAGGCAAGCAGCTACCACTCCTATTGGACCCCTAGCCTGGGAACCTCCATATGCTGCGGGTGCAGCCCTAAAAAGACCAAAAAAAAAGATGTTAATACCTAAATTATTAAGAAAATTTATTATTTTTCTTTTTGTCTTTTTAGGGCTGCACTCGCAGCATGTGGAGGTTCCCAGTCTAGGGGTCCAATAGGAGTGGTAGCTGCTTGCCTACAACACAGCCACAGCAACAAGGGATCTGAGCCGTGTTTGTGATCTACACCAGAGCTCACTGCAATGCTCAATCCTTAACCTACTGACTGAGGCCGGGGATCAAGTCTGCATCCTCTTGGATGCTAGTCAGATTCATTTACGCTGAGCCACAATAGGAACTCCCAAGAAAATTTAATTTCTAAGCACTAGATTATATTCTAAGTACTTTATCAATTTTCACCTGTGATAGTAAGATAGAAATAGACAAATAGAGCATCTGAAAACAGATCCAAGTTGTTTGGGGCTGAATTGTGTCTTCCCACCCTCCCACAGCCCTGCCCAAATTCATATGTTAGAGTCCTAGTCCCCATTCGCTTAGAAAGTGACTGTATTTGGAGATAAAGTCTTTGAAGTGGTAGTTAGGTTGCAGTGGGATCATTAGGGTATGTACTAATCCAATGCAACTGGTAACTTTACGAAAGAGGAAATATTGACACAGATAGTTACAGAGGGAAGCCCATGTGAACACATGGGGTGAAGATGGGCACCTACTAGCCAAAGAGAAAGGCTTCAAAAGAAACCAACCCTGCCAACATCTTCATCTCAAAACTTCCAGCCTGCAGAGCTATGAGAAAATATATTTCTGCTGTTTAACACACCCAGTCTGTGCTACTTTGTTATGGCAGCCCTAGCAAACTAACACACAATTACATACTAGAACTGAATACTATTGTTCCTCAGTATATATAGGGAATTGTTTTCAGGCCCTGCAGATACCAAACTACAGATGTCCAAGTCCTTTATATAAAATGGCATAGTTATCAACTATACTACAATAAAATCAATTTAAATTTTTTTTTTCTTTTTACAGGCACACCTGCGGCCTATGGAAGTTCCCAGACTAGGGGTCAAATTGGAGCTGAAGCTGCAAGTCTAAGCCACAGCCATAGCCACAGCAACTCCAAATCCAAGCTGCCTCTGAGACCTATGCTGCAGCTTACAGCAACACTAGATCCTTAACTTACTGAGGTCAGGTGTTGAAGCTGCATCCTCATGGAGACTGGTTGGGTTCTTAACCCACTGAACTACAATGAGAACTCCAAATTAAAAAAAAAAATTTAATGGCATAGTATTTGCACATAACCTACATAATCCTCCCACATACTTTAAATCATCTCTAGATTATTTACAATATAAATGGTATGTAAATAGTGAATATCAAATTCAAGTTTTACTTTTTAGAACTTTCCAGAATTCCTTTTCTGACTCTTTTATATCCATGATTGGTTAAATCTGTAGATGCAAAGTGTGCCGATTTGGAGGGCTGACTGTACTACATCATTGTTATAAGAGACTGGGCATCCACAAATTTTGGTATCTTGTGGTGGTGGGAGGTCCTGGAATGAATCCCCCATAGATCCCAAGGGATGAATGTACAAAAATAAAATTTGAATGATATTAAATATCTAAATGCAAAAAGTAAAGCACATCAGAAATATACAGAAATATTTTTGTAACTTCAGGACTAGGAAAATCTTACTATGCAAGTCAGAAAACCCCAAAGCCAAATACATTGACAGGTTTGACATGCATTACAAGGTAGAGGCAGGCCTGCAGTAGAGAGGATAACTCTGAGCCAGCTGCTAAAGGCTTTAATGAATGAAGAACCACCAGGGGAAGTTAAAGTTCTAAGCAACTGCCAGGCCTAGAGAACATGAGGACATCTTATGGCAGCACCAGCCAAGTGAGAACTTTCCATCCTCCCTCCCCAACCCCTGCCTTTGCCCTAGGAGATCCAGAAATCTCAGTTAGCAAGCTAGGGGATGAGGAGAAATGCTAGATTGGGAAAGAGAGCAGGAGGACAACTTCTGAGCAAGTGATCAGAACTTAGCAGGAGCTAGAGGGAGCGGAGAAGATGTACAGGTAAATCGGGCTGAAAACTTTTATTTTCTGAGACTACACAGTACCAAATTGAAAGTGTGCCTATGACTTAAAATTACTATAGGATTTTCCAGGTTTTTTTGGAGCAACTAAAAAAGCCGTGATGGGTGCCCAAAAGTTCACTCCTATATAGAGGAAGTTGAGGGACACACACACACACAAACACACACATATACACACAGCACATTTAAAGGGGCAGTAGGCATCAAAAGTGATGCTTCTTTTTAATGTTACCCTATTTCCTGGGTTTAAAGAACTAGTTACACCAGACAAGACTCAGCTAAAGAGAAAAGAGTCGGGGAAACCTATTCTATATATATATATATATAGAATTTTTTTTTTTTTCTGTTTAGGTCTGCACCCATGGCATATGGAGTTTCCCAGGCTAGGAGGTGAATGAGAGCTGTAGCTGACAGCCTACACCACAGCCATAGCAATGCCGGATCTCAGACTGCATCTGCAACCTACACTACAGCTCACAGCAATGCCGGATCCTTAGCCCACTGAGTGAGTCCAGGAATGGAACTCGAATCCTCATGGATGCTATTCAGGTTCATTACCCCTGAGCCATGACGGGAACCCTGGGGTAACCTATTCTAGATGGCACATATTCTAGATATAGAATAGAACCCTTCAAGGAGTTGTTATTTAAACTGAGATTTAAACTGAGACCTAAAGGATGAAAAAGAGGCAGTCGCATACAGGAAGGCTTGATCTGTACCTCTGCATCCTCTCAAATAATAGTCAATATATTAAAAAGATGAGGGGACCACAAACCCCCAAAACCAAATGCACAGGAAAGAAGAAAAATGCCAATCTTCTGCAAGGAAATTTCAGTCTCCTCCTTAATGGAGTTGGGAGGGATCTAATCCAAGTGCTTCTTAAAACTTTTCAAATAACCTTCCTATTTTCACCCACACTTCCAGAGTTACTTGCTCTGCCAGTTTCTGAGCCTTTAGGGAATTTTGCAGGACACACTGGGTTTCTTCTCATCTCTCTGTGCTGCTACCTCAGATCTCTGCTTGTCTGTTCTGCTAAGTCAGGGGCCACTTGTTCTCTTGGCTTCCAATTTTGTTGCTATCTGTCTCTGTTCTAGGTGTTAGGAATAAAATGCTGACTGATATGTGGATGTGTTTCACGTCCTCATGGAGCTTACATTCCAGGAGAGGAGACAAAACAAGAAACAAATGGGAGTTCCCTTCTAGCACAGTGGGTAAAGGATCCAATATTGTCACTGCAGTGGCTTGGGTTGCTGCTGAGGTGCAGGTTCAATTCCTGGCCCAGGAACTTTCACATACTACAGGTGCAGTCGAAACAAACAAACAAACAACAACAAAAACACGAAACAAATAAATAGAAAAATAGCAAACTGTGAGAATGTTATGGAGGAAACACATGTAACAGGACATTAAAATTAAGTTTCCAGAGTTGCTGTTTTGACCCCTAGCCCCAGAACTTCCATATGCCACAGGTTTGGCCCTAAAAGGACAAAAAAAAAAAAAAAATCAAAGTTTCCATAGAGGCTCTGAGATGCTTCTGATTTTGCATTCCAGAAAAGGTTTAGGGAATTACCTTTGTGGCTCAGCAGGTTACAAACGCAACTGGTAGCCATGAGGATGCAAGTTCAATCTCTGGCTTCACTCAGTGCGTTAAGGATCCAGCGTTGCCATGAGCTGTGGTGTAGGCTGGCAGCTGCAGTTCGGATTCCATATGCTGCAAGTGAGGCACCCCCCAAAAAAGAGGTGCTGGACTATAGCTAATCCAAGTGAAATGCACATAACACTGGCATCACCCCAGAAAAGCACTTGTGCCCCTACCAGATCTACCAAGTGATTTATGTGCACATGAAATGTTGAGAAGCAATATACTGGAATCATATAAAAAGTTTCAAAGGCATAGTGGTACAGTGGAAACGAATCCAACTGGGAACCATGAGGTTGTGGGTTCGATCCCTGGCCTCGTTCAGTGGGTTAGGGATCCGGGGTTGCCATGAGCTGTGGTGTAGGTTGCAGACGCAGCTCAGATCTGGCATTGCTTGGCTCTGGCGTAGGCCGGCAGCTACAGATCCGATTAGACCCCTAGCCTGGGAACCTCCGTATGCCACAGGTACAGCCTTAAAAAGACAAAAGAAAAAAAAACCCAAAAAGTTTCAAAGGCTGTAATTCAAACAGGCTTTACACCCCTCTTAAGCCACACTGTGTTAAAGAAAAAGAGTTCCCTGGTGGCCCAGCGGGTTAAGAATCTGGCAAGTCATTCATCTTTAAAGAAATGTCTATTGAGTAAAAGACACACTCACCTCCCTGGAGGAGGTCGGTGAAGAGTCCCCAGTGAAGGAGCTGTAGATAAGAAAGGCATCTTAGAGAGTTAAATGGTAGGATCAAGTTATGTGCCAGTACATTGGGATTGTGTAGGAGTTCTGTACTTATTCCTAAGCAGTTGTCTCAAACTTTCATGTTCATATGTCACCTGAGGATCTTGCCAAAATGCAGATTCTGATTCAGGAGATCTAGGGTGGGGTCTGAGATTCTGCATTCCTGGGACTGGGTGATGTGACGATAATGATGTTGGTCTATGGACCATAGGATTAGTAAACTTTTTTGTGTTTGTGTCTTTTTGCCTTTCCTTGGGCTGCTCCCACAGCATATGGAGGTTCCTGGGCTAGGGGTCTAATTGGAGCTGTAGCCACCGGCCTATCCCAGAGCCATAGCAACGCGGGATCCAAGCCATGTCTGCTGCCTACACTACAGCTCACAGCAACGCCAGATCCTTAACCCGCTGAGCGAGGCCAGGGATCAAACCTGCAACCTCATGGTTCCTAATCAGATTCATTAACCACTGAGCCATGGTTGGAACTCCAGGATTAGTAAACTTTTAAAGAACACCTAACAAGTCTTGCAAAAATAAATATATAATCCCATGTATCTTGACCTTAATACCTAAGATTTCAGCAATAAAGACCAATTTACATTCTGGTCAAAATCACCCAAGTCATAGTTACCTATGTATAGTCTGGGTTGCAACAATAGTAATGCTCTTTGATGATCCAACAGAGGAAAGACATATATCGTCTCCATGTGTAGGGTAACTGCCTTTGCATTTAAAAAATTTGAGGAGAATCGTATGGAGGAGCAGGACTTTATAAACCTCACAGTGACAAGAAGTTTCTCTACCCAAAATTGCATGCACATTCTCTTTCTTTCATTTTGTGTGTGTGTGTGTGTGTCATTTTTGTCTTTTTAGGGCCGCACCCGTGGCATATAGATGTTCCCAGGCTAGGGGTCGAATCGAAGTTGTAACTGCTGGCCTACACCACAGTCACAGCAATGCTGGATCCCTAACTCACTGAATGAGGCCAGGGATCGAACCCAAAACCTCATGGTCACTAGTCGGTTCGTTAACCACTGAGCCATGACGGGAACTCCCCCACATTCTCTTTCTTTTAGAAACATTGGCTGCCACCTTGATCAGACTTTCCCACCAAATTGGGTGTGCTACACCTCAGGCCTGAGCCTTTCCAACAGGTATTTGAGGATCATGAGGTAACTTGTTCTCTGGCCGCTTAGCTTTTTCCTAAGCAATGGAGTCAGAGAAATGGGAAATGGGGGTTAGATCACTTCTTTATCCCAAGAGCCATCACCTGCTGAGAGAGGCCTAGCCTAATCATACATCTGCTTTCAATTACACCCTTAATTTTCTAACCGCCAGGCATTAGAGGGGAACACACCAGCCTGCTCCACCCTCCCTCCAGCATTCTACTTAGGAAAACATGTCTTTTCCTTATTTCCAAAACCATATTATTAGTTTTATACACAATTAGAGATAGCACAACAGCCAATTTGAAAGTTCATGAGGGTTCAACCATCCCTGCCTTTCCTCTTTCTTCTTCTGGGTTTGTGCTCAGTCCTCTCAGAAGGAGCAAAGCATAGCTGTCAAGGGGAAGCTGGAAGGAAACCATGTCCTGAGGAAAAGGTGACAGGGCTCCAGAGATTTGACCCCAACCCACCAGGAACAATAAACTTTCTGGGGATGTGTTATGTTTCTGTTAAAGGAATGGTTTTCAGCTAAGTCCTAAGAGGAACATCAAGTCTGATGAGAGAAGATGGGGTTAATGGAAGATCTACCCCAAATCAGGGTGGCACTGAAGACAAAGACTAGCCATTTCTGCTTGGGACATGTGTGAGGAGGATGCGATTTGGAGGTTCTTGGTGGGAGGGGCTTCCTGATCCAATATGAGATTCCTCCTTCCCCAGCTAGAAGGAAACACAATATGGGGGTGGAATAAGGAGGGATAGTTGGGTAGCATTGGCTGTGGCTTCTGGCCCGAGGCTTAGATAAAGTTGATTTCTCTGAGAATACTGATAGTGCCCTTGTGACTTGCTAAAAGGAGCTGAGTGAGAGAATTGGAGAGAAACCTGATACCAAGTCAAGATAGGACTGAAAAGACAGAAATTGGGAGAGGCCCACTTGGAACTTGCCATGTACAGAGGCTCCCCTGTGGAAGAGTGGCTTCAAGGAAAGTGATGGGTCCAGGGAAAACCACCACTGCCAGGGAAGTGCATTTTGAGAAGTGGATCTGATAGGAGCTCTCAAAGTGTTCCAGCAAATAGGTATCCATCCTTCAAACTCCCTGTGAGGATCCCTCTGTGGCCATGTTTACCTGACAGTTCCCAAACCAATGGTTCTCAAGGTGAGGTCCCCAGACCAGCAGCATCAGCTTCACCAGGGAAGTTGTCAGAGACACAAAATCTCACTCCTCTTCATAGACCTACTGTATTGCAAACTCTGAGGGTGGGATCAGCCACCTGGGCTTTAAGAAGCCCTCCAGGTGATGCTAATGCCTGTACAAGATTGTCTTAAATAATGCAGAAAAGAACTCTTTTTTGGTGGAGGACAAATGTCCCATGGGTGCAGAGTTATTGTTAAATTTGAAAAATTAATCATTGAAACCAGGAAGCAGAAGGCATAAAAGTTACGTAGCTCATGGAGCAACTAGAAACATCCATGAGGTTTGAACTCTGGCTATAATAGGAACATAGGGGAGCTGGGGAGGGAAGTGATTTGAATGTGATTCTGGGAAAGTAAAAACGCACCATATTCAGCGATGAGATAATTACCCCCAACATGGTGGGGGCGCCAAGAGAAAATGTCAGAGAGAAGAGTGTAAGTGATTTAATTGCACAAAAAGGCAGAAGGTTGGTGCTGCGTGAACTTGTCCTGAGGAGCAATGGTAAATGCCTTCCTCTCCTGTCTCCTGATTTCATTTAAGGCTGTTCTTGGGAGAGCAGGAGGCTAGGCCAGTATCCACAAACGTAGTGGGATGAGAGTGATTTCTCAGTGGGATTCATCATGAAAAATGGTTTCTGTTTTCTGGGCTAGCTGCTTTTCCATCATCTGAACTGCCTGCCCTTCACTTAATATCTGCGTTGGATTAATTCCCAGAAAATAGAACCATTTTCCTGATGGAAACTCTCACCACTGATGGGAAAGAAAAAGAGAAGAGGATTAATGGAGTTTCAGATTTGGTCCTGATGCAATTCGGAAAACCTACCAACTTAAAGCTATCCTGGAGACTCATTTTCTGTTTTCCTTTGCTGTTTCTCACCCTAAATTTAGCACTTGGGTTCCTTTCATTCCTCTTTGCCTTTCCTCTTTAATAAATATACATTGGCATGCATTCATGAAATACCTACTGTGTGCCATGCATAGTGCCGGATGGCTTCACAGACCCACATTTTCATCCATCTTCTCCAACATTTGAAAAGGAGTGAACTATACAATCTCTCTCTTCACTCCCTTGTCACTATTTTATCTAGCTTTGGTTTTGCCTCTTTATATTGCTCTTCGAGTGAAGAGACTGAGATTCCCCATATTTTATTTGTGGAAAAGCGGATAGTTCTTAGAAATCAAAGAGAGAACATGAATATCCTTTCCCTGTGGGACTGCAGCCTCCATCAGTGGCTTTCCTAGATTTGTGGTTTCTGCTGCTTATTTTTCTACTGAACAGAGGACCAGGGGTAGGAGGGATTGGTACAAATAACAGGTCATCCTTCTGCTCTTTATTGTGCTGCTTTGCAAGGGGTGGAATAAATCTCTTATGGCTTCAGGCAGCCATGCTGGGCTCTTCTGGTTCTTGCAGACACACACTGCAGCGGCCAGCACTCTGGCAAACTGCCTTTCACCAAGGCAGCTGAGTCATGGTGACAGTCCACCTGGTACCCCTCTAGGGTGATGTGGCAGAGGTGGCCATATTGTAAACAGAAAGGGACAGTGATGCTCACCTAGGAAACTCTGTGGGTACAAGCCCACATCATATTTGTGTTAAATACTGAGAGAAATGGACCATTGCAAGCTACGTCAAATAGAAACTGAGATTACAGTCATTTTCAAAGTTTGCCAAGCAGAAAACATATACCCACGATACAAACTCTACAAGATCACTAAAATCACTTCATAAAGGAATCTTTAGAAGTAAATCATGAGTATTAGCCTTATTAATAGAGAAGAATCCAGGACAGGAAGTTTGTATGATTTTTCATGAATTTCACCTGACTTCTAGCCTAGTCATCTTGGTCTGTAAATTTCCATCATCATCATTTGCATTTCTCTTCGACAAGGCAAATGCACACCTTTCCTTCTTCAGGTTAATCCTTAGAGGTCTCCTCAGGAGTCACTTTCTGGAAGTGGGCTGAAAGGCTGTGCATTGTACTGATTGGGTTCTGAGACTCTGGTCAGCCTATGTGGTTGGAATCCCTTTTCTGCTTTGTGGCTGTGTGACCTTGGCAAGTTGTTTTGCCTCTCTGAGCCTCAGTTGTCCCTTAGGGTGCTGTAGGATTACATAAAATAATACAAATATAGAAGCTAGCACAGTGCCTGGCCCATAGGCCCAGAAAATATTAGACAAAATTTATATTTGTTACCAATTAAACACCCAAGGGAATTTTAGTTGCATTTGTTTCACCAATTTTTCTTTTTATGCTCAAAAATCTAGTCAGGACAGAGTTTTTGATCTATGGGTTTTGTCTTTTTTTTTTCCTCCCTCCTCATCTATTTTCATCGTTCTCCTCAACCCAGTAAAAGGTGATTGTGAAACAACCATTAAACAAGGTCTGCTTTGTTCTGGTCTGTTGGGAAGAGGCTTTGATCACCAACTGTGCTGTAGGTGTGTGGCTCTGCCCGTGATAAGAGGCATCTCTGAAATTATAGATATTTTCAAAAAGGCAAGCAAAAGGACAGCTTGTGGCTTCCTGGAAGGTGTGTATAATGGCATCTCTGCTTGTTCTCAATGCCCTGAGTGCCACCCTCTTTCCAGGACCAGGGTGTCCAGGTTTCTGAGCTCCTTGTGCTTCTGAGTCCTGAGCTGGAAGTGAGGACATAATACATGAGCTTAGCATGCTGGTGGTTTGCAATCATGGTGCTTCTCTGGGACATTTTAGCATCGGCCTCTTCAGCCAGCTGCAAGAGCTTGTCAGCTCGAATCAGCGTGCCTGGAGAGGTGGCAGGAGGACAGGGCCTACTCTGAGGAGCAGGCCCCATCAACTTTATGCAAAGGACTTCTTGGAATTACCAGTCTGGGCCTAGTGAGACTGGAAGATCACCTTGCAATTGGGCTGACGCCAGCCTGACAGATGGCTTGGGCTGCTCGCAGCACAGCCCCTGTTAGCCCATCAAGTGTGTTTCCTGAAGGCGAGTGGACCAGCCAGGAGTGTGAGGGGGGCTGTCCAGGGGGATGGCACAGGATGCAACTTGGGTTCCCCAAGTTCTGCCTGCCCCCTGTATCCCCAGCTTTCTGTGCTCTCTCTGAAGGGGAAAAGATCAGCTCTCCCTTTCCACTTGAAAGATTTTTGGCTGCTGTATACCCTCACATAAGCGGGGCTGACAGCCCCTCACACAAGTAGCCAAATGTTCATCAAATGAAGGAGCTACTGCAAAGTTAAAAAGGGTAATAAAATAGCAAAGCCCACTTGGGGACTTTGTTCAGAAACCCTGTGACTTCCATAGAGTATTAAGAAAATATTGAACTTTCAAATTTTATGATTTCATGTCCTCTAAGACCATAGACCTCTTATCATGTTCTCTCTTTAAAGCATGAGTCGTTTTTATAATAGTTAGAAAATAAATGTGTAATATTTTTTCTTTCTTATCCTCAGAATAAAGCCTGGGGAAATTTAATGTTCCTGGAGTCAGCCTGTGGATTTGTGATAACGATTCTGGGAGAAAAGCCTTTTAACTCAGAATGGAATCTGTTTGCAGCTATTGTTCAATAAACATAAAGTATCTGGTTACTGGGCATGTTGCATAATGCATGATAATGTAAATCAAACGTTTTAAGTGCCAACATTGAACTCCAGGATAACAATGAAGAGTGAAGCAATTGGTTAATTTTTTTAGAAATCCCCTAAAACAATGCTGCCGAAGCCTGAATGATTCAACACTTTAGAGCTGATGCAGCTGAGGGTTGTCTGTGTGTGCTCTCGCTGATAAGAATTCTGGAAGGAAACAGGAAAAAACACATGTCTTGTCCTCTTTAAGAGCTAGAAAAGCTGTCAGAAAAATTAAGATTAAACCTCATGAGAGTCTGTGGGTGTGGAAAGTCACCAGCTAGCTAATATTAACATAGCTTGCAACAGAACACTGTTGCTAGAAATAGGACAGTCGCATCACTACCACTAAGCAATTTGCATTCGGTGGACCAGCCCTCCATTCCTCCTGGCTCCTGCTGCCCTCAGGGCATTGCATTTCTGGACGTTTTTAGATGCCTTTGGAACATAGCTGTCTGCTTTCAACAAGAACTCTACCCAAAAGAGGAAGCAGCGCAGAGGAGAACGTCTGCTTTGTTTGCAGGAAAGTGGCCGAGCTACAAGCAATTCTCTAGGCGTCTGAGGAATTGTGCAGCTTCTAGATTTCATGCGGCTGCCGACAGGGAGGGGCAAATAAGGATCTTTGTGCTTTCCTCACCATGGATAATCTGATGCCTCAGTCGAGATCCTCTTATTTCAAAAAATATCCTCTCCACGCAATTAGAAAATATTTATCGATGCTGGGAAACCAAAAAGCCGAAGAACAGGTACCATTTTGTTTATGTTATCTTTAAAGGTTAACAGGGGTTCGCTTCTGGGTGTTGCTTTTACGTCACTTGGTGATTTAGTTTCTGCTCCTTTACCTGTTTGTAGGCACAAGTCAGTACTTGCTTTCAGCTGTTCAGACTTGGCAGAAGAGCAAGCAGGCGTTGTGGGGGATTTATTTGAACTTGGAACATTTGGATCCTGAGATTAAGCTCAAGTTCTGTTAATAAAACCTTTCTTCTGAATTGCTAGACTAAACGACAATATCAGAGTTATATTGTGTGGATTCTTTGATAATTTTCCAGGGCCTTAAATACAAATTTTAAAACTATTAATATCTCAACAAAGAATAATATCAGGCCCTAGAATATGCTTGTCTTTTGTATGTATATATGGCTATGTTAACATATATCACCAAGACTTGCAAAACAAAGTATTTTGTAGATTGGATGATAGCCTTAAATAGGTTACTAATGAGCTGTGAAAATCATTCAAAAGTAATCAATCTTTTTTTTTTTTTTTTGAGGGAAAGGGATAGAGCACTGGTTTTCAGTCAATCAAAAGTTAGGATTTCTAGTAGTAGACTCTAGCATATGGGAATAGAAATATTAAAAAAAAATGCCAATATGTCCAATTGCATCTTTTTAAAAATCATGCATTCCTTTATTGTTTTGAGATTTATATCATTCTATCTCTTTACAAATCTATGAAAAAGGATATCCAAAAACTGCTTTTCTAAATTGTACCAAATTGTAAGAAGAAAAAACTGTATCTGATCTATTTAAATCTGGTGGTTCATGTAAGAAAAATGATGGCAGTGGTAAAGGACAAATGTGTAACCACACCCAAGACTCAAAGAGTCATAAATGTTTGCCCATAATGCTTGTAACTGGAACTACAAAACTTCGTGGGAGACAGTAGCAGTGTCCTGTATTTTAATGAGATGCCCTACTTAATAAAACACTTCCAACACGTGAAAGCAAAGGTCAGCAGACAGAAAATCCTCTAATGACAGGTTTCCCAAAAAGTCAATGCATAATTTGGAAAATGAGAATTATTACTACTCTTTGAGGGGAAACTGCTCTTATATGGTGCTTTAGTGACTTGACAAGAGCTGGAAGTTCAGACTGAGCTCAATAAGGGGACTCGGCTGGTCCAGATTATCTCTTATTTGGGTGAGGTGTTACCATTACAAGGTCATCTCCTGGTTCCCGAATCTTGGCTTGTGCTTGCTTTTGAGTGGAAAGCCAGAGACCCAGGTACTGGTGCTCTGAGCTGTTGTTGGTCACACTGGCTAAGTCCACACCCACAGGCTTTTTCAGGCCTCATGGCGGTCTCAGGAATGGGAGAGTCTTGGGGAGGGAGAAGTTGAAAAGATGGGCTGGAACTGTGGGATGTGGATTAAGTGCTTCCCCCCCCCCTTTTTCTCAGTATTGCAAATTTTCAGAGATATGGCTATATTTCTTTAAGTTTGTTATTTATTTATTTAGTCTTTTTCGGGCCACACCCATGGCATATGGAGGTTCCCAGGCTAGGGGTTGAATCGGAGGTACAGCTGTTGGCCTAGGCCATAGCCACAGCAATGCCAGATCCAAGCCGCGTCTGCAACCTACACCACAGCTCAAGGGAATGCTGGATCCTTAACCCACTGAGCAAGGCTAGGGATCAAACCTGCATCCTCATGGATACTAGCCAGATTTGTTTCCACTGAGCCACAATGGGAGCTCCAACCTTATTTTTTTAATGTTACAAAATGCATTCAGAGGACTAGTAGAATTTAACATGGATCCTCTGGCTTGGACCCAAGTGTGTGGTCCCCTTCCCAACTGACAACATTTTGAGATGACCTGGGAATAGCTATGAGCATTGTGCTGATTTCTCAACTGGTTAAGAAAAATGACATATTCGGTTCCTTTCTGAAACCAATTAACAGCACTGTAGACATAATGTCTCACAGAATTCGAGAAATGAGGTCAGAGTCATTTGGGAAGCTTGCTGGAAAGCTAGAAAGGAGGTTAGTAATGTCTGCAGTTTTAGGACATGCATCCTGGCTGACTTTAACCCTTACATTTCTGTAGAATAGCTCCTCATTACAGAGGTGAGGGAAAAGAGACTTAGAGACTTAAGAGGCTTGCCCAAGGCCACTCAGCCAGAAAGTACTGAAGGGAGATTTGAACTCCCATCTGCCTGGCATAAACTTGATCCATTGCCATGCCTAATCTCTCAACATTCTAGTGCAGCAACATAGCAAACTGCTAATCTTTCTCCTGGAGGGTATTTCTAACACTTCAGATATTCACATACCACTGTCATCCCTCTTACCATAAGTGTTTGCCACCTGTACGATTAATTCCTTAATATGTTTGCACTTACATTTGTTTAGAAGGATCATTTTATATTACTACTATAAATGGAAAAACCCTATCATTTACCACAAATAAAGGCAGGAGTATAATCAAAACAAAATAATATTAAGCTCTAGCTAAATACTGTTACCTATGAAACCTCTGAGCCTAAAACCTGCTCTGTTTAAGAAGGAAGATTAGCTTTTGATCTAGATTTAGCATCCTAGTAGCCAAATGAGGAATTCCTCTGGGCAAGGATGGAAGATAATTAAAAGACAGACAACTTTCTTAATTCCAAGTAACTCACTGTTGTGTAGTGTTTGCAATGCTACCCAAAGTCTTCTCCTAGATCACCTAGCACAACTGCGTACCACTGCTATTATGTTCATACTCCTGGAGAGTATTATCCCAGGCACACCATCTGCTTCTCCACCTCTAGTCTAGAATCCTGTCCTTATAATTTGCCCACCTGGAGATCACTTTTACATCCTCTAAGACTCAGGTTAAATGGGCTCAGTAAAAAACAAACAAAAAAACACTTGCTCCTGTTCTGCTGAGAAGAGTGAAGCACAGTCCTTCTTTTTCCAAGACGCTCTGTCTGTTTCCACTTCTAATAGAGCCACTTACTCTATTGTATGTGGTAAACCATGTATCTATGTGTCACCCACCCACAAGACACTGGTACCTTGTTCTCTGTTCCCTCAGGCCACCTCGGAGCCCAGCTTGGGCTGATGAAGAAGTGGCCCAAGCCACGGGCATGTTGCCTCCTTTCCTGCCTCTGCCCATCTCCTGACTGGGCCTGGAGGGTTCCCTTATGTCCCAGTCTTGGTCACTGTAGTACTTACACTGTCCACAGGAGCCTTCTTGGTTAAAGCCCCTCCTCAGTATGCTTCCCCTTTGCACATGGTGTCATATAGACATCAAGTTTTGGCGTGATGGTTGCTTTCTTTGTTAGTTTTTGTTTCTATCATTTCTATCACAATGTACCACTCAATGGGTGGGACAGGTTTTCAAAATCAATTTAGCAAACAAATATCTCAACCTTTGCATTCCTAGACTCTACTATAGCCCACATTTCTCAAAGCCAAGGCCCTAACTAGGTAGAAGATGAAGGCCATCAATTAGATGAAGTGCTGAAGGTTGGGAAAATTTGGTGATGAAAGATTTGTAAATAGTATTATTCAAATGATGTTGTAGTGGTGGTGGTTGGGGTGGGGGATGACCCAGTTTGAGCCTAAGTGGGTTCTCAGATAAGTTTGGGCAGGTATCCTGAACACATACATAAGGATATATGATTATACACCCTTCTCTTTTGTTTTGTTGGGAGCAGTCAGGATCTGGCTCAGATGATGATGTCTGAGCTTGTTGGGAATGAATGGGACTTGCAGGCAATATTCTCTAGAGTACTGCAGTCCAAACCGCCTGCTCTGTGACTCAAATGACTAAGTTGGACACTGTGTGGGGAATGGAGAACTTGTTCTACTTCTGGGCAGACTGGAGCCTGGCTTTAGCCCAGTGAGGCCCATGCAGAATTGACTGCCTTATTACCCAGGGAAGGCTGCTCTCAGGAGTCAGCACCATTAATGGGGACATTATTCATGGGCGCCAGCACCAAATGATGAGATAAGACAGGCAACTCTCTCCTCTTTGGTGAGCCCCTTTGAAACTGACGGCACTAAGGCCTGAACCTAGGCAGAACACGGATTGGGACTTGAACCCACATACCAGGACTCAAACCCAGCCTAAACACAGATTGGGACTTAAACCCATGGTTTTAAATTAGACTCACTCACCCTGTGTCTGGACTCACTGAAGTTCAGGTTCTTCATGTCTCCACACAGAAGGAATTCGCCAAGAGACAAAGTGACAGGCAAGAAATAGATTTATTAGGATAGGACACTTGTGAGAAATGCAAGCTGGCAGGCAAGGAAGCTCTGCCCTGAGGATCCGGTGTGCTACAGTTTTATCCTCCAAGGGGAGTAGGAGTCAAAAAAGCCTGCCTCTTCCTTTCTGGGAGTAGTAGCTCCTCCTTGGTATCCAGTAAGGTGTGTATTCAAATCAGCAGAAGGGTGGTCCTCAAACTCCTGCCCTTGGTCTGAATCTGAATGCAGGCCTCATCCCATCCCCCTTCCAAGGACCTAAGGCAATTCTCGAACCTCCACTAGTCAAGTAAGCCTGCCTTGTTCTGATGGCATTTTTGAGCAATTTATTAACTTACAGTGATCTCCCCAAATTCCCTAGATTTCCCTCTCTATCTATGATCCTATACTGGTACTTCTAAAACTACCTGTGCCTACTCCATCCCTATCACTTTCATTCCATGGCTTCCAACACCACCTGTTTGCTGACAGCCACCAAATATTTATCTCCAGTGCACTCCAGCTACTACTCATTTGAAGTTTTCACCTGAATGTTTTGTGAATGTTGCAGACTGATAAGAATTCACCATTCCTATCCCTAACCCTGCTCCTCCCCAGGTCCCCCAGTCAACAACAAAGCTCAAACCAGAAACTTAGGAGTCACCTTGGCACCTCCTTCTCTCCTTCACCTCCCTGTCATAATCTCTTAACAAGCCTAGTCAATTCTACTTCTAAAGTAGTTACTGGAGTTCCCGTCGTGGCGCAGTGGTTAACGAATCCGACTAGGAACCATGAGGTTGAGGGTTCAGTCCCTGCCCTTGCTCAGTGGGTTAAGGATCCGGCGTTGCCGTGAGCTGTGGTGTAGGTTGCAGACGCGGCTCGGATCCCGCGTTGCTGTGGCTCTGGCATAGGCCAGTGGCTATAGCTCCGATTCGACCCCTAGCCTGGGAACCTCCATATGCCGTGGGAGCGGCCCAAAGAAATAGCAAAAAAAAAAAAAAAAAAAAAAAAAGGACAAAAAAAAAGTAGTTACTGAATCCTCCATCTTCACCTCCCAACCCTGCTGCATCATCCTCTCTTACTCAGACCACTATGATAGCTTTTGAATTTGTGTCCCCATGTTCACTCTTGTTTTCCTGCCATCCAAGTTCTTCATAGCAGTCAGAATGAAAATCTAATTTCACACCAATACAGGGAACAAGATTGTTTGTAATTTTAGCCACAGTGCCATAAACAAGGCATATAGTAGGTGATAAATTTATGTAACGGAGTGAGTGAATGTGGAGGTTGTGGGATTCAGGGACTGAGATGCTATTACACAGGTGAGGGCATGAAATGGTGAAAATAGAGTTATTATCTTTAGTAAGCGGAGGCTGGTGAGATCTAAGGTCAACCGTGTAGTGTAATTTATTTTATGGATATGGAACTAGTGTCAGAGGTTAAGCAATTTGCCCAAGGTCACACAGTACATTTGTATCAGTGCCAGGCCTGGGATTTGTCCTCCTGGTGTATTAGACTTTTCAATGTGTGTTGTGAGTCTTAACAGAGATGTGGAAAAGGATAAGAAGACGACCAAGCAAAGAGAAAACAACTCCACAGTCTAAGTCTAGAGGGTAGGTGATGCCTAAAGATCAACTTGTCAGTAACAAGTAAACCCCCTGATGAAAGAGTGAAACAGGGAAGAGCCTATTTTGAGCTCTTGTCCTTCAGCTTATACTGCCCTGCAGTGGCCTCATCAACTTGAATATCTTCTTCCATGTGTCCCACAGACGAAGGGTCAGAAAATAGGATGACTAATGAATGGGCAAGAACTTGGGATGATCTGTTGCCTCATTCTCTCTTGAACAGGAAGACTTCTTTCTGAACAAAAATTAACCTCTAAGAGCTGACCTGGCTTGTCTTGCCTATGTAACAGTAAATCTGTGTAGGAGGAGGATAGTGGTCTTAGGGGCCAGGGAGGATGTACAGTAGCTATATATAAATATGTATTTTTGAAATTTGACTCAAACTGGTACAACATCTGCCAACGAAATCAATCCATGTAATTTTTTTTTACTCTCAATCATGTTACCATTGATATCCTTATATAAATACACAAATGTTGATGCAGTCAGGACTGACTGCAGTGCTAATTAAGCTCTGCCTTGTCATCTTGTTTTGTGGGCTTCCTAATTCCTTTGACGATTAAGCAAGCTTTTTCATATACATTGTGTGTAGAACATTTGTATAGGTGATGAGGATGTAAAAATGAATTAGGTGTAGTGTAACCCCTCTGTGATGCCTATACTCTCAATTAGTTTCAAGTGTTTAAAATAATATGAGGCAAAAACCACACACTGCAGTCATAGCAGGTATATTTGGCTCAAGACCTGCTATGATTAGTCTGTTTAAAATGACGAGGGTGGTCTTTGGAGGTTAGGGGCTATGTGCAGTAGCTATATTTTAATTAAGGATTAGAACCAAATTTTATTTTGGAGGCTGTTCTAAAGTTCTCATTCAGTGTCTTCAGAAAAGCTTTCTAGTTCAAACAGGATCACTGAAGTGTTATTTCTTGCTGTTTCTTAATGAATGCTAATCTCAAATTTAGGTTGTTAAATAAATATTTGGATTTAATTTGAACCTTAAAACTCAGTTCTTTATTTTGGATCTTATAACTGCTCTGAATAGCAATATAAGAATTAAGGCTGGAGTTCCCGTCCTGGTGCAGTGGTTAACGAATCTGACTAGGAACAATGAGGTTGAGGGTTCGGTCTCTGCCCTTGCTCAGTGGGTTCACGGTCCGGCGTTGCCGTGAGCTGTGGTGTAGGTTGCAGACGCAGCTCGGATCCCGCGTTGCTGTGGCTCTGGCGTAGGCCGGTGGCTATAGCTTCGATTCGACCCCTAGCCTGGGAACCTCCATATGCCGCGGGAGCGGCCCAAGAAATACTTAAAAAGACAAAAAAAAAAAAAAAAAAGAAAGAAAGAAAAAATCAAGGCTCCTCTCACACATGCCGAAAATCTATGTTGAGATTTGGAACATTGCACAGGATATTGAGTTGCTGGTATAGGCTTTCCTCTCTAGGTAAGATGATAGAAATTTCACTACATCTTAGTTTTAGAAATGTTAAGAGTTCTTAGCTCTTTAAAGTAAGTTAGTTGATTATATCTTGATAGTATACCAAATGTACCTGTTTTTTAAAAAGCCTCTAAACAAAGTCATGAAATGCTATTGATAATTCAAATGGCATCTCAGAGGGAAACTAAAGGTATTTGCTCCACGTCCTTGTGCTTGGTTAGAGAAAAAGCTTTAATCCTTCAGAAGCAAGAGGAAAAGATGATCCCTGTAGAACTTAAGATAGAAGGCAAAGATTCTACTCCATTTCTGTGGAGGAATTTTCATGATTACATATATGTAACAGTGACAGTTAAATTACTGTGATAATATGAAACCAAACCTTAGTATTTGTGATTATTAAATATGGCATTAAAAGTTGAACTACTTTAGGAGTTCCCTGGTGGCATAGTGGTTAAGGACTTGGCATTGTCACTGCTGTGGCTTGGGTTACTGCTATGACTCGGGTAGGATCCCTGGCCTAGGAACTTGAATTTCCAGGTGCTGTGGGCATGGCTCCCCAAAAAGGTATAACTGTTTTGTCATGGTAAATGCAATAGTCTCCTCTATCTGAAGGGAAAAATTGAAAAACAAAAAGAGAGAGAAAGAGGGAGAGAGATTTATTCACCAAAAAATAAGTCTCCTTGGAGTTCCCGTCGTGGCTCAGTGGTTAACGAATCCAACTAGGAACAATGAGGTTGCAGGTTTGATCCCTGGCCTTCCTCAGTGGATTAAGGATCCGGCATTGCTGTGAGCTGTGATGTAGGTTGCAGACGTGGCTGGGATACCCCATTCCTGTGGCCCTGGTGTAGGCCAGCGGCTACAGCTCCAATTCGACCCCTAGCCTGGGAACCTCCATATGCCATGGGAGCAGCCCTAGAAATGGCAAAAAGACAAAAAAAAAAAAAAAGTCTCCCGTGATTTTCTTTATGCCTTAGTCTGTTTGGGCTGCTATCACTAAATATTATAGACTGCTGGCTTATAAACAACAGAAATTTATTTCTCAGAGCTCTGGATCAAGGGCCAGCAGACTTGGTGTCTGTGAGAGCCTGCTTCCTGGTTTCAGATGCTGACTTCTGGGTTGTGTCCTCACATGCACAAGGGGAGGAAGGGACTCTCCTGCTTCTCTTTTATAAGGTCACTAATACCATTCAGGAGGGCTCTGATCTCATGACCTACCAAAGGCCGCTCCTAACCATCACAGTGGGGGCTAGGATTTGAACATAGGAATCTAGGGAACACAAGCATTCAGCCTGGGGCACTCCATAGCCTTTGATGCCTGAGAACTGTAATTGATGGCTTGTGTAGAGATGTGTGGCCTTCTGGTCATCAGCACCCACTCTCCTGTTCTTCCCCTCACCCAAACCTATCTTCTCTGAGAAAATGCACCACCGCTATCCATGCTTTTATTCAGGCAGAGACCTAGGATTCACCTTTGGCACTTGCTGCTCCCTTGGTCAGTATCTAATTTATCAGCAAATCCTTTCAATTTTATTCCCAAATATCCGTTCTGTCTACTTTCCTCTCTTGCCACCGTAGCCCAAGACACCATCTCCTTTCTTGCCTGAAGTACTGTAAGAACCTTTCCCATTGGTCTCCCTCCAGTCACTGCTGTCCTTTCTAATTGGTTCTTCACACTACCGCCAGGGAGGTCGTCAGGAGACACACCTGACCATGAAATTCCTCAGCCCCTTGCTTTTGATCTTTCATCAGCTTCTACTTGTTTTTAGGATAAAGACAGTGTTCCCCAACATGAGTGCCATGCCGTGTGCTCTCAGGCCCCATGTGCTCTCCTGCTGAATGCTCACCTTGCCTCTCTTTGCTCTCTGCACCCTAACTACAGCCCCCTTCCCCATCTTTCTGCTTTCCTGCCATGTCCTTTGTCTCTTCTCTGTGCCTCTCTAGTTAATATCTACTCTTCTTTCAGATCTTAATTCAATATGAAACCCCTAAGGGCAGCCTTTTTTGGACTTTACCGCCTTGATCCTCTCTTGGTATATACTTTGGAGGCACCTTATAACTCTCTCTTGCTGTACTTATCCCGGAAGAAATTATGCATCTAATTGTGGGCTACTCGATAACCAGCATGTCCTGGATGACAAGCAAAGTGCCTGTTGGATGGAAGCCACTGAGTACAAGTTTGTGGAATTTGTTCTTGGGAGCCAGGTGGTATAAATGGCAGTGAGGAGGGGATGAGATGGATAATGAATGCTTTCCCAAGACAGAGGTGCTTGAAGGAATCCTGGATGTTAGGCTCTGTGAGGAAGAAATTTAAGATGTGATTGTTTCTGTGTATGTAATTTGTAGAGAAAAATGGAGGTGCATTTGGGAGGTTCTAGAGGAAATAACCATAACAAATGGGCAGAATTGTGGGGAAAAGTTGTGAAACAATAATAAGAATGGGCTTTCTAAAAAGGAGAGGTAGAGCGTTCTCACTGTGGATCAGTGGTAATGAACCTAACTAGTATCCATGAATATGCGGGTTCGATCTCTGGCCCCACTCAGTGGGCTAAGGACCTGGTGTTGCTGTAAGCTGTGGTGTAGGTCACAGAATCTGCTCAGATCCCACCTTGCTGTGGCTGTGGTGTAGGCCAGCAGCTGTAGCTTCAATTAGACCCCTTGCCTGGGAACTTCCATATGCCTCGGGTGTGGCCCCTAAAAAATAAATAAATAAATAAATAAATAAATAAATAAATAGGTAAAGGAATGAGTCACCTTTTGAAGAGGGTAGGGTACGTGACCCCCTCCTTGTGGGATATTGTACTGCATCATGACAGACAAGACTGAATGACTCATCAGGCCTGTTCCAACT
The DNA here is from genome assembly GCF_016906955.1 of Phacochoerus africanus. NCBI lineage: Eukaryota > Metazoa > Chordata > Mammalia > Artiodactyla > Suidae > Phacochoerus > Phacochoerus africanus. Next base: position 82,048,284 of record NC_062544.1, on the reverse strand, counting down.
TCCAGATTTTGGTGCAGTAGAATAGAGAGGTAGATAATTCAGGCACCGTGGGAACACATAGAGGACACAGGTACACCAGTTAGAGTTCATTTATTTTATTCAATCAGTGGTAAATACGCCAATCTAAGTATGTTGCTCTGGAATCTAAAGCCAAAGAAGACAGAATCAAATGTCTTTGGAGATGCAGGTAGCATGCATGCAATCCTCCATCAAAGAAAGGAAATATAGTTACATCCAGAAAACACCTCAGCTACATCCAGAAAACTTATGGACCAGTGACTAGCTTTTCTGAGGCTGATTGACCACTGAACAACTTGTACTCATAGTTTTACAGGTTTTATAACCCCTCCCAGTATAAGGATAAATAACTAAGTATAATTATGCAGTCATTGATGAATAGGAACACTGAGAAATTTCAGGTTATTTTGTGGCATTTCAACTGCTTTTATCTTACTATCAGCCTCTTTACCTTCAGTTCTTTTTTCCTGCATTTAACAACTTATTGCTTATTATGGTCCCTGTTGAAGGTGTTACTCCCTTCTTGTCCACATTATCATAGCTGTGAAATGTTAGATGTGCCTGGGAAATACCTGGACCCTAAATTGACTTTTGAGCTAGTCCTAATCTTATTATCTGCTTCTTAACTTTCCTAATCTACTGTGCTCAGATGCCTTTGAAATACAGGAGTCAGTAAGTGGATGAACATTAAAACTTTTGTCTTTGAAATAATCACATTAACACAAATGTAAAACCCTTTTTTGTGCACCCTTTTTTGTATAACTGAAATTTGCTATCCTAGTCCACTTCTTAGACAGTTTGTCTACAGCATGTGCTAACTTTTGTTCAGAAGGAAAGATGACATAATTTCTCACCTTGCACAAATAGTTCCATGCCTTAACAGAAAAAGAAATGAGCTTCCTGCATGTGTTGTACTGCTCATAATTTGCTGTGAGGAAAGCAGGAAACATGCTGGAATTATTTCTTTCCTGCTCATCCTAAAAGTAGCATATTAGTCAGGTTATTTCAAGAAGTACAACTTGGATTACACATTCAAGAATAAGGAATTTAGGGGGAAGGACCAAGATGGCAGAGGAGTAAGACATGGCACTCACTTTCTCCCACAAACACATCAAGAAAAATCATCTACCGTGTAGAATGATTCACACAGAACATCTACTGAACACTGGCAGAAGACCTTAAACCTCCAAAATGTGCAAGAAACCCTCCACATAACTGGGTAGAACAAAAGGGGAACAAAAAGAGAGAGAGATAGAAAAGGAATCATGACGGGACCAGCTAGCACTTCTGAGAGGAAGCTGTTAAAGAGGAAAGGAACCCACAGCCTAGAAAGCCACCTAACCGATAGGGAGATCAGCTGAGATGGAGGGACCTCAAAGTCGTAGAAAAAAGTACAGCAGCTGGACTGAGGAGGGCAAAGCAGAGTGAGAGCCACACAAACCATCTGTACCATCTCATGGGACTCCACAATCTGAGGTGCATGGGTGGGGGCTGGAGGCTGAGACTCAGGCTCCAGAGGTCAGTTCTGGCAAGAGGACTAGAGTTGGCTCTGTGGAAACAGCTTGAGGGGCTAGAGAGCAGTGTGCCATGGCGTGGGGAGTGGAATGCCATAGCTGAGGGAACCTTGGAGGAGGTCAGGGCCCATAAGAGAAGCAAGGCACCATTGTTGGAGAAGACGAGAGGAAGAAGGGTGGACTGCCATAGAAATATCTTTCCCTGTGCACAAGCAAACTCTCAGAGGGTGGGGCACCTCTTGCAGAGACTACAGGTGGGCAGGCACCTCTTGTGTGGGCTGAGCAGCAGGGGGCTAAGTGTGACATGGGGCCTCTTGCATGATCTATAGATGGTGGGGGCAAACCACAGCAGTCATCTCAGACACCAGAGGTGGGCATGGCCTGCCACCACTAGGGGTCTGTGAACAGGCACAGACCTGCAGCCCCAGTCACCTCAGAGGTCAGCAAAGAAGAGGGCACTTCAACCAAGCACCCCCATTGTTGCTCTCACTCCCCTGGAAACACACCTGCCCTGCTGCGGCCACTGCCACACCATCTGGGCACTGCCTATACCTGAGTGATCACAGTCACTTCCCAGGGCCCTGCAACTAGGAGCAACCTGCACCACTTTCCACACGTCTTTTTGACTGTCAAGGGCTGAGCAACCAGACACAGGCTACTAAGCCTGGCCATTGCCTCCATCTCCCTGGAAGCACATGCAGCACCCTAAAAATAAATAGTATGCTCTAACAAAATACCCAGGGGTATTCACACATGTCAATAGCCCTCCAAGACTACAGTAGTTATTTTCCCTAAACACACAGAATAAGAAAAGTATAAGCAAAAATGAAGAAGTTCAGGAACCATTCCCAGTTAAATGAACAGGAGAATTCACCTGAAGGAGCAAATAATGAAACTGACTTCTGAGACTAACAGACACTGAGTTCAAAAAGGAGATAGTGAAAATACTAAAGGAATTAAGGGAGAATATGAAGGAATTAAGAGTGGATATGAACAGTAATGCAGATTACTTTGGCAAGGAACTAGAAAATATAAGGAGGAGCCAAGAAAAGTTAGAAAATTCATTTCCAGGGATGCAAGCTGAGTTAAAGGCACTGAAGAGGAAAATGAATAATGCAGAGGAATGAATTAGACTTGGAAGATAGAATACTGGAAATCACACCATCAGGGCAGCAGACCAGAAAGAAAACCAAATGAAAAAACATGAAAGCAATATAAGAGATCTATGGGATAATATAAAGTGGGCCAATCTACACATAATAGGTATTCCAGAAGAAGAAAAAGAAAAGGGGATTGAAAATATATTTGAAGAAATCATGGCTGTAAATGTTCCAAATCTAAGGAAACAGATATCAAAATAGAGGAAGCACAGAGGGCCCCAAATAAATTGAACCCAAACAGGCCCACACCAATACATAGTATAATAAAAATGGCAAAAGTTAAAGAAAGGATTCTAAAAGAAGCAAGAGAAAAACAAAGCATTAATTATAAGGGAATCCCCATAAGGCTATCATCTGATTTCTCAACAGAAACACTACAGGCCAGAAAAGACTGGTAAGATATAGTCAAATTTCTAAAAGGGAAAAAATTTGCAGCCTAGAATACTCTACCCAGAAAGATTATCATTCAAAATAGAAGGAGAAATAAAGAATAAAGTATTTATCCAACAAACAAAAACTAAAAGAGTACTGCAATACTAAACCTATTCTAAAAGAAATACTGAAAGGGCTCCTCTAAATAAAATGTAGTAAGAAGAAATAGAATGGAGGAATCACAGTTGGAAAGAAATCACTTAAGTAAGCCAGTATACAGATATAAAAGGAAAAAAAAAACTGTTGTAAAAGCGGCAATAAACAAGGAACAGCAAAAGGAAAAACAAAAAGATGTTTCAATGTCATAAAATGTTGGGGAGGAAAGTAAGAAAATCTAGACTCATTTTTTTTAAGACTATGTTTGAGTCTATATGACTATCAGGCTAAAGCAAGCAGATATAGGAAAGGGTTAACACACTTGGAAAACAGGGCAATCACAAATCAAAACCAAATAATACATTCACAAAAACTAAAAGAAGAGGATACAAGCATAAACTAACAGAAAATAATTTAACCAAAAAACAACAGAAAAGAAAGGAACAAAGGAAAAACATAGAATCAACAGGAAAACAAGGTTTAAAATATATAATAAATGCACATTTATCAATAATTACCTTAAATATCAAGGGCTGAATGCTCCAATCAAAAGACATAGAGTGGAAAAATTGATTAAAAAAAAAAACACCCCAAAAAATAAAAAAAACAAGAGCCTACAATATGCTGTCTACAAGAGACTAGCCTTAGGGCAAAGGACACATATAAATGGAGAGAATGGAAAAAGATATTTCATGCAAATGGACAAGACAGGAGAGCAGGAGTTGCAATACTCATATCAGACAAAAAAGACCTTAAAATGAAGGCCATAAAGAAAAAGAAGGACACTATTTAATGATAAAAGGATCCATTCAAGAAAAGGATATTATAATCGTCAATACATATGCCCCTAATATAGAAGCACCCAGATACATAAAACAAATACTAACAAACATAAACATAAAAGGAGAAATGAATGGGAATACAATAATAGTAGATTTTAACACCCCAATCACACCAATGGACAGATACTCTGGACAAAAAATGAATAAGGAAACAGAGATCGTAAACAACACAATAGAAAAGTTAGACTTCATTGACATTTTTCAGGACATTACATGTAAAAATCAGAATATACATTTTTTTTCAAGGGAACAGGGAACATTCTTAACGATTGACCACATACTGGAGCACAAAAATAACCTCAACATGAGGAGTTCCCAATGAGGAGTTCCCACTGTGCCTCAGCGGAAACAAATCTGACTAGGAACCGTGAGGTTGCGGGTTCTACCCCCTGGCCTTGCTCAATGGGTTAAGAATCTGGGGTTGCTGTGAGCTGTGGTGTAAGTTGCAGACCCAGTTTGGATCCTGCATTGCTGTGGCTATGGCATAGGCCAGCAGTTGTAGCTCTGATTCGAACCCTAGCCTGGGAACCTCCCTATGCCATGGGTGCGGCCCTAAAAAGCAAAAGCAAAAACAAAAACAAAAAAGTTTAAGAGTATAGAAATTATTTCAAATGTCTTCTCTGACCACAATGGCATTAAACTAGAAATCAACCACAGGAAAAGAAATGAGGAAAAACAAATGACTACATGGAGACTAAACAGCATGCTACTAAAAAGCCAGTGGGTTAATGAGGAAATCAAAAGGGAAATTTAAAAATATCTCAAGACAAATTAAAATGAAAACACAACCATTCAAAATCTATGGAATGCCTCCAATCCGTTGCTTAGAGGGAAGTTTATAGCAATTCAGGCCTTCCTCAGAAAAGAAGAAAAACTCAAATCAACAACTTAACCTACCACCTAAAAGAATCAGAAAAAGAATGAAGACAACCCAAAGTCAGTTGAAGGAAGGAAATCATAAAGATCAGAGAGGAAATCAATTAAACAGATTCAAAAATAATACAAAAGAGGGAGTTCCCTTCATGACCCAGTGGTTAATGAACCCAATTAGGATCCATGAGGTTGTGGGTTTGATCCCTGGCCTTGCTCAATGGGTTAGGGATCCCTCGTTGCTATGGCTGTGGTGTAGGCCAGCAGCTGTAGCTCTGATTTGACCCCTAGCCTGGGAACTTCCATATGCTATGGGTGTAGCCCCCAAAAGCAAATAGTAATAATTATACAAAAAAGGCAATAAAACCGCGGGCTGGGAGTTCCTGTCATGGCTCAGTAGAAATGAATCTGACTAGTATTCATGAGGATGCAGGTTTGATTTCTGGCCTTGCTCAGTGGGTTAAGGATCCAGTGTTGCCCTGAGCTGTGGTGTAGGTTGCAGATGTGGCTCAGATCTGGCTTTGTTGTGACTGTGGGATAGGCCAGCAGTTACAGCTCTAATTCATCTCCTAGCCCGAGAACCTCCATATGCCACAGGTGCAGCCAAAAAAAAGACAAAAAACAAAAAACAAACAAAAAAAAACTAATTAAAAAAATACAAAAAAAAGCAAGATCTAGTTCTTTAAAAGGGTAAACAAAATTGACAATCCTCCAACCAGATTCACCAAGAGTAGGAGAGAAAGAACTCAAATAAACAAAATAAATGAAAAAGGAGAAATCTCAAAGGATACTGCAGAAATACAAAACCAATAACATGAACAATTATTCGCCAACAAATTTGACAACCTAGAAGGAATGGACAACTTTCTAGAGACATACAGCCTGCCAAAACTGAATCAAGAAGAAATAGATCAACTGAACAAGCCAATCACTAGAAATGAAATTGAATATGTAATAAAAACATACTTTACAAACAAAAGTCCAGAGAACTCAGAAATGAACCCAGACACCTATGGTCAATTAATCTTTGACAAAGGAGGCAATAATATAAAATGGGAAAAAGACAGTCTCTTCAGTAAGTGGTACTGGGAAAGCTTGAGAGCTGCAAGTAAATCAATGAAACTGGAATACACCCTCACACCATGCACAAAAATAAACTTAAAATGGCTTAAAGACTTAAACATAAGACAAGGCGTAATAAAATTCCTAGAAGAGAAGATAGGCAAGACATTCTCTGACATCAACCATACAAATGCTTTCATAGGTCAGTCTCTCAAAACAACAGAAATAAAAATAAACCAATGGGACCTAATAAGACCCACAAGCTTTTGCATAGCAAAAGAAACCACAGGAAAAGACAACCTACAGAATGGGAGAAAATGGTTTCAAACAATGCAAACAACAAGGGCTTAATCTCCAAAATACATAAACAACACATATAACTCAACAGCAAAAAACCCAAAAACCCAATTTAAAAATGGGCAGAAGATCTGAACAGACATTTCTCCAAAGAAGATATATGTATGACTAACAGGCACATGAGAAAATGCTCAACATCACTAATTATTAGAGAAATGTAAATCAAAACTACAATGAGGTACCACTTCACACCAGTCAGAATGGCCATCATTAACAAGACAACAAATAATAAATGCTGGAGAGGGTGTGGAGAAAAGAAGAAAAGGGTACACACCTTCACTGTTGGTGGGAATGTAAATTGGTATAACCACTATGGAAAACAGTATGGAGGAGGTACTTTGGAAAACTAAATAGAGAACTACCATAAGACCCAGCAATCCCACTCTAGGGCATTTATCTGGATAAAACTTTCATTGAAAAAGATACATGCACCCCTGTGTTCACTGCAGCACTATTCACAATGGCCAAGACATGGAAACAACCTAAATGTCCATCAACAGATGAATGGATTAAGAAGATGTGTTATATATACACAATGGAATACTACTCAGGCATAAAAAAAAAACAAAAACAAAATAATGCCATTTGCAGCAACATGGATGGAACTAGAGACTCTCATTCTAAGTGAAGTGAGAAAGAGAAAGACAAATACCATATGATATCAATTTTATCTGGAATCTAATATACAGCACAAATGAACCTGTCCACAGAAAAGAAACAAACTCATGGACTTGGAGAACAGACTAGTGGTTGCCAAGGGGAGAGGGAATGGGATGGAGTGGGCATTTGGGATTAGTAGATGCAAACTACTGCATTTGGAGTGGATAAACATTGAGATGCTGCTGTATAGCACAGGGAAGATATAGCCACTTGTGATGGAACATGATAAAGGATAATGTGAGAAAAAGGATATATGTATATATTCATATACATACGAATGATGGGTCACTTTCCTGTACAGCAGAAATTGCCAGAATATTGTAAATCAACTATAATAGAAAAAAATATAACCTTAAAAAAGTATAATGAATTTAAAATTTTTACTAAATGCCTTGTATGTGCCAGGCAATTGGGAACATTCTTTATATACATTGTCATTTAATCTTCATAATAACCTTACAAAATTGGTGGTATTATTCCCACTTTATGGATGAGAAAACTGAGGTTTAAAGAGATAAGATGTCTTGGCACATAGCTTACAAGTAATGGCAGTAAGATTTTAGCTCCACCTTTGCCCATCTGACTCCAAAGTCTGACTCACTGCCTCGTATTGAATACCTCCCAGAGGAAGTATCCATTTGTCTCCTTCTTTCCCTTGCCTTTTCCTTTGTTTTCTTCCCCCTTTCCTTGGTATTTTCTTTCATTAATTGAGCTTAAAGGGGTTAAAATAAAATCACCTCAAGTGCTGTGCAGGAATGACGCCTTAAATCCTTTTAAGTGGAAAGCCATATTTTTGAAAGTTTTAAAGATTATTCAATTTGGGGAAACTTCCTTTTTTTTTTTTGTCTTTTTGTCTTTTGAGGGCCGCACCCACGTCTTATGGAGGTTCCCAGCTAGGGGTCCAATCGGAGCTGCAGCTGCTGGCCTACGCCAGAGTCACAGCAACTCCACATCCGAGCTGTGTCTGCAACCTACACCACAGCTCATGGCAATGCTGGATCCTTACCCCACTGAGCAAGGCCAGGGATCAAACCCGAAACCTCACGATTCCTAGTCAGATTTGTTTCCACGGCACCATTCCGGGAACTCCGGTATTCGTTTTCTTAAAAGAATTTTCCAGAATTACCATCATGGCGCAGTGGAAACAAACCCAATTAGGATCCACGAGGTTTCGGGTTTGATCCCTGGCCTCGCTCAGTGGGTGAAGGATTCCTTGTTGCCATGAGCTGTGGAGTAGGTTGCAGACATGGCTGGGGTCCAGCATTGCTGTGGCTGTGGTGTAGGCCGGCAGCTGTAGCTTGGATTAGAACCCTAGCCTGAGAACCTCCTTATGCCATGGGTATGGCCCTAAAAAGACAAAAGACCTAAAAAAAAAAAAAAGAAAAGAAAAGAAAAAAGAAAAAGGAAACAAATGCCAAATTGTAAATATTAAATTGGATACAAAGTGAATAATTTCATTATTTAGAATGAAATAAGAAATCCCAAAAAGTTACAAATTTGGGTGACAAATACAACAAACATAAAAATCTAAAAAATTAAGCACTTTTACTAATTCATTGATAAACCTGAAGGTGTTTTGTTCCTATATTTTTGGGCTACAAAGTCTTTATTCACTTGAAAATGATTTTCTAGTATTTTCTAAAAAGATCATTGAAAGATAAGTTGGGAGTTCCTGTTGTGGCTCAGTGGGTTAAGAACCTGACATAGTGTCTGTGAGGATGCAGATCTGATCCCTGGCCTCACTCGGTTGGTTAAGAATTTGGTGTTGCTGCAAGCTGCAGCATAGGTTGTAAATACAGCTTAGTTCTGGTGTTGCTGTGGCTGTGGCTGTGGTGTAGGCCTGCAGCTGCAGCTGCAATTTGACCCCTGGCCTGGGAACTTCCATATGCTGCAGGTATGGCCATAAAAAGAAGAAAAAAAAAAGATAACTCAGATATTCCTAGCATAGTTAATCTATATTTATTTTTTATTATAGTGTAAAAAACTTCCATAGACTAGCTTCTGGCTCTCTTTCTCCTTTACCGCCCACCTACTTGAGGTGCTGGGCACTGCTGGGCACATTTATACAAAGATTTCAGACCTTGTGATTTAGTACAGTAGGTAGAGAAAATATTGCCAGATGTACATTCTCTGCCAGAAGAGTTAGCAATAAACACACACAGGCATGACTACAAACCATATTTATGCATCACTAAATTCAAATGAAATCTAAATATACCCCATCTCAACTTCCTTGAAGCCAGATCCAAAATTTTGCCCTCCAGTACTACCTGATAGAAGTGCGAAGGAGGAAAAGTCAGCAAAAGGTACATCTTTTTTTTTTTTTTAAATCTTTTTTTTTGTCTTTTTGCCATTTCTTGAGCCACTCCCGCGGCATATGGGGGTTCCCAGGCTAGGGGCCAAATCAGAGCTGTAGCTGCTGGCCTACATCACAGCCACAGCAACGTGGGATCCAAGCCGCATCTGCAACCTACACCACAGCTCACGGCAACACTGGATCCTCAACCCACAGAGCAAGGGCCAGGGATCGAACCTGCAACCTCATGGTCCCTAGTTAGATTCATTAACCACTGAGCCACAACGGGAACTCTAAAAGGTACATTCTTAAAAACAACTGCAGTTAAAATATCTTTTTCAAATTTTACCAAACCATAAAATCATTGCTAAGGTCTCCTTTAGGACCTTAAAAGAGGCATCTGCAAATGAGGGGCCCTGAAATTTAATTTTCCTTGGCTTCCCAGAAAATCTACTTCTGGAAGAACGGAAAACAACAACCGCAAAAGATGTTTCGCTACAATATGCAAGAGTCCATGCCATAGGGTGGCTTCCAAAGGAATGAATGAGGTCTGATTTTGAGCAGCTTGAGCTCCCAAACTCACCAAATAAAGCAGAAGATATTCTTGCAGTGTCTTGTTATAGGATAAATAGTACCATGGAGAGGGAGATGTCCTGGTATTGTTAAAACTCAAAGGCTCCCCAACCCCCACCCCACTTATATTTGCAGAAGACATTTTCATTATTATTATTATTATTATTTGTCTTTTTGCCATTTCTTAGGCCGCTCCTACGGCATATGGAGATTCCCCGGCTAGGGGTCGAATCAGAGCTGTAGCCACCGGCGTACACCACAGCCACAGCAACACGGGATCCGAGCCATGTCTGCAACCTACACCACAGCTCACGGCAGCACTAGATCCTTAATCCACTAAGCAAGGCCAGGGATCGAACCCACAATGTCATGGTTCCTAGTCTGAGCCTTGGCGGGAACTCCAAGACTTATTATTTGTAAAAGGATTACTTGCAAATACAGTAGATCTCAAAACTCCTATATTGGTATAATTAATATTAAATACACCATTTACTATCCTTCCAAGCAGGCCAGTTAGCACACATAGAGAAAGCATGTTATTGCTGTTAAAGCCTACACAGTAGAAAAATTATAATAGCATTAAAGAAAGTCTTTAAGATTTCATTAAGATGTAATCAAGCTTTTGTAAACTCATCTGTTATTTGCAATTATAACATAGTTACTATAACTTGTCTCTGGATAAAAATCACCTTTATGTTGGATTTCTTTATGAACTATTCTCACTGGTAATGTTATTTGAATACTCAGCTTTCTCACGTATATTCTCCTTTTAGAGGAAACTCTGGATTCATCTTATTCCGCTTCCTTCGTTCTCTAACTGTCCTTAAAAATGAGCAGTCCTCATAGTTGTGTCTTGTACCATTAACCCAATTATAATATTAACCACTAAACTAGACTATGACCTATAAGCACATCTCAAGGTAAACAACGCTTATTTTAGAAGTAGTTTAGTCTTATATAGTAAGAGCAGAGTTTGTAATCAAATTGTTTAAACCGATCAATTGTTTAAACCCTATTTTACTGATGTTGAAAAACTACGCTTTTAGCTCTGTGTCCAACATATAATTTCTGTATAATGCACTTAGCCTCTGAAATGTTACACAGCTTTTTTGTTTTCTTTTTAAGGGATGAAACTGTTTCTCTGAGTAATACACTATCTCTAGAGAATGGCATTTTTTATTTATGAACTTTTCCCCCCTTCTTTCATCTAACTGGTGCTGCTAAAGCCTGATGCACCTGGTCAAAGAAGCATTGTTCCAACCTCCTTGACCTGAAATAGGAAAACAAAGGCTGACTTCATAGCTTGGAATACAACTGCAGCTCACTGCCACTGCACCGCCCTCTAACTTTCATTCTCTTCTAGACCAAACCATGGCTATGCTGATGCAATGCTCAATTACTTTTTAAAAATTTTTATTTTATTGAAGTATAACTGATTTACAAAGATGGATAATTTCTGCTATATAACAAAGTGATTCAGTTATACGTATACACACATCATTATTTTAATTTTTTTTCTTAAGTAAAGGTGGGAACTGGGGGACTCAAGGTCTCAGGGACCAAGAGCACCGCCTCAAGAAACCACACTGCTTTTACTGTGTTCTTTAGGATTACCTCAAGTGAGAAGGGGGTTGTAGGTGCAGGATATAGGTTTTTTTAAGTTATTTTAAAAGTCACATAGCCAGTTGCTGATTAAGCTTTTATTCTGATGTTTAGGCATTTGAGGAAGCCTGGCGTCAGTATCTATGCATAGCATCTAGAGAATCACCACTGTGCTTCTGCATACAGCATGCCTATCTGCAGCAACCCTGAGAGCCTAGGTTTGCACCTCGGCTCTCCTTGCTAACGCATATCCCGCTAACAACTCCTCATAAACCCCTGGGGGCCATGAGGCTCCTCTTTCTTTTATTCTTAAGAGGACCGTATCATGCTGTGCAAACGGTGTGCCAGTCTGCACAGGTTCAGTGTGCCTAGATCAACGCATGAAGTCCTCATTCAGCTGACCACACACATCATTATTTTCCAGATTCTTTTCCCATATGGATTATCACAGAATATTGGGTAGAGTTTCCAATGCTATATAGCAAGTCTCAGTTGGCCAATCATTCCACACACCTTAGTGTGCATATGCCAATCCCAAACCTCTAATCAGTCCCTCCCCATACCCTCTCCCCTTTGGTGACCGTAAGTTTGTTTTCAAAGTCTGTGAGTCTGTTTCTGTTCTGCAAATAAGTTCATTTGAATCTTTTTTTTTTTTTTTTAAGATTCCGCATGTAATTGATATCATGTTCAGAGTTACTTAAGAGGAAAGAATTATGATCTCTTTATGGTCTTAAAGCCCTTTCCCTTAGTCTTTTTTTTTCCCTCTCTTTTTGTCTTTTCTAGGGCCACACCCGTGGCATATGGGAGTTACCAGGCTAGGGGTCCAATCGGAGCTGTAGCCATCAGCCTTTGCCAGACCCACAGCAACATGGAATCCGAGCCGAGTCTGCAACCTACACCACAGCTCACAGCAACTCCGGATCTTTAACCCACTGAGCGAGGCCAGGGATCGAACCCTCAACCTCATGGTTCCTAGTCGGATTCGTTAACCACTGAGCCACAATGGAAACTCTTCCCTTAGTCTTTTGAAATAAATGTCGTAAGCCAACAGGTGTCTACTCAGAGAAGCTCAAAGACCTGTATGAATTAGAAATGCTGAAGCAAGCTTAAAATTCTGATCTACACTCTCAGTCTGTTCTGAATTGAGGACTATTAGCACAATCAAAATATTTTTACATGAAAATCCTATGTTGCTTGTAAATCACCACTTCAACTTTAGCACTTGAGGTACTGAACTACAGAATGCAAAGGCCTTTCCCTAGAGTTGCTAATTCAGTAGGTCTGAGGTGAAGCCCCCAATTTGCATTTCTAAAAAGTTCCAAGGTAGCAGTGACCATAGTTTGAGAAACACTGTTGTACATCATTTGATAATGCATATTTTCAAAATCAAAGCCAATAGTGGTTGCCATTCCTTCTCAAAAATAGTAAATACGTTAGACTTTGCGTCTTGGCTCAGTGGTTAACAAATCCGACTAGGAACCATGAGGTTGCGGGTTCAATCCCTGGCCTTGCTCAGTGGGTTGAGGATCCAGTGTTGCCGTGAGCTGTGGTGTAGGTCATACAAGTGGCTTGGATCCCAAGTTGCTGTGGTTCTGGCGTAGGCCCGCAGCTACAGCTTCGATTCGACCCCTAGCCTGGTTATCTCCATATGCCGCAGGAGCGGCCTAAGAAATGGCAAAAGACAAAAAGACAAAAAAAAAAAAAGCAAATATGCCATTTAGAAGATGGAGAGTTGTTAAAGCCAGGGGTATAAGTGATGATGACTTAAGCTTCCCAGGTTCTTCTTGACCATTTCCAGCTATGACTGCCACAGGTCTAGAAACATTACATAATATTTAGTTATGCAAGAAATCAGTGAACCATGTCTTTGCTATATGAATATAATCTGAAATGTGTTATCTCTTAGTTCCTTCTTCTGTAGCTGTTTACTGATTAAACAGATGCAGCAATTGACAATTTTAATTGTTGATTTAAATTATGGAAATTAAAAAAGTGTAATAGTTATGTCCTCCATACTATCTAAAGCCATTATCTGAAGTCTTAGCATTGAAAATAAATTCCCCAGTTTTTCTCCTGCTCCTAGTCTAGTGAATATGTAAATATAAAGACTCAGATCAAACACAAATTCTACCACTTGGAAAGATGAAATTAGTATTCCTAATACCGTTTGGTGGCTTTTAGATCCTTAGAACATGTGCTTAACATGTATTTTGTTGATTTTTCAATAAAGCATATTAAAGAACATGTCTCAATTACTTATTGAATAATCTCTCTAAAAATGCCTGTCAGTGATCATTTAGTCTTAAGATAACACTCTCATTTTAGCAGTAATTTTCAACTCTGGGAAGATAAATCCAAGGGGATTCTATCACACCTTCTGCTTAGAGTATAACTTCCCCACTGATGGTGTCCAAAGTTTAAATAAGAACAAATGAATTAGCATTCCCATTGTGGCTCAGTGGTAACAAACCTGACTACTATCTATGAGGATGTGGCTTTTATCCCTGGCCTTGCCCAGTGAGTTAAGGATCTGGCATTGCCATGAGCTGTGGTGTAGGTCACAATATGGCATGGATCTCAAGTTGCTGTGACTGTGGTATAGGCTGGCAGCTGCAGCTGCAATTCAATCCCTAGTCTGGGAACCTCCATATGCCTCAAGTGGGGCCCCCAAAAGCAAAAATAAATAAATAAGTGAATAGATGTAGACAATGACCAAGAATGTTCTAAAATGAAGTCCTTATTAATTAATACATTCTTGAATGTCATCAAATGAGCTATGGGGCAGATATTCTAGGCTGAGGAATTGATAGCTGTCAAGGTTTCAGGGTGCCTCATTGAATTGAAAGATGCAAGAATTTAACAAAACAAAATCATAAATTATAAAAGCTAATTCAATAAAGGGGACATCTTCTATATTCTTTAATGGTCATTGTAGAAGCATTAAGGTAATTGAAGCCAAGATGAATATTTGACTCCTGGCTTTGACATTAAATAGTTAGAAATTCTTGTGCAAGGAAATTCACCTGTGAGTCTCGGCAGTTAAGATCTAGTCTGCTTGCCACATAGAGCTGTGACGATTAAATTTAATTATGTACATGGAAATATTATGTCAACTGAAAAGCCCTAAACAAATGTGTAGTTTTGGTGGCTATTTTGATTCTCATTTCCCTAAAAATAAAACTTTCAAATCAAATGTGCAATTTACCTTTGCCAGCACCTTTCCAGAGTTAAAATGAACAATTTAATCATTTAAACTAGAGAAGAATACAAGCATATTTTTTTAAAAGTCACAGCTTTTTAATTGCTGTGAGTCAAAAAATAAAAACAAATTAATGCTCAAACCTTAAAATGATAAATATCTTTGTCAAATACCTTGAAAAAACTGTCATACTTTATGAAGGTGTAAACTTAATTTTTTATTTTAGCAAGTTCATAATAGAATTTATCACTAAGTGGTCATTAGTTGAATAATTAAACAAGAAAAAATCTAGTGCTAGGGCACACAATGACATAAGAAAATAAAAATTCTAAAATCTAATGAGTTTCTAAGTATAATGTGAAGTTACATAATTTAAAGATACTCCTAATCAGTAATAAGAAAAACTTGTCAAAGTAGCTTCTGCAGGAGTTCCCTTTGTGGCACAGCAGAAACAAATCTGACTAGGAATCATGAGCTTGCAGGTTCGATCCCTGGCCTTGCTCAGTGGGTTACCATTAGCTGTGGTGTACGTCACAGACAAAGCTCAGATCTGGCATTGCTGTGGCTGTGGCTTAGGCCAGCAGCTACAGCTCCGATTAGAACCCTAGCCTGGGAACCTTCGGGTGCGGCCCTAAAAAGACAAAAAAAAAAAAAGAAAAAAGAAAGGAAGTAGCTTCTGCAATTAATAGCTTTTTTTTTTTTTTTTTATACTTTCTATGCCAGGATGGAAATCTGTTAAAAAATAGATAGCATTCTCCTGTTCAGTGTTTTTGACTTACATCTTATTCCAAACTTCATTTTAACATTGTATATGTCATATACATTATACTGCATTCTTCTTCTTTTTTTTTTTTTTTTTGTCTTTTCTAGGGCAACTCCCGTGGCATATGGAGGTTCCCAGGTGAGGGGTCGAATCGGAGCTGTAGCTGCCGGCCTACACCACAGCCACAGCAACTCGGGATCCGAGCCGAGTCTGCAACCTACACCACAGCTCACGGCAACACCGGATCCTTAACCCACTGAGCGAGGCTAGGGATCGAACCTGCAACCTCATGGTTCTTAGTCGGATTCGTTAACCACTGCGCCACGACGGGAACTCCTATTATACTGAATTCTTCTTTTTTCCTTTCTGTCTTGGCCATACCCACAGCAAGCAGAAGTTCCTGGGCCATGTAATTTTCAATAGGAAGAGAAACTTGAGTTTGAGAAGATAGTAGTGGTTTGGTTTTTGCACATAAAAACAAAACAAAACAAACAGCAACAAAATAACCTAGAGCAAATGGACAGCAAAGCCAAAAACAAAACCTTGGACAAATTTTATAGCAAAACTCTACCTGCGAACCTAAAAAATAAGTAGTCAGGACCAGCCTGAGACAACTGCAAGACCTGTGTTTTATGAACCTACACAGAGGTCAAAGGAAAGGAAAAATGGGAATCGAGGGGATCTGATAGACCTGGGAACAGCTGGACCCCCCTCAAAACCCCAGGTATTTGCTGGAAGAACAGCTGAAACAGATGAGATTCACACAGTCCAGTAGCAGGAGGTCTGCAGCCATTTGAAGAGCAGAAATGCTGTTCCCAGGTTTGGGGCAAGAAATATATGTTAGGGTCCAGGAACTTAGCAGATGGCAAGGAAGCTGTCAGAAATGACTAGCATAATATAAAAAAAAAAAGAAAGAAAGAAAATAAAAACAGAAATCAACTTGAAGAAGTCAAGACAGGCTTCAAAAAGCATAAGAATTTCAATGAGTTCAAACTTATCAGACTTTCAAATTTAAGTCCATAATAGAAAAAATGATTACCCACTGAAACTCATAGAGACCCAATTCATTGTACTGAAACCTGGGTAAATAAAAGAATCAAGCATTTACCCCACTTGTTCTGTATTATCTGAACCAATGTGTAGTCAAAGAGTGGAAGAGGCCAAGAGTGTCCTTATAAAATTATTAAAGCTTATAAATGAAAAGATCATGATGTGATTTGAAAATCATGATTTACCACCCCCATCCAATGAATGCATCTGGATGATGGGCATCGATAAGCACTCAAATGCAGAGGGTAGAGGAACAAGCTGAACTTGTACCTGGAAGGCGTAATCAGCGTAATCAGCAAAATCTGGTGTCAGAGAAACTACAGGCCTGCCCCCCAGGCTCTTCAACAGATAAATAGTAAGGAACGGAAAGGGATAGAGGGGGATTTTAAAATTGAGACTTTCTAGGAGTTCCTGTTGTGGTGCAGCAGAAACAAATCCGAATCTGATTAGGAGCCATGAGGTTGCAGGTTCAATCCCTGGCCTCGCTCAGTGGGTTAAAGATCTGGTGTTGTCATGAGCTGTGGTGTAGGCCGCAGATGCGGCTCTGTTCCTGCGTTGCTGTGGCTGTGGCTGGCAGCTACAGCTCCAACTAGACCCCCTAGCCTGGGAACCTCCATATGCCGTGACTGCGGCCCTAAAAAGACAAAAAAAAAAAAAGAGACATTCTAAAAATGGAGGTTTGACAGAATAAACTATGCATTCGAGGGATATAGATTAGTGATGAAACTATGGTGAAATCTAAGGGAGCAACCACTGTGAAAGGCAGAAGAACTGTCCTTCTGGAGGGTGGGTAATGCAAAATTGGGACTGTGCACATGGATGAACTTCTTGGATGGTTGGCCAATTTCTATTCCTTGTCCTGGGTGGTGATTTCACTATCGTTTGGCTTAATAATAAATCACTGTGGAGTTCCCATCGTGGTGCAGCGGAAATGAATCCAACTAGGAACCATGAGGTTGTGGGTTCAATCCCTGGCCTTGCTCAGTGGATTGAGAATCCTGCATTGCCGTGAGTTTGCTGTATAGTTTGCAGACACGGCTTGGATCTAGTGTTGCTGTGACTCTGGTGTAGGCCAGCAGCTATAGCTCCAGTTGGACCCCTAGCCTGAGAACCTCCATGTGCTGCTAGTGCAGCCCTAAAAAGCAAAACAAACAAACAAATCACTGTTTTCCCTAAAAAAAAAGTTCCAGGGACAGGGATTGAACCTCTGCCATAGCAGCTACTCTAGCTGCTGCAGTGACAATGCTGGATTCTTAACCCACTATGCCACAAGTGAACTTTTTTTTTTTTTTTTTTTTGTCTTTTTGCCATTTCTTGGGCTGCTCCTGGGCATATGGAAGTTCCCAGGCTAAGGGTCGAATTGGAGCCATAGCCGCTGGCCTACCCCAGAGCCACAGCAACGCAGGATCCGAGCCGTGTGTGCAACCTACACCACAGCTCATGGCAACGCCAGATCCTTAACCCACTGAGCAAGGCCAGGATCGAACCTGCAATCTCATGGTCCCTAGTCGGATTCGTTAACCACTGAACCATGACGGGAACTCCCACAAGTGAACTCTTATATTGAATTCTTTTAACTTGTATAGAAGCAGCCTATGCATCAACCAACTACGTTAACCTATTTTTCTGAAGTAAACTTTTTTCTCGTTTAAGATTCTATCTTGTGGGATAAACCAAAATGGAAAAGAATATTAGGAGTATATACACAGGAGTTCCTGTCGTGGCACAGTGGAAAG
Organism: Phacochoerus africanus; assembly: GCF_016906955.1. Classification (NCBI taxonomy): domain Eukaryota; kingdom Metazoa; phylum Chordata; class Mammalia; order Artiodactyla; family Suidae; genus Phacochoerus; species Phacochoerus africanus. Next base: position 82,030,054 of record NC_062544.1, on the reverse strand, counting down.
GAATCCAACTAGGGACCATCAGGTTGCGGGTTTGATCCCTGGCCATGCTCAGTGGGTTAAGGATCTGGCGTTGCCATGAGCTGTGGTGTAGGTTGCAGATGTGGCTTGGATCTGGGGCTGCTGTGGCTCTGGTGTAGGCTGGCAGCTGTAGCTCCTATTAGACCCCTAGCCTGGGACCCTCCATATGCTGCAGGTGTGGCCCTAAAAGGACAAAAGACCAAAACAAAGAGTATACACACACATATGTATATATAATATTATATATATATAAACTGAGTCACTTGGTTGTACAGCAGAAATTAGTACAACATAGTAAATCAATTATAAATTAAAAAGATTCTATCAATTAGGATGCTTCTAGCTGCAAGTAACAGAAAATGTTTATTATCTCACAGTAACGGAAGTCCCGTGGTGGGAAAGGCTCTAAGGTTGGTTAATTTGTAGCTTAATTATTATGTATCAAAGGACTTTGCTTCCTCTCAATACTACTTTGCTATCTGTGGTATTAGCTTTTCCACAAGGAAGAGGGGTAATAAGATGGCTGCAGTACTTGGAAACATTCAAAATTGTGGGGAGAAAAGGAAGGCTTGTTAAATCACATACTACCAACACCAATCCCCAGAATTTCTGATTTTGTAGGTCTAGGTAGGATCTGAGTTCCAAGTGATGCTGGTAGTGGGAACCACACTTGGAGAAACACCGGCTTAAGAGTTCCTATTGTAGCGAAGCAGAAATGAATCCTACTAGTATCCCTGAGGATTTGGGCTTGATCCCTGGCCTCACTCAGTGGGTCGGTGGTCCAGTGTTGCAGGGAGCTATGGTATAGGTTGCAGATGCAGCTCAGATTCTGCATTGCTGTGGCTGTGGTGCCAGTTCAACCCTTAGCCTGGGAACTTTCATATGCCTAGGGTGCAGCCCCCAAAAAAGCAAAAAAAAAAAAAAAAGAGAGAGAGAGAAACACCAGCTTAGACCTATGATCCTGGAAGGGATGTTTAGGATCACCATAAGTTCATTGCAATGTGCACTTTATCATTTGGAATAGAACACGAAGTTCTCTTTACTCTCCTCATAGGGCTTGATGCCATTTCTAATTTGTCAACTCCCTCGTAAACATTTCTATAGTGGGACATTACCCACTAGAATACCAGTATTCTCAGTAGCTGAAGTAGCTGTTTTCTTAGAAAATAGTTTTGCACCCAATTGTTCTAACTGCGGACTGGTTGGGCCGGTTCAAGGCCCCAGTCTGCACTTGAGCTTACTTGTTCCTGGCTTTTAGAAAGCTCTTTTTTCTTTCCCAAATCCCCATTTTCCCAATCCCAAATAAAGGACATTTGGCAATATTGAATTATTTAAAATATCTTCTGAAATATGCTACATAATTATTGTCTTTTATAATCAAGGAAGCCAAAAAAAGTTGTCTGAGGGTATATTATAAATGCTGCTAATCTAATTTCCCACCTGATCTTTATTTGTAGTGATGAATTTTCCAACCTGAAGTTTTAAGTTTGCTCATGTTGCAGAAGCTCCTTCCTGCCAATTTGTAATTCCCCTTTTCTACCATATGTCTTGCAAACCATCCCTTTGCTGTGTGTTCCCTACTTTGTGTAGTATGTTCAATGGAAGCATGGTCTGTTTGCTTGATTGTCCAGGGATAAACTTCATCATCTTCATAAAGCCATGGGCAATTTCTGGACTGTGGATTTCCCTTTCATTTATTATCATAATGGCATTTTTGTGCCTTTTTTCTCATTTGTTCTCACAATGGGAAGCACACTGGAGAGAGATGATTTTTGCAGGGGGCCTCCAAGCACATGGGACAAGTTCAGGCAAAGATGCAAGCTATGCAAAAATATTTGACTTCTAGAAAATAGTTGGGTAGAAAACTTTTGAGTGCAAAATGTAATTATTTTGGAGGTCTAGAGAAATGCAGCCTTTCCCAAAGTTCTCTCAGACACCAGTCTGCAGAAGAATAGAGACTGAAAATGTTTCTGATGTCAATCTAAGAATGCATTTAAATGGAGGGAAGAGGGCTAGGCTATTACTGCAAAACACAGCAGGGGGCCAGCAGACACAATATGGAATCTATCCAAACTATTTATGACAACCAACCCATCAGGAAGGCTTTCAAAGTTAGTTAAGTACTGGCCAATAGCAATTTAACTTACTTGGCAATTCTAAGGCCTGTAGCCCATGCCTAATCTCCTAGCCATCTTGTCCAACGAAATAACTGATAACTGTGCTGGAAGTTATAGCTCTTTTACTAGTCTCCTAGCCATCTTGTCCAAGGAAATAACTAACTGTTCTGGAAGTTATAGTGCTTTTACTTAGGCATTGATATGCATTCCATCAAAATCCGAAGCACAAGCTCAGCTGAAATTTCCTACTTGTAGAGAAGTAGCCAGCTCAACATTATTATCTTTCAATTTCAAATGGTTACCTGAGTTCAAAATCCAAGTGTGAAATTTCATCTGCTCTGGGCAGTGCTCAATACTTAATCCTCCTTGAAAAGATTAGTACTTACTCAGATCAACCAACCCATCAGGAATTATATTTATTCATTCTACAAGCATTTTTTTTAATGAAATCCACTTTCCAGATTACCCATTTATTCAATAGGTCTTTTTATTATATATTTACCATAGACAAAATATTTGGGGATTAGAGATGAATTATGCCAGTTTGGACACTGGACTGAACATCTTTTAAATACATACATTTTAATCTCAAATATTGGGGATTTGGAATATGGAATATTCTATGTCTATTTTCTCTTTTTTTCATTTTTTATTTCTTAATATGCATGATAAAGATTTTTTATATAATGGGTTTTTTTTCATTATAGCTGGTTTACAGTGTTCTGTCTTTATGTCTACTTTCTTTTTTTTTTTTGTCTTTTGTCTTTTTAGGGCCACACCCGCAGCATATGGAGGTTCCCAGGCTAGGGGTCTAATCGGAGCAGTAGCCCCCGGCCTATGCCACAGCATTGTAGGATCGGAGCCAAATCTTCGACCTATACCACAGCTCATGGCAACGCCGGATCCTTAACCCACTGAGCGAGGCCAGGGATGGAACCCGCAACCTCATGGTTCCTAGTTGGATTTGTTTCCACTGCACCATGATGGGAACTTTTCTATGTCTATTTTCAATGGAAAAAATGAAGTGCACAGTTGGCTCTTGGACATGGAACTCACACTCATTCTTCTGCCTTCCCTTACCCTCACTCACCTGCACCTCTACCTATTCTCATCTCCAACCCAGAAGGTTAGTAGTACTACATATCAAAAATCTCAAATATCACCACATGCTCAGAACCTGCTGAATGGGGGAAGTGAGTCATACTTGGAATAAACTTCTTTAGAAATAAAATTTAAAAGAACATAATTAAAATTCCTTAGTTTCTTCTGCTCATTTTTGAGTGCATTTGATTTTTATTCTTACTTCCAGTTTTTACTCTTCGAGTACTGCTAAGACACAGAACCAAGCCGATTTGTAGCAATTCTGGCAGGTGGCTGTTATAACACTCACTTCATATGACACTTCTTGCAATAAGATTGTATATCAGCAAACTTGACCCTTAGCACGTCCTTCATCCTATAAGAAGAAAAATACTTGTGTTGTTCCGCTGGAGACTTATAAAAATGAAGTGCTTTTAAAATTTTCAACTTAAAGAATGGCAACTTTTTTCTAGCAACTATGTAAAATCCCTTAGTTATTAAACTTTGGTACTTAAAACAATGTTAAAACAGTCTTTAAGACTCTGAGGAAAGATTTAAAATAACTTTTTCTAAGTTAATTTTTAAATCCTAAGGGTCATATTTTGTGCCGGTTTCTGAAAATGCCCGATATCAATTTTGATATTAAAAACAGGATGCCTCATATCCTTTATGTAAAAGGGACAGCATAAATAAAATCAGGACATCATGTCTGTTCTATCTCAACCTTCCCTTTTGTAATATTCCCCCAAGCAGAGAAGCCTGACAAATTTCCCCTCTATTGCTCATGTGTGACCACTTTTTGCATCAGATATACTTAATTTTGTAGGCTAAATACTCAGAACAAAATGGGAGTAAAGATTTTTAGAGTGTCGATGTCTAAAGAATTAAGAGGAAACCTGAACATAATACAGTTAGTTGATCAATCTCATCCTGGCTCCTAGCAGTCCATGCTTTTGCTTGTTTCTCTGTATAGTGCTTTATAGTGCTTATAATTTGCAACCTGTCTTCATTTTATCAGATCCTCACAACAATCTTTTGAGGGAAAAAAGGGGAGTTTTTATGCCTCTATCTACATATAAAATTTCATTATACATATGCATGTATGTACGGACACACACACCTATGTTTGTATATATATGTTATGCAGTGTAACTATATTTTAGTACCTTTCCCCTGAGATGAGGAGGTGGAAATTGCTACACATCAAATTTCATGGTAGGTTAGCTGGTCAGAAAAGGAGATGTTGGAAGAAGGAAGATTTCTGAAGCTTGTGGCCCCACTACTCTGTCTTGAATATTATTAACAACTACTGTCTTTCACATGCAGAGGAATTCAAAGTTGGTGTTACAGATATTGACTAGTTGGTCGAGGAAGGGTAAGGCAAAGAATAGGAAACCACTCTGTAGAGAAATGCTAATGAAGCTTAAGGATCAGCTAAGTGGTTGAAAGCTATTCTTTATGGGTTTTTGCTGCTCTCAGGCCTTGGAATTTGTGAGATGACTGACCGTAGATTAAGAATGAAGTATGCAACAAATCTTCTGGACAAAGCTGGTATTCTCCAGTTTCTTTTTTGGCTTGGCAATAGGAATAATGGCTTTCACAATTTAGGCAACCAGAGTAAAATTCCGGTTTAAATTATTTCAGATATAAGCCATGGAGTGATAAATCTTGGGGAAAGTGTGTTCAATTAGGGATTCAGTGTTAAGGTGTATTGCGGTACCCAAGGGATAATTCTGAAAAGTTGTCTTAAAGTGTTTGAGCTCATTAAAGCAATGCAATAGAAAACTACCCTCTTTTGTAAGATCATATGCTAGTAACAATGTCTATATCTGTACAATTCCTATTTTAGATGCCTTCTTATGTTTTCAGTGTGATGCTGTGGTGTCAAGATCCAATAAGTATGGTAATAATCACTACAAAGTAATTACAACATTGAGCAAAATACAGCACATTCTTTGTTGTAACAATCATAGGCTTACATGCATCATTAAGGCTAAATCATTAAGCCTGCAAGCCAGAGGTAGGTCATATAAAATAACTCTAAGACTTGAGGTCTGTTTCATCCTGATTTTTATGGTTTCACATTTGAAATTTAAGGCGATCTCGCCAAATAAAATCTCAATGTCTCTTAAGATCCAGAAAGCTGCCTAGGGTTTTTGATCCTAGACTAGTTCCGCTTAATTTGGGACCAAACAGAACAGCTAACACGGTCCACTGCCTATTTTGACGTTGAACATGTGGTCAGTGAGCACACTGGGATGTGTCACAGGACCTGAGAAGAGGGGCAAATTTTTCAATGGGTGTTAATGTTGACTGAGAGAAGTATCTCCAGCATATAGGGAAGTCTCCTGCGATCTCCCGAGTTCTTTGCAGGATGCCCTGTAACTCAGCAGGTGTAGACCTGCCCTCTAGTGGATTTGTTTGCAAGAGGACTTGGGTTCCATGACTGCTGTCTGGCTTGACAGGGTTTATTAAACTCAATTGTCCATCAAAAGTGACTTATTGGAAGTCTGGACTAGGTGCTGAGCAAATAAACCGCACCAGTTGCTGAAGGTAATGCCCACTTTTCAGCTTCCATCTGGGAACGCTAGGCTTCTACTTGTTCCAGCCTCGAGGGTTTCACACTTGGGACAAATGAGAAGCGCTCCGCTGAGCTCTCGGGGGCCGGTCTGAGACCTCTTTCCCCGCGGGTACCGAGCGCACCCCCAGAGCGGTAGAAGTTTGAGAATTGGCCCCGCGGGGGCCCGCCCGAAGGTCCGCTTAGAGAAGCCGTGACGGGTCGGCACAAGAGACTGCGGCCCCCGCGTCGGCCGCCGGCATTATGACGGCCTCACGCGGGAGGGGCTCCCAGCCGCTTCATCGGGGCGCTCAGACACCTCGGGTGGCCGCGACCATGGCTGCGCCTGCCCGCTCGGCCCGACCCCGCGGCAGCCTCCTGAGGGCGTGCGGCCGGCGCGGGGAAGCGGGAGGCTCGCCGATGCTTGCACCCGGTGGGTGCGTAGAAATGGAAGAGAATCAGGTTTCTGCGGTCGGGGGTGGGCAGCCGCTGCAGGGCAGGTGGGCCCAGCAAGAAGCCAGCACCGCACGTCCTCAGCCCTAGCGCCCGCGGTGCAAACGGCCGGGCCTTCATCCACTTCCGCCGTCCCCGCCCCGGCGTGAGAGTGCGCCTGCGCGCGTGCCCCTCGCGGCGGAAGTAGCCGCGACAAAGCTGGGCCTGTGGGGGCCAGGGTGCGGGGCGGTCCCGGGGTGCGGGGCGCGCCGGGGCGGCGGGGAGGGCGGAGCGCAGGAGGCGGAGGCGGGAGCAGACCAGCTCTGCCTCGCTGAGCCGCCGGGCTGCCCGGGCCGGGTCCCCTCACCTGCTCCCCTTCCCGCCCCGCCCTCCCTCCCTCCCTGTCGCCGCCTTCACGCCTCGAGAGGCGCCCGCCCGGCGCCGCCGTTCGGCCAGCTGCTCCCGCGAGCCCGCGGGTGAGTCCCCCGCATCCTGGAGAAGGGGTTTGGGGGGGGGGCGGCTGGGTTACCTCCGGTCCCCCGTTTCTAGAGACTTCCAGGTCTTGGGAGCTGTGTCCGGGGTACCGGGATGGGGGCGCCGCCCAGCCCCGCGGGCGTGAGCAGGGGGACGCGGGCGGCCGGGGTCGGCGGGCTGGGGTCCCTCCCCGCCCCGGTCAGCGCCGCTTCTCCGCTTTCTCTTGCAGATGCTGCTGCTAGGGGTGGTGGGCGCAGCCGCGGGCCGCGTGGCCGGGAGCGGGGGTGACGGCCTGGGATTCCGGGGGCTTCTCTTCTCGTCCTCCTCTTCTCCCTATTCCCAGTGTGGCCGTGGCTGACACTAAAGACTTTGTAGCCACCAACCCAAGTGCAGTTTCGATGGAAGATGAAGGTAAAGGCCCCCGGCAGGCGGGTTGCAGCGCGGAGTTGAGGGTGTGGTGGTTGGCTGTTAAGTTGTCTTTCTCTACCTTTTTATTTCTCTGATTTTATTTTTTCCCTTTGATTGTGAAGTGTCCAAGTAGTTGCTTCCATAGGATTTCTGGATTTTATCTTGGTACAGTGGGGGCGTTTCGGAAATTAAGGTTCTGTAGGGTGACGGAGTCTGATTCTGCTTTCCCAAGGAACCCGCTTTCTTTAGCTTAGGGGATGGAAAGGAAGTTTTCATTTCAGATGGCATCTCTGCTTGCTTCCCGAGCTCTTTGAGAGAAACCACTCTAGGGGAAGTGGAAATGGAGAGGGAAGACACTGCGCTGCATCCCTGTGTATTTGCATGTCAAGTCTTAATGTGGTTTAACTCGTTTTTTTAAGAAAGAAAGTGGCTTTTTAATAAATACATCTTTGGGGAAAAGAGAAATAATGTTTTTCAGTTAACAAAAATCAGCTCTGATATTAACGAAATATGATGAGGTGATTTCCTTTCTTAAAGTTCCTCATTTGAAAACATGCTTTAGGAGGTTGACGGTGGAACCTGTTTGTCCACCGAACTCTGCAAATGCCCTGGATTATCATCATATGTTACTTGATTCCTTGGCCCTCATTAGAATATTTAATGCTTTTCATACACGGCACTGATTATCTCTGAAAAGCATTGAACAACTGAATAAATGCCTTTTTCTCCTTCTAAAACACATATTCTTTGGACTGAATGCGATAATCTTTTTTATTCACTTTTTTTTCCCTTTAAATGGGGCTGAAAGATGCTGTAAAAGATATTTACAAATTACAGTTTGTCCTCATGGAACAGACTTGTGGTTGCCAAGGGGGAGGGGGGAGGCGGTGGGATGGAGTGGGAGTCTGGGGTTAGTAGAGGGAAACTTATATTTAGAATGGATAAGCAAGGAGGTCCTACTGTATAGCACAGGGAACTATATCCAATCTCTTGAGATAGAACATGATGGAAGATAGTATGAGAAAAAGAATGTGTGTGTATGTATGACTGGGTTACGTTGTACAGCAGATACTGGCACAACATTGTAAATCAACTATACTTCAATAATAATAAAAAAAAAAGGATGCCCAACCAGTTTAAAAAAATTGTTCTCATGTATCTTTGGTTTTTAAAATCTATATCTGGTATAGAGGAGCTTCAATTAGGGTTGCTGGCTGCTTTCTAATTTGTTTTTCCATTGTTGTAAATGTAAGCTTGAGTGTCCTAAGTAGGACTAGTCCATTATAAAATAGATGTTTCTTATATGCAATAATTTGTTTTGCTATCTGAGACCCCTGGGATATGTGGGAAATAGGATGAGAAGCATGATTACCTTGCATAATTTACTCTGGACAGATAGGTTATTGGTGGAAGACATTTTCTGAAATACTGAAGTATGTAACTGCAGAGGACTTGTACTGTCTAATTGGATCTTTAGAAACTATTCGAAAGCAGTTAATATTTTTGTCTAGTGGTATGGAAAATCACTTTTCTGAGTTTTTTTCTTCTTTGTCTTTTAGTTCATAGATTTAAGGAAGGCAAATCCTTTCTGCCTGAAAGGCAAAGAATATTTAATGCATTCATATATGTGTTTCTTGATAGTTGCATCTTAAATAACATGTAAAACTTGATCTTCTGCTTTCAGAATGTTACCTGATTTAAGAGTGTAAAGTCAGTAGGTTGTTAGATGTTCCTTCTTTGTTTCTTGCTCTCTCAGGAAAAGAAGCGTGACTAATAAAGCTGACTCTCTTTGTTTGTTGAGGTGGGAGGGAGTGGTTGTGAGATGGGAGCATGGTGCAAGCTTGTATCTGAGTCTCTGTACTTTATGGCCAAATAATGATTTGGTCTCATAGTAAAAGATTACACGATTGCTAAAAACTAGTGGGGGGTTTTCTGCTGCATAATAATCAAGCGAACATTTTTGTCAGTTTCTCATTACTGTAACATTTTCCCTCTTTTTCCTTAAACATTTAAAGAAAAATGTGTGTATAGCCTAGAAATTTTCAAAACCGATTGGCCATATTGAAATACAGAGGTTACTATCGTTTTCCTTTTTATAGTTAGTATCTTCTTTTACATGATATATTAGCATCTTAGGGGTGTGAAACAAAAATGAATTGAAATTATATCTTAACCACTAAAAGTTGTACAACTTTAAGCAAATTCACCTTTCTGAGCCCCTGTTTCCTCATCTGTATATTAGGATTGATAACGCTTAGCTTACATAGTTAGGGTTAAATGAGCAACCCTTTGTAAATTCTCTTAGAAGAGAGGAAGGATAGCATTTAAGGGCATGTGCTGTGGAGCCAGGCAACCTGATTTAAATGCTGGATCTCCACTTCACTACCTTTTGGCATTGTGCAAATTGGCAAAGCTTTATATGCTTCAGTTTCTTTGTAGAATAAAGATATTGATAGAACCTGCCTTATGGAATGGTTCTTAGCATTTAGAATAGTATCTGGCATATAGTGGTGCACAATAAAGTTAATTGTAAATAACCTAGCCAGGTGTTCACATACTCATATGCTGTCTGACATTAATGTTGTTATGAGGAGTTCCCGTCGTGGCGCAGTGGTTAACGAATCCGACTAGGAATCATGAGGTTGCGGGTTCGGTCCCTGCCCTTGCTCAGTGGGTTAACTATCCGGCGTTGCCGTGAGCTGTGGTGTAGGTTGCAGACGCGGCTGGGGTCCCACGTTGCTGTGGCTCTGGCGTAGGCCGGTGGCTACAGCTCCGATTCGACCCCTAGCCTGGAAACCTCCATATGCCGTGGGAGCGGCCCAAGAAATAGCAAAAAGACAAAAAGACCAAAAAAAAAATGTTCTTATGACATTGAATGTTGAAAGGGGAATTGCAGTGGCCAAAATGCTCTGTATGAAGTTGTCATTATTGGTTATGGAATAACTGGAATTAGGTGCAGGATTTTTCTGTAGTGTTAAGGCTTTAAATCCACATGGAAAGTTGGGGCTCTACCAAGAAACTGCAGGCCAGTGTAGAAAGAGACAGGTTTGGATTTGAATCCTAACAGGTAATTTTTTTCCTTTCCTAAAAATCTCATGAGTTACTATATTTCTAAACTTTCTCAACTGCTAAGTTTTCTCATCTGTACATGGGATATTGGCGTCTTTTTGAGGATTGGCTTGAGGAAAGAATGAAGCATGGTATGTCACATGCCTAGAACAATGGTCAGCACACAGTTAGCCTGCACAAGTGACTGAGGGATTCCTTCTCTTTCCCAGAAACAGACTCCTCCAGTTGGTGTCTGCAGGGTAGAGTTGCTGGTGGCTCCCTGGAGCCTTAGTCTGAAGGTCCTTAGGGAGTTGCCCTGTCTACAGCTTCAACCATGTGATTCCTTTTAGTCACAGTGGGGTTTTTTTTTTTTTTGTACTTCAGATTCACTTCTGGATCTTTCTCCCATAGCCCACTTAAACATTCTCGGCAAACCTTGACCAGTTTTTAGCCTTAGCCTCCAGGATGCATCATGAATACTTCCAGTCATTCACTAAAAGTGTCTGAAGTTTTAATTTCCTGGAATTTCAGGGACTTCCATTTATGAGTTAGATTTTATCCACATCCTTTGTAACTCTTCACATTTATTAGAAATCTGAAAAGATAACATTTAGGAATTGGAACTATACAAGAAAAAATCTTATGATTTTTTAAAAAAATTAATCATTTGTATGTTTAAAGAGATGGCTTATTAGAAAAGATATTTCTACCTGGAGAAATTTGCAAATAGTTCCTCCTTCCCAGTAATGGATTTTTTTGTTTGGAATAAATTTGGCCTTTCCCAGAGAAAAAACAATATAAATTTAATGCACATAAAATTATTTAACATAGCATTAAATATGGAAATGTAATAATCTTCATTAGAGGCAGGGCTAGTCCATCTAGAAAAAATTCCCCAGATCTTTTTGGATGGCATTTGAAAAAGATAGTGTGTTTATTTACACTTTACTTTTTAAAATAATTCTTTTTGAAGTTCGGTTGTTAATCACTAGGAATGTGTCAAAAGATTTCTAGGATTGTTGGAGCAACTGTAAGGAAAAAGGAATGAGAAACCATCTTAATTGTATTTCTTTAACTAGAAATGGGGAACCAAGTTATAAAAATATTTTATATCTTTAGGTGTGGAAAATGTAATTTATTAAGCTTACAGTTTTGTTGATAAAATAATACTCTTAATTTCTAGAAAAGAGTTGAAGCTAAAAGAGATTGTGTGATAGCATTTTATAAACTGTAGTTAACTCAGAGGAAGGATGCTGCAGAGATTATTTGTAAGCAATAGCCTTCTGACAGTTGAGTCTTAAATACATGATTTGTCTTAATGTTTTTAGCATTCATTTAATAGCGGAATTCAACTCTGAAACTGAAGCAGTTTCAATCAAAATAGTCTCCTTCGTCCAGCGTTGCCATGAGCTATGGTGTAGATTGCCATTGTGGCTCAGATCCTGCGTTGCTGTCCCTGTAGCCTGGGAACTTCCATATGCTTAAGGTGGGGCCCTGAAAAAGATGGGGGAAAAAAAATAGTCTCCTTAGCAATACTCCCCTTGGAACTCAAGCTTTATTTTCTTTGAGACCTTGGTTAACCATAATCTATTTAACAAGGTTAAATTTTATTTTAAAGCTGGAAAGAACACCATAGCTTGATGGTAAAGTTAGCTGAGGTAATTTTTTTTTTTTTTGCCATTTCTTGGGCCGCTCCTGCGGCATATGGAGGTTCCCAGACCAGGGGTCTGATCGGAGCTATAGCCACCAGCCTACGCCAGAGCCACAGCAACTCGGGATCCGAGCTGCTTCTGCGATATACACCACAGCTCACGGCAATGCTGGATCCTTAACCCACTGAGCAAGGCCAGGGATCGAACCCTCAACCTCATGGTTCCTAGTCAGATTTGTTAACCACTGAGCCAGGACAACTCCAAGCTGAGGTAATTTTTAAATTACACTGTTGTTACATGTAACATCTTAAAGATCTCTTAGGGATAAGTTCAAAAGTTCCTCCCATATTTGTTAAAAGACAGATTCTTTTTGTAGTGATCTCAGGCATCAGTTGTAACGACTATTTTTACAATTTTACATATAGACAAGTGTTAGTAAAAGGCAGTAAAGTAGAAATTGGTTGGGTTAGCTCTAGGTTAATGCTAACATTTCACACAGGGCAGGATTTCTTAGGAAAAAAAAATGTCTGGCTATTGATGCATTTCTTCTTGAATTTGTATGGCTGGTATTTACATGCATTTTAAAATATGTCTTCCATCCTCAAGGTTTTAAGTTAATATTGACAAAGATATACATTTTAGAATTAAAGCCATCCCTCAGTATTGGGGGATTGGTTACAGGAACTCCATGGATATCAAAACCTGAGGATGCTCAAGTCCCTTCTACTGAATGTTGTGTTTACATATTGCCTGTGCACACCGTCTTTTTTTTTTTTTTTCTTTCTTTTGCCATTTCTTGGGCCACTTCTGTGGCATATGGAGGTTCCCAGGCTAGGGGTCGGATCGGAGCTGTAGCCTCCGGCCTGCACCAGAGCCACAGCAACTCAGGATCCGAGCCACATCTGCAACCTACACCACAGCTCACGGCAACGCCGGAACCTTAACCCACTGGGCAAGGCCAGGGATCGAACCCAAAACCTCATGGTCCCTAGTCAGATACGTTAACCACTGAGCCACTACGGGAACTCCATGTGCACACCCTCTTGACAATCTAGATTACTTATATAGTTATCTCTAGATTACTTAGAGTACCTAATGAAATATAAATGCTATGTAAATAGTTGTAAAAACAATGTAAATAGTTGCTAGCACACAACAAATTTAACTTTTGCTTTCTGGAATTTTCTGGATTTATTTTTTTTCTTCTGTTTTTGATTTGCAGTTGGTTGAATATATCATAGAACCTGTGGATATGGAGTATACAAGGAAAGTACTCAAATTGGGTGTTCAATTAGATTTGTTTAGGCTGAACTTATTTGATGCATTTAGGAAAGAATTGAATGTTTGTTACAAAGCTGTCTTAGTTTATGGACAGAGAACCACAGTGATTGCAGGGGTAAACAGTAAATAGCACTTGAAGATGGTTTGTACCTAGGCATCTAAATCATTTTCAATCTCTGCTTTTTCTTTCTGCTTCAGATATTAGAGAATCTGTGAATTGTCATTTTAAAATATTCCTATCAGGAGTTCCTGTCGTGGCTCAGCAGTAGAGAATCCGACTAGAATCCATGAGGATGGGGGTTCCATCCCTGGCCTTGCTTAGTGGGTTAAGGATCCAGCATTGCCATGAGCTGTGGTGTAGGTCACAGATGTGGCTTGGATCTGGCGTTGTTGTGGCCATGGTATAGGCCAGCAACATTCAACCCCTAGCCTGGGAAATTTCATATGCCTCGGGTGTGGTCTTAAAACGCCCCCCCCCCCAAAAAAAAATCCTGTTAATGATAATTTCTTGATTAAGTGAGGCCTTTTGGCTTTTTTTTTTTCTTTTGGCTTACTTTTGATCATTTCATATTATTGACCTAAACTTGTATCCCCTCAGAGGCTAGCAATTTAGCACATCCCGCTTATTCTTTCAGATAACTCTGAGACATTGAAGCATCCTTGTAGAAATTATTTTCATTTATTTATTTAAACAAATAACCTGATAAAGTTAGAATAGCAGGAGGATCCTGATACTATATTTGCTACCCTGTACTGGTATGTGATGTTCAACCCTTTACAGGAAAACTCCAATTATAGCTAAGGCAGAAGTTTTTAGGATGTTAACCATAATACTTTTTTTTTTTTGCTTTTTTTAGGGCCACACCTGCGACAGATGGAAGTTCCCAGGCTCGGGGTTGAATTGGAGCTTCAGCTGCCAGCCTACATCATTGTCACAGCAGCACCAGCTCTGAGCCGCATCTGTGACCTACACCACAGCTCATGGCAGTGCCGTATCCTTGACCCACTGAGGGAGGCCAGGGATTGAACTGGCATCCTCATGGCTCCCATCAGGTTTGTTCACTGCTGAGCCATGATGGGAGTCCTTTTTTTGGTCTTTTTAGGGCTGTACCTTGGCATATGGAAGTTCCCAGGCTAAGGGTCTCATTGGAGCTTCAGCTTGTGGCCTATGCCACAGCCACAGTAATACCAGATCCAAGCCACATCTGTGACCTATATCACAGCTTGTGGCAATGCTGGATCCTTGACCCACTTAGCGAGGCCAGGGATCGAACCCACATCTGCATGGGTACTAGTTGGGTTTGTTACCACTGAGCCACAATTGGAATTCCCCATAATACTTTTCTTGATTATTGTTGTTGTTTTTTTAACTGGGAAGTATAAATCTAAACTTTTGATTAGGTTGTGAATGTCACATACTGGATTTAAAGTTATCTTGATTGTGATGTCTTCAAGTAAAAAAGGATAGAGTATTTTCTAAGGACCGTTAATACAGTGAAGTTCTATTTAATGCCTAGGAGAGAGATCAATTTTATTTATTTATTTATTTTTTGTCTTTTTGCTATTTCTTGGGCCGCTCCCGCGGCATATGGAGGTTCCCAGGCTAGGGGTCGAATCAGAGCTGTAGCCACCGGCCTACGCCAGAGCCACAGCAACGCAGGATCCGAGCCGCGTCTGCAACCTACACCACAGCTCACGGCAACGCTGGATCGTTCACTCACTGAGCAAGGGCAGGGACCGAACCCGCAACCTCATGGTTCCTAGTCGGATTCGTTAACCACTGCGCCACAACGGGAACTCCAATTTTTTTTTTTTTTTTGTCTTTTTGCTATTTCTTGGGCCGCTCCCGCGGCATATGGAGGTTCCCAGGCTAGGGGTCGAATCGGAGCTGTAGCCTCCGGCCTACGCCAGAGCCACAGCAACGCAGGATCCGTATTTTAAAACAGATATGGATTTTTTTTCCATCTTAAATCAAAGCCTTTTACTGTAAGAAATTAAGATTTTGATACTGTATATCATGTTAGGAATATATAATATATATGCCTTTGTATGCAGTTATTTCACTAGACATTGTTTGACCCTATGTTTTAGAGTTTCCCTTGTAGAATGTTCACTGTGCCTACTTTCACCTGGGTTTATACATTGCGAAGGGCGTAAATGTTAGTTGGTTCAAGCTTTCTTTTGGAATTTTACCTCATTTCTCTCTTGAGTGTCAGTTATGCATTCCCCTGGAGCAGGCAAAAGTGGTTCATAGCACAAGTGCCAGATATAGCATGCAAACCACTTTTTAATGGCATGTGAACTAATCTCTGTTACGTCCTTTTTTTCTCTTCTTCCTTTTTTTTTTTTTTTTTTGCTTTTTAGGGCTACACTTGTGGCACATGGAGGTTCCCAGGCTAGGGGTCCTATCAGAGCTACAGCTGCCAGCCTGTGCCACAGCCACAGCAACATCAGATCTGAGCCACTTCTGTGACCTACGCCACAGCTCACAGCAACACCAGATCCTTAACCCACTGAGGGAGGCCAGGAATTGTTCCTAGTTGGATTCATTTCCGTTGTACCACAATGGGAACTCCTTTGTCCTTTTTCCTAATGCTCATCAGGGCTTCGGTTTACTGAGAGTTAACATCTGAGTGAAAGTGTATGTGATGGGGTGGGAAAATTCAGTTTACTTTCCCACTCCAGAAAAAGAAATTGTGGTCTTTGCTTCTCACTTTTTGATATCTGCCATTCCTCTACCCTAGAAGTTGGTAGTTCAGTTATGATATCTTGATGTATATACCCTTAATTCATTTGAGGGACAAGGGAGGTGAATTTCTCCTGATTCCTTCTCTTAGTAGCAAAAAGGAGGGGAAATGATCTTATATCTGTATTAGAATGATGGGAATAGAGAGTAGGGATGGCTGAGAGAGACACTGTATTCCTGGGGAAAACAACTAGCAGAACTTGGGCAGTTGTTCTGTCTCTGTATAAAGCTAGCTAACAGAGAATGAAGGCTAAGGTTGTCAGGAATGACTTCGAGCTATTAAGCCAGCATAAGTGGGTGAGTGGAGGTGCCCCCAACTAGATGGAGGAGTTAGTTGATGTGGGGGCTGGTCCGAGGGGAGTATGCTTGCTTAATGCCAAACTGTCCTGTGTGTGTCATAGGTCTGTGTGTGGAGGAAAGTTTGTTTTAAAATCAAACACCAGGTGGGCTAGAAGACCAGGGTTCAAAGTGAGCTCTTGAGACCACAGTTGTCCCAAATTCAGTTTGAACAGAGTCTGGCATATAGCCATTGCCCATTGAATAAAAATACTGGCTGTTTCAGTCTAAATCAATGGTTCTCAACTGGGGGCAGTTTTATCCTCCGTGAGACATTTGGCAATGCCTAGAGAGATTTTTGTTTGACACAACTGTAGGGGATGCTTCTGTCATCCAGTGGGTGGAGGCCAGAGATTCTGTAACTATGATTTACACAAGACATTCCCCTGTGCCCCATCAAAAGAAAGAATTATCTGGCTCTGAATGTCAGTGGTGCTGAGATTGAGAAACATTTTTCTAGCCAAAGACAAGGAAGTTAACTCTTCCAAGCTTGATTTCCTAACTTGTAAGAGGATAATCATTACTCTACCTCAGGCTTGTTGGGATCAAATAGGGAAAGATGTGTGTCTGGCATGAAAAAGCTTCTCAGGAAGTACTAATTTCCTTTACTTTGGTTAATGAATAGATTTGAGGAAATTATTTTTTGGCATTGATCTTTTAAACAATTTCTAATTTGCACATTTTCTGAGAGCTGAGTGGGCTGCTTAGCAAACCTATAGTAGCTTTTATTATCTTAATACTTTTCCCATTGTTTCATCAGATTATGATTTTGACTCTTTTGGCTGGGGGTTTGAGTATTTCATGATTTGTTTCTATCAGTAGGCAAAAATGTTAAAATTTGGATGGAAAGTTTTTACCTGTTAAATCTAATTGAACTTAGTTAAATTCATTATTTTACTTTCAGAACTTTTATTGTTCCAAAGCAGTTTTACTATTCTTTGAAATTAAGACTAAAACGTTGTGAGTTATTTGTTTTGGCAAATGCCAGACCTCCTGTGTCTGTGATGCCCTTTCCCTTTTTGTTCATTTATAACATCTTGAGTAGACTTCTCAGAAGTCAACACTTTTCTTCAGATTTACCTATTTAGGGTGTGCACAGATGGCTTTCTTTTGTGTCTCCAAGTACTTTTTTAACTCTCTTTTGTAAAGTGTGGACTTTACCACCAGCTCTTCCGCCCATGTTAGGGACAGGACACATGTATTTTCAATTCCAGTGCAAGTAACCTTTTCCTTGGAAGTGTGTTCTAGTCATAGAACCACTGAGTTTGGGGTTCCCATCTGGCTCAGTGGTTAACAAATCTGACTAGGAACCATGAGGTTGTGGGTTTGATCCTTGGCCTTGCTCAGTGGGTTAAGGATCTGGTGTTGTTGTGAGCTGTGGTGGAGGTCGCAGATGTGGCTCAGATCCCGAGTTGCTGTGGCTCTGGCGTAGGCCGGTGGCTGCAACTCCGATTGGACCCCTAGCCTGGGAACCTCCATATGCTGCGGGTACAGCTCTAGAAAAGACCGAAAAAAAAAAAAAAAAAGAATCACTGAGTTTGTCTATTTGCATGTATGTAGTTGTGTGGCATTCTCATTTTTAAGCAGCCTTTGCTGGTATCTTTCCTTTTAGGGAAAGAAGTTGTTCTGTCTCTGTATACATTAATTTCAAAATGATTTTTTGGCAGCAAAGAAATTTTCATTCAGCTTAAACCTATAGGATCCAAAGTTGGTAGCTTTTGATGCTATTAAATTGTCTCTGATCGAAGATTGCTTGTAAGGGCTTACATGGCTCACTATTGTACCTATCACGATTTAGGTCAGTCAGTTAAGTACAGTGTGCAAAGAATGCCACAGTCGTGCCTTTGGTTTGCCATAGCCTGTAAAATTAAGTTCACCTATTAACTGTTGCATGAAATGCATGCCATTGGCATAAGAGAGAACAGGAGAAGGAATGAAGGAATCTAGCATTTGTTTATACAGTTGAATTACTGGCTGGTCCATAGATTTCGAGGAAAGTGATACACCATTAACAGAAGAGACTACAGTCTTTTAAAAAACTTTTTAAAATCCTGTTATTACTAGTAAAATAATTGTTGCTGGCTGAAGGCTTCAAAAAGCAGTAGTTGCAGAGTTCCCATTGTGAAGCTGTGGAAATGAATGACATAGTGACGCAGCCGAAATGAATCCGACTACTGTCCATGAGGATTCAGGTTCCATCCCTGGCTTTGCTTAGCAGATTGGGGATCCAGCGTTGCTGTGAGCTGTGGTGTAGGTCACAGATGCAGCTCGGATCCTACTTTGTTGTGGCTTGTGGTGTAGGTCAGCGGCTGTAGTTCCAGTTTGACCCCTAGCCTGGGAACTTACATGTGCTGTGGGTTCAGCCCTAAAAAAAAAAACAAAAACAAAAACAAAAACAAAACCCCAGTAGTTGCTTGTTTAGTAATAAATGTAACTTTTGTTTTGCAATTAATTAATACCCTCTTCTTTGGGTCATACTTTGAAACTGCAAACATACTGCATCTCATCATACTTTTTCATCCGCAAATTTTTTCATTATACTTTTTCGTGGCTTAATTTTTGGTTCTTGCTGGCAGCAGTTATTACTGGGGTGTTTGCTTAAAGGTGATTTTTTTTTTTTGTTCCTTTTGTCAGGGAGGAAGAAAATCTTACCCTTCTAGGTTCTTCTGGCTGGTCTAAGAATTAGAATGGCAGGAGACAGGCTAACAGGAGAAAATCAGATTTTAATTTGTATGTATAGAAACCCCACATTCATGAGAGAGTCAGAACACCACATGCTTGAGAGGTTCAAAGATAGAAAGGTAATATGAGATTTCTGTGCCTTCTGAGCTAAGGAATGGGATGGGGCCTGGGACTTCCAGGGAAAAGAGGTTCATTCACAGAACAATAAGAAGATCAGATGTTTTGTAATTAGGTGTTCCGTCCTACCATATAGATGGGGCCACCTAGTTAAAATTTATCTTTGGTTATAACCCTTTTTCTGGGAAAACTCCCAATTCAAATTCTAGGTAGTCAAGGGATGAGCCATAGTTTCCTTTGAGCCTCTTGGGTCTCTTGCCTTTAGCTCAAAGTAATCCACATAGAGACCTGTTCTGAACTCCTACACCTTCATTCCTTCTGTATTTATTGGAATTCTACTGTTAGGAATAACTGTCCCTTTTCCTCCACTCACTAATTGTCCAGTTATTTTTTTACATGGATCATAGATATTTATTTTACCATATGGGTTAAAATCTGATGCTTTGTTGTTCAAATTATTCCAGCCTTGGTTATTGAGAGCACTTTGAAATTTGCCTCCTATGTCCTTTCTGCAGTGCACTCATTTTGTGAGTACTAACTTACTTTTTGGTACCACAGTTTATTCTAGGTGCATCTCATGTTTTTCCTTTTTGCACCAGCCATGAAATGAATCATTTTTTCCGCCTCAGATTCATTTTCTTGGAGAACAGCATCTAGGAACTAAGATCTAAGTGTCAGGTATGCTTAGTACTGTTGAGGTGTTACGGTTTCTAGGTCCTCTCATTAGATAGAGCTAGTAAATATATGTACAGTAATACACATTTTGTAGCATGAATACAAATGTATTTTTATTTCCTTGTTCATCTGTATGTAAATTAAAAACCATGGTTTTATTGATGCTGCTAGTTTGAATCCCATATCTATTCTAGAGTTCATGCCAGTCTTTTTTTTTTCTCTTTTTTTAAGCTTTTTCCCTTTCCTTTTACTTTCTTCTCCAAAGGTAAGAAACTTGGGTTCTTTTTCACAATATATATTAACTTATTTGCTGTATCCTTGTACACACACAAAAGTAATTTCAGAATTGCTAACTTTCTCCCATATGTAACACACATTTAAAAAAAAATTTTTCTTCTAGTGAGATGAGGTCGTTAACCTATATAGTTTTTTATCTTTTTCCTCTTTATTGCTTTTGTTGTATCAAATTATCTCTTTTTATGCTGTTTGTTAACCAAATTGAAGTGTCTATAGTTATTCTTTCTTTCCCACCCTCCCCCCTTTAACTTTTATGCTATTAATAAGGTGTTTTAAGAACCCGATAAAAGTTGCAGTTTTGTGATTCTGTTTATCACCTTACTCAAAGCTTTGTGTACATCTGCCTTTTTGTTTCTGGTAGAAGGCAAGTTGTCTGGGAAAGTCAATTTCCCCTTCATATCCAAATGATAACTTTGCTTGCTAGAATATTCTTGGCTGACAGTTTTATCTTTCAATATTTTGAGAATGTCATTACACTCTCTCCTGGCCTGTACAGTTTCTGCTGAGAAACTGCTGGTAGTCTAAGGTGGGGGAGGGGGGTCCTTTGTAGGTTACCATCCTTTTCTCCCTGGCTGTCTTTAAAATTCTTTCTTTGTCATTGATTTTTGTCAAATTTAATGTAGTGTGATAGTGTGTATTGGAGAAGGTTTTTTGTTTGTTTTGCCTTGAGGTAATTAGGTATTCCTTTAGCTTCATGGACTTGTGTATAAGGTTCCTTCTCCAGGCTTGGGAAATTTTCAACTATTTATTCTTTAGGTAAACTCTGTTCCCTTCTCTGTCTATTCTCCTGGGAAACTCATTACACTAACGTTGTCTTTCCTAAAGGAAATTGTAAAATTTCGTCATTTAAAAAATATTTCTCTTTTCTCTTCTACTTTTAGACTTCTGGTTTTCTTTTTTGCTTTTTAGGGTCACACGCTTGGTATATGGAAGTTCCCAGGCTAGGGTTTGAATCCGAGCTATAGCTGCTGGCCTACACCACAGCAGAATCTGAGCCGTGTCTGTGACACACACCACAGCTCACAGCAGTGACGGATCCCCAACCCACTGAACGAAGCCAGGGTTCAAATCTGCATCCTCATGGATGCTAGTCAGATTTGTTTCTGCTGTACCATAATGGAAACTCCCTAGATTATTAGTTTTCTATCTTCAAGCTCACTAGTTCTCTCTTCCATATGGTCTACTCTGTTTCTCTTGCTTTCTAATGCATTCTTCAACTCGTTTATTGAATTCTTCATCTCTGAAATTTGTTTGGTCCCTTTTTAGAGTTTCAGTCTCTTTGATAAAGTATTCCTTCTGTTCATTAATTTTATTCCTGAGCTCATTGAACTACTTCGAGTTTCCTTGTAGCTCATTGAGTTTCTTCATGACAGCTGTTTGGAATTCTCTACCAAACAATGTTCTGTGACTTTTAAGTTTGATTTCTGGAGAATAGTCATTTTCTTTTTGTGGTATAGTGTTACTGTGATTCTTTTGTTGCTTGATGAGTTGTTCCTGTAGCCAGTGCATTTGAAGTAGCGGCTTTTTTGCTTGATACTGAGCTGCCTCTTCTTATATTTGCAAGTTGGCACTTTCCACTGTCCATCACCTCTCTCAGAGGTATAGCTCCAGTTTTCTCATTATTGTATCTTGTGCCTCCAGAGTTGTTGGTACCTTGCTTCTGCCAATGTCACTGGTGTCATAATGTTGGTACATGGTGTGCTTAGATGGTGGGCTCTTCCTTTGTATCAGAGATCCCCTGAGTCTAAAGCTCCATTGCTATGGAAGGGGAAAGGAAGGGTAAGGGGGAGGAAGTCAGTGTTGCACAGCCACTTTGGTCTTGTAAGGTTTAAGGGCTGTGCTCCTGCAGGTGGGATGTGGGGAGTTGCAGTCGTGGGTACCTTGGTGGCTGGAGGGCTGGGTTCTCAGGCCCTGCTGTTGCCCAGTTAACCTGTGGTCTGGAGGAAGGAGTCCTGCATACCAGGAGTAGGCTTCTCTGGGGCTGAGAGCTCAGCTGCTGAGATGAGAGGGTAGGGACTACAGATAACACCTCTGCGTGTTTCAGTCTGCTCACCTTTAGATGTACTGATGTATGGCATTCTCCTGCAGCCTGGTGTGTTGGGCAGAGGCCATTTTGTGTTGTGGATGTTTTGCTGGTTGTAGATTGAAAGGGAGAGACAAAAATAACTCTTCACTCTGCCGTGTTGCTGACGTCCGAGAAACACGTTTTTATTTTATTTTTTAAATTTTTTAAATTTTTTGTCTTTTTAGGGCCACCCCCAAGGCACATGGAGGTTCCCAAGCTAGAGATCTAATCGGAGCTGCAGCTTTTGGCCTATACCACAGCCACTGAGCCACATATGTGACCTACACTTCAGCTCAGGTTCTGGATCCTTAACCCACTGAGCAGGGCCAGGGAGCAAACCTGTGTCCTCAGGAACACATTTTTAAACTGGAGTACAGTATTTGTCCTTAGCTTTACAACACACAGCATGAAACTGTTTTCCAAAGTTTCTTAGACTAGTTCTTATTTCTGTAAGGTTATGTTACTCACTTGTAATAAGATTAGGTTCGTTTATTAACTGTATTCTCTTTTAGGTTCTCTCCACATCCTGTTTTTGTTTTTGTTTTAATTTTTTAAATCTTTTGAAATAAATGGTGATCATACCCCTCCTCCATTTATCTGTAATGAAGATCTGTTCTTAAAAGGTCTGGATTTGATTAATGTTAGGTGCAGCTATAGTTTGCTTTGGCTCATAGTAGTTTATTTTAAAGGTACTGTGCTCTGGAGATCATTCTCCTGGGCTTGCTCATCTGGTTCCTTAGTTACAGCTCTCATTTCTACTTCTTCTGCGCTTGGGAAGTTGTTCTGTCTGTGGTCCCATAACTATTAAGTGCTTGAAATCAGTCCCTCAATTAGTCTCATTTATTCTGCATAGTTTTAGACTCAAAGCCACCTATAGACCAAATATTAATTTTCTTATTGCTAGGGTAAATCATGACATATTATTTTGCAGATCCTGTCCTTTACTGTTTTTTTTTTTTGAGATAAAATTCATGTACTATAAAATTCACCATTTTAAAGTACACAGTTCAGTGATTTTTTTTTTTAGTATATTCACGAGATTATGTTTTAACCTAATTTCAGAACATTTCCATCACTCCCAAAAGAAGCCCCTTCCCCATTAGCAATCACTTCCTGTTCTCTTCTTCCCCCACCCTCTAGCAGCTGCTGATTTGTTTTTTGTCTCTGGATTTGCGTTTTCTGAGGGTTTCATGTAAATGGGTTCAAACAATACGTGATCTTTTGTGTCTAACTTCTTTCGCTTTAGCGTGTTTCCAGTATTCAGCCATGTTATCCATTTCATTCTTTTTTTTTTTTTTTGTCTTTTTGCCTTTTTGCCTTTTCTAGGGCCACTCCTGCAGCATATGGAGCTTCCCAAGCTAGGGGTCTAATTGGAGCTGCAGCTGCCAGCCTACACCACAACCACAGCAATGCCAGATCTGAGCCACATCTGTGACCTACACAGCTCACAGCAACGCCAGATCCTTAACCCACTGATCAAGGCCAGGGATCGAACCCGAAACTTCATGGTTCCTAGTCGGATTTGTTAACCACTGTGCCACGATGGGAACTCCTCATTTCATTCTTTTTTTATTAAATAATATTCTGTTTTATGCTTTGTTTACCCATTTATCAGTGAGACATTTCAGTTGTTTCTACCTTTTTGACTAATAATCAAAATAGTACTGTGAACATTCTTTTATTATTATTATTATTATTAAGGGTCGCAGTTGTGATATATGGAAGTTCCCAGGCTAGGGGTTGAATCTCAGCTACAGCTGCTGGCCTACACCACAGCCACAGCAACTCAGTATTGGGGCTGCATCCGCAGTGTACCATAGCTTATGGCAATGCCAGATCCTTGACGCCACAGGTTGAACCCGCATCCTCAGTAGATACTAGTAGGATTCATTTGTGCTGCACCACAATGGAAACTCCTATGTGAACATTCTTGTACAGGTTTTTGTGTGAATATATGTGTATATATATTCACTTTCGAATGTGTACTTGGGAGTGGAAGTGCTGGGTTATATGGTAAATCTGTGTTTAGTTTATTGAGGAACTCCTGTGCAGGTTGTATTATTTTTCATTCCTACCAGCAGCATTTGAAGGTTCTGATTAATTTCTCCCCGTGCTCTCCAATACTTGTTATTTTCTTTCTTTTTTAAAAAATTGCCATCCCATGGGTTATGAAATGGTATTATGTTGTGGTTTTGATTTGTGTTTCCCTAATGACTAATGCTGTCAAGCATCTTTTCATGAGAGTTCCCTCGTGGCTCAGTGTGTTAAGAATCCATTGTTGTCATTGCTGTGGCTCAGGTCACTGCTGTGATGTGGGTTTGATTCCTATTTCAGGAATTTCTGCATGCCTTGGGCAAAAAAAAAAAAAAAAAAAGAAAAAAGAAATCATCCTTTCATGTGCATATCTATGGAGAAATGTTTATTCAGATCCTTTGCCCTTTCATGATTTTATTATTTGGCTTTTTATTGCTGAGTTGCAAGACTCTTTCCTTATTCTGGATCCTGGGTAACAATACCTGTACTTATACAAGTATACAAAGGAGTTTGTGCATAGGTATTTCCTGCAGCACTTATAAGACCCTTATCAGACATAAGATTTGCCAATAGTTCTCTCATTTTAGGTTGTCTTTTCACTTTTGATGGTGTCTTTGATATCTTTTGCAGTGCAAACATTAAAAATTTTGATGAAGTATGATTTGTCTGTTTTTTTTTTTTTTTTTCTCTTTCATTACTTGTGCTTTAGTTTTTGTATCTAAGAAACCACTGCCTGCTTCTGGGTAACAGATGTGTTTTCTTGTGAGAATTTTAGTTTAGCTTTCACACTTGATCCGTTTTGAGTTAATGTTTGTGTATGGTGTTAGTTGAGTGTCCAACTTCATGGAATATCCAGTTATTGAAGACTTGTTTTTTTCTCCATTGAATTGCCTTGGCATCCTTTGTTTTTTGCTTTTTTTTTGGCTGACCTGTTGCATATGGAGTTCCTGGGCCAGGAATCAGATCCTAGTTGCAGTTGTGACTTAGGCCTCAGCTATAGCAATGCTAGACCCTTAACCCACTGTGCTGGGCTGGGGATTGAACCTGTGTCCCAATGCTCAAAACATACTGCTGGTCCTGTTGTGCCACAGTGAGAATTCTGGCACCCTTGTTAAAAATCAGTTGACCATGGATGTATGGATTTGTTTTAGACTCTCAGTCCTTTTGCATTGATCTATATGTCTGTCTTGATGCCCATACCACAGTGTTAGTATTACTGTAGTAAGTTTTGAAAGTATGGTTTATGAGCCTGACAACTTTGTTCTTCTTTTTCAAGACTCTTTTGTCTATTTTGAGTCAAATGAATTTTAGAATAAGGTTGTCTGTTTCTGTAAAAAAGGCAGTTGGAGTTCTCACAGGCATTGCACTGAATTGTCGTTTAATTTGAGGATGTAATGTTCTTACATAGGTACAAACATAAGATCTTTTTGAATGTTTGGGTATCATTTTATTCTATATAACTGTACAAAATGGCTTTAAAAATTTCAGTTACTACTATTTTATTCCTTCTTTGCTCTCTTTTCCAGAGATTAACTTAGTGGGAGGACAAGCTGTATTATTCAATAAAAGATATAGGGACAGTTAGCTAACTTTAGTTAAAAAAAATGTTGGGGACTTCCTGCTGTGGCTCAGAGGTTAACGAACCTGACTAGTATCTATGAGGTCTCGGGTTCGATCTCTGGCCCTGCCCAGTGGGTTAAGGATCCAGGATTGCCGTGAGCTGTGGTGTAGATTGCAGATACAGCTTGGATCTGGTGTTGTTGTGGCTAAGGCATAGGCCAGCAGCTTCAGCTCTGATTCGATCTCTAGCCTGGGAACCTCCATGTGCCATGGATATGGCCCTAAAAAGACCAAAAAAAAAAAGAAAAAAGAAAAGAAGTTGGAATGGGAAAGAGTTTTTTGTAACTAAGGTGAAACCCCAAAACCATATTGCAAAAGATTGATCATGTAAAATTTTAAAAAGAAAGGAAAAAAAGTGAGTAGATAAACTATAAACGAATGATAAAAACATTTGAAACAAATGACAAAAGTCTACTTCTTACAGAATGCTTTTTTTTTTTCTTGTCTTTTCTAGGGTTGCACCCGCGGCATATGAAGGTTCCCAGGCAAGGGATCTAATTGGAGCTGTAGCTGCTGGCCTATATCACAGCCACAGCAACTTGGGATCCGAGCCGCATCTGCGACCTATACCACAGCTCACGGCAACACTGGATCCTTAACCCACTGAGCGAGGCCAGGGATCGAACCCTCAACCTCATGGTTCCTAGTCCGATTCGTTAACCACTGAGCCATGACGGGAACTTCAGAATGCTCTTTAAATTTATAAGAAATAGCCTGTAGCTTGTAGGGAGAACTGACTACAGGATGTGAACAAGCATTTCACTTAAAGAAAGTGAAGAAGGCCAAAAGACACATGCAAAGGTGACAACCTCAGTAATGAAGAAATGTGAATTAAAATAACATTTTCCACTCATAAAATGAGAAAAATTTTAAAAATGCAGTTATGCTTAATCTTGGCTAGATTGCTGGGACGAAACTCCTGACTGTTGCGAGTTCATCTGACGCAATTCCTTTGGAGAATAATTTAGCAAACTCCCAACAGTTCCACATCTAGGAAAGTATTTTGTATCTGTACTTACATCAGCATATAAATAGATTTGTATAAAGATATTTATAATACAGATATTATAGCAACATTTATAATAGCAAAAGATGAGAATAACCTAAATGTTTGTCATCAAGAGAACTAGTTAAATTAGGTAATGAAATGCCTTGTGAGCCATTAAAAAACAGAAAATGGGGCAGATCGGTATGTGTGGTGAAGTAGAAAGAGGTCCAGAGTACATTGAGTGAAGAAAAGAAAGTTAGAGATATGAGATTCCATTTGTAATTAAAACAAAACTTGTAACGTATCTGCATAGAAAATGGCTAGCAGTGTACACAGGTTACTTCTGGGCAGTGGGACTGTGGAGATGTGCTTGTTACATTGAACCCTTTCTTATTGATTCTTGAAAAACAATGAGCAGGTTTTTCTTTTTTTAAAAAATTGAAAATGGCTTAGTAATTCAATTATTATTACTTTAGAAATGAATTTTTTTTTTTCTGACAAGTTGATTTTGTGTATGATCTCTGTTGGTCTGCAGAGGTAATTATTTTTTGGTAATTTGTATTACTCTACTGATAATGGACTAGAATTAGCTCTTGGATACAAGTATTTAATAGCATTTAGAACATACTGTTTCATTCCCAGGTATTGTAAGTGTGGGAGAAAAATAATATTTATGATTGTGCTAGTTTTTAATTTGTCAAATGAGTAATAGTTAAATGTTGGTTTACATCAGAGCCTGATTGTATTCCTGTTCCTTGGGTCCATGTTTGGAACTTAAAAGTTCAGTATGAAGGTAACCACTTCATAGTATCTTCCTTAACTGTAATTAGGTTACTAACTCATTGTCAGAAACTTTAGTATCACAGGCAAGGAGGCAGTGGTATCTCCCTACACTTTTTGAAACCATTGACTCTCAGAGTTTGAGGGGACCAACTTCCCATCTCATGTAAAAATAAATCATCAATATTCTTTCCTAGAAAGTTTTTGGTGATTGCAAACTCTGTACTTTTGTCTGTTGATACCAGTTCTGTCCTTAATGTTGTAAATCATTTAACAGCCTCAAAATATTTGAAGGTACCTGCCATATCTTTTATGTATTTAGAAACTTTTATTGAAGTCTAGTTAAAGGTCATGCACTGCCCTTTATAATTCTCTTTTCTAGGCCAAATATTTCTGACTTACTCCATCAATCTTAAGATCTCATTTCCATAGTATGCCACACTTTGGGGCAAGCCCTAATGATACTCTAAACTGAATATAGAATCCTCTGGGTGTGGTTGGATTATATAGTACTCTGCAGCTGTTACTCCCTTGGTTTAAACGTAGCACCTCTCATAATGCAGTTTAAGATGTTGTTTACATTTTTAGCAGTATAGAGCCTTAGTATCTGGTGCTTTAGTAGTTGGTTTTAGAGTTTTGATTTTTACATTTATCTTTAATAAGTATGTATATATATTTAATAAGTATATGTATATGTTTGTGTGTGCTTTTGTAAATATGAAGCTAGTGGTATATTGTCTCTACTTAGTGGTTTAGCTCGTTGTGTTTGTTTGTTTGTTTTTCTTTTTAGTGTGGCACTCACGGATTATGGAAGTTCCCATTCCCAGTCTAGGGGTTCAGTTGGAGCTATAGCCCCAGCCTACGCCACAGCCACAGCCACAGCAACGCAGGATCCACGCCTCGTCTGTGACCTATGCCACAGCCCATGGCAACGCTGGATCCCCAACCTCCTGAGCGAAGCCAGGGATCAAACCCACATCCTCATGGATACTCGTTGAAGTGTACAGTTCAGTGGTATTAAGTACATTTGCATTTTTTGTGCAGCCATCACCACTGTTGGCAAAACTTTTTCATCACCCTGAAACTGGAACTTTGTACCTGTTAAACACTAATTCCCTATTCACTCCTTCTTCCAGCCACTGGAAACCTCTAATCTATTTTCTGTCTCTATGAATTTGCTTATTTTAGGTGCATCATATAAATGGAATCATTTATTGTGACTTACTTGGTGTAACATCCTCAAAGTTCCTCTATATTGTAGCATACTTTGGAATTTCCTTCCTTTTTGAGTTTGACTGATGAGGAGGGACTTCTGTTACTTTCTTATTTGTTTTCTATATGTCATACAATTTTTTTTTGCCCCTTATTTCCTGCACTGCTGCCTGTCTTTAGTTGATTTTTTTTTTTTGTAGTGAAACATTTAAGTTCCTATCCTACAGCTTTTTGTGTATATTCTTTAGCTCTTTTTTTTTGTGGTTGTCATGAGTGTTGCATTTAACATTCTAAAGTTATAACACTGTAATTTGGATTTAACCAGTTTAATTTCAGTAATATATATAAACTCTGCTCCTCTACATCCATTCTCACTTTTTTCAGTTGCTCATGTGCCCATATTACATTTCTATACACTGTGTGTCCAAAAACATGTTGAAAAATTAGTGTCTCAGATCATGTGGAAAACAAAATGTGGAGTTATAAACCAGTGTTGCAATAATATTAGCTTTTAGACTAATAATTACTTTAACAATTGTATTAGTGCCTTACATTTTGTGGAAAACAAAAAATGGAATTACAAAGCAAAGTTATGTCAATACTAGGTTTTATAATTTTCTTTATCTTTATGATTTGGTATCTGTTTTATTTCAATCTGCAGCATTATTTCAATCTCTTTAGTATTTCTTGCAGGGCAAGTCTAGTGGTAATAAACTCCTTCAACTTTTCTTTGTCTGGGAGTGTCTTAATTGCTCCTTCACTTTTGAGGGACAGTTTTTCCATATGTAGTATTCTTAGTTGAGTTTTTTCTTTTAGCACTTCAAATACATCAGTCTGCCTTGTTCTGGCCTCTGTAGTTTCTGATAAGAAATCTGAATATTGATGTGTTTCATCAAATTTGGGAAGTTTTTGGCCTCAGATAGTCTCTCTGCCCTTTCTGTCTTTTCCTTCTGGGTCACCCATAATGTGTATATTTGGTTTGCTTATTAATGTCCTTTATGCAGTATTCACATCAATCTTTTTTCTTTCTTTTTCCTCAAATTCTCAATTTCCATTGTCATATTTTCAAGTTTACTGGTTCTTTCCACCAGTTCAAATCAGCCTTTGAGTCTCCTTAATGAAATTTTTTTTTTTTTTTTTTAAAGGGCTGCACTTTCAGCTTATGGAAGTTCCCAGGCTAGGGGTTGAATTGGAGCTGCAGCTGCCAGCCTCCACCACAGCCACAGCAATGCCAGATCTGAGTCTGTGACCTACACGACAGCTCACGACAATGCTAAATCCTTATTAACCCACTGAGTGAGGCCAGGGATGGAACCTTACTAATGAAGTGATGTAAGTTATATGTTTTACAAGCAGATGCTGAGGAATGAGTAATTTAAGAGACTTGTGATTGCTCTTTTTACCTTTCGCCTTTCTTCCCCAGGGCATACTTTTAGCATGGGAACTTGTATTTCATTAGAAGGAAGCAAGCCCAGTTATTCATAAACAACTATAAGAACCATCCAAATATTCTGCAGCATTTATAATACAGACCTAATAGAGCATTAACATTTATGTGAAAGCAGTTGGATCACTGAATCTTCCTTTGACTCATTAGTTAGGATGACAAGAGAGTCGTGCCCCACCCCCAGTATAGATCAGGAGAGAGTTTAAGTTACGAACTTATTTGGATGAATTCTTAACTATAGCATTGTACTATTTTTATTTAGGGATGTAGTGTTAGTTGAAATGGTTAGGAAAGAAATCTGCTAATTTATTCATTTGTCCTTTTAATAGTTAGTGAGACCCCGGTGTGTGCCAGTCATGGCCAATGCTATTTTATGTGACCTGCAGTTCTTGAAGCCATTGAATTTCATTGTAGTGGAGGGATAGAGACATGTTGGGAGGAGCTTTGATGGCTAAGTAGGAGCCTAGTGGGTAAGTTAGTGCAGAGTTGTGAGGAGATGTCACAAAAAGTCCCATGGAATGAATGGTGTCTGAAGCTTTGTGGAGTGTATGGACTGGCCTTGGTCCCTTTTGTCTGTAGAATTATACTGCAGGCAGTTCAGGCAGTGGGACTGAGTGGTAGACTTCTTTTCCTACATAGGCCACTTACAGTGGTATGAATTTGGACTTTTTATTTAGTTAGCCATCTCTAAGGCTTTCTGAGTCAGTCCAAATTCAGTTGTCAATAAATAAATCCGTTATATATCTTACTGATAATAGAGGTTATGCCATTCTTTGATGTGGCAGCATTACTAGGACATATAAAGCAAACTTACTTGTGTCAAGCAGCAAAATATTTAAGTATAGTTACTAGGATTATTACGGTCTCCTATTGGGTAACACTCCTTTTAAAGATATTCATGGATTGTGAGTGTTTTTAGAGATGCTCATAGGATGTATGGTAGGAGCTGTGATTCCCTTGTGAGTTGGCCTTAGAATGTGATTGTTTAATAGAATTAGTCCAAGCTTAGATTTGTATTTTTGTTCTTTTTTTTCCTTTGCTTTTCAAAACCATTGTGTATTACTCCAGTACCAGTTTCTTTTGGCTTGGGAAAGGAAAGGCTGATACCAGTGCAGGCAGACTTCAAGTTGCATGGCTAATGAAGTGGGAGACCTGAACCTGTGATGTCTTAGCTTTCTGTGTAACTTGGTTCTCTTCATCTTTTTATTGACCATATACAAAAGTGGTGTTTCTGCCCTCCTCTTATTCTTGTTGGGGGTTGGTTTTTCTAAACATGGCTTTAGTTGGTATGTACTAATTAGAAATTCATTCCCCTAATTGAGTCCTTGGAGGCAGCTAAGGTCATTGGTTAGCAGAAACAAAGTATTGAGTAGTGGAGTCTGCAAAGAATAAACCTAAGTACTTCGTAAAAGGGGCTTTTTTTTTTTTTTTTTTTTTAAGACAGCAGATTAAAAATATCAGCCTTTTTTGGATTGGTTTGTACATTTTATGTAAGACTTTAGTCTCAGTTGGATTACAGATGGTTTACAGTTATATTCAACACACAGCAGTTGGGAATGAATGCCAGAGTCTGTTTTGGAATCTTGCTTAAAGTATTCTGTGTGCTGAAAATTAAAATGAAACGCTTCTGCTTTTATTTTACTTGGACACTTGGAAGAAAAAAATCTATGAAAACTTTGGATAAGATGGATGAAATTTGGCAAGAGAATCTGAATAATTGGATTTTTTAAATGGCATTGTTGCAGGAAAAAATATACAAATTTACCTTAAAGTCCACTTTAAGAAGGACTTCTGTTCTTGAAGAAGCATGTATATTGGAGCTTTTGTCAAGTTGGAGGTAATATGGCTAAATAGGTAAACTTGAACAGGGTCAGTGATTCTGTTCATTACCCCTGTGTGCCATTATAGGATAAGAAGTGACCTTTATTTGATGGAAAAGGAGAGAAGAACCAAGAAGAATTCTGTCTGATGGGGTAGAGGAGTTGCCACAGGGGTGGCAGAGGACTACCAGCAGTAATATCAGAGTTAAACATTGATTAAATGGCTCAGAAAAAAGTACAGTTGCCACCATGTAAAACCTTATCCAGTGTGTCATGAACTAGATATATAGGAAGGGAGGTTGGTGGGATTGTAGCTATCATATTCTTTACTATTTTTATACTTTTTATTTTAAGAAAGTAGTGAGCAGTCTGGTAAGCATGAATTAATGATCCTTGTGGGCAATGAAAATGTCTACGTTGGGGAGTTCCCTATATGCCTCAGTGGTAACGAACTTGACTGGTATTCATGAGGACACTGGTTTAGTTCCTGGCCTCACTCAGTTTAAGGATCCGGCATTGCCGTAAACTGTGGTGTAGGTTGCAGATGTGGCTTGGATCCTGCGTTGCCATGGTATAGGCTAGCAGCTGCAGCTCCAGTTGGACCCCTGCCTAGCCTAGGAACTTCCATATGCTATGAGTGTGGCTCTAAAAAAGATTAAAAAAAAAAAAAGAAGAAAATATCTACTTTGGGAGAGGGATAAAGCTGTAATATTTGGAAGAAAAACTGAGATTGATTGGATAGATTTAGGTCAAAACACTTAATTGGAAGAAATAGAACTAGGGTAGGAAATACCAGAACCTTGATAGAAACCACTCTTTCAGATTGTGTTTTCATTTTGGAGAACAACCTTCACCTTTGCATTTTGGCTCAGGTCTAGGAATGCATGAAGAACAAACCTTTTTTAAATTAAAAAAATTTTTTTTTCCTTTTTATGGCTGCATGTGCAGCATATGGGAGTTCCCAGGCTAGGGGTCGAATCAGAGCTGCAGCTACAGACGTACACCACAGCTTGCAGCAATGCCACATCCTTAACCCACTGAGTGAGGTCAGGGGTCAAACCCATATCCTCATGGATACATGTTGGGTTCTTAACCCACTGAGCCATGGTGGGAACTCCAGAACAGACCTTTACCTTTGGACTTTTTGGTATTTGATGATATTTCAGTGACCATGGTGTGGAAAGTCTACATTTCAAATTTCAGCTACAAGGAGTTGACCAAACCAACATTCTCTGTTGCTTGCTTAGTGGGGACCCTGGTCTTGAAACTTTTGTAATAATGTGTACCATAGTAATGAACTAGATTCACTTGGTTAATTTGTAAATTTCATAACCTAGTTCCTCAGATTACAAAGGATGGTAATATCATTGGAATATTTTTGTGTGTGAATCATTTTTTAAATTGTGAAATTAATATAAAATTTGTTATTTTAACCATTTTTAAGTATACAGTATTCAGTGGTATTAAATTCATTCGCAGTGTTTTATAGTCATCATCACTATTTCCAAAACTTTTTCATCACTTTAAACAGAAACTCTGTACCCATTAAATAATAACTTCCCATTTCCTACCCATGGTTAACACAGATCTACTTTCTTTTGTCTTTTTGCTATTTCTTGGGCTGCTTCTATGGCATATGGAGGTTCCCAGGCTAGGGATCTAATCGGAGCTGTAGCTGCTGGCCTATGCCAGAGCCATAGCAATGCCACTTCTGAGCTGTGTTTGCTACTTGCACCACAGCTCACGGCAACACCAGATCCTTAACCCACTGAGCAAGGGCAGAGACCGAACCCGCAACCTCATGGTTCCTAGTCAGATTTGTTAACCACTGCGCCACTATGGGAACTCCAAATCTACTTTCTGCCTCTATGAATTTGCCAATTTCAGATATTTCATATAAGTAGAACTACCAGACAGTATTTGTACTTTTCTTTCTGGCTTTTTTTTTTTGAAATAAATAGCTGTTTTTTTTTTTTTTTTAATTGAAGTATAATTGATTTGCGGTATTGTGTTAGGAATTCCCTTCTTGGTTTAGCAGATTAGGAACCTGACTGGTATCCATGAGGATGTGGATTTGTTCCCTGACCTTGCTCAGTGGGTTGAGGATATGGCATTGCTGTGAGCTGTGGTGTAAGTTGCAGGTGCCGCTTGGATCTGGTGTTGCTGTTGCTGTGGCCCATAGCTGCAGCTCCAATTCAACCCCTATCCTGGGAACTTCCATGTGCCTCGGGGGCAGCCTTAAAAACACCAAAAAAAAAAAAAAAAGTTCTGTTAGTTTCAGGTGTACAGCAAGTACAGCATAGTGATTCCATTTCTAATATATATGCATATTTTTTTCCGATTCTTGTCCTTATAGATTATCATAAGATATTGAGTGACAATGAAATGAATAATGTAATGCCACTTAAAAATGAAAAGGAGAAACCACTGGATAGTACTAATTTAACTCACTGTACCAACGACAATGAAGCTTTGTTTACAAAAATACATTAATAATGTGCTTTATATAAAAATCATTGAAAAGAGGGATTTCAATAAAATTTTTGGTAAAATCGTTGATAAGAAAACATGCCAATGATTTTTCTTCAGGTCTGTGACAAAATATGATTTTTAAGAAGTTCAATGTAAATCTAAAGAAAATGTATGTAAATTATCTGATTTTCTTTTCTGTTTTTCTCTTTTTAGGGCCACACCTGTGGCATATGAAAGTCTTCAGGCTAGGAGTTGAATTGGAGCTGCAGC
Source organism: Phacochoerus africanus (assembly GCF_016906955.1). Taxonomy (NCBI): domain Eukaryota; kingdom Metazoa; phylum Chordata; class Mammalia; order Artiodactyla; family Suidae; genus Phacochoerus; species Phacochoerus africanus. Next base: position 81,995,426 of record NC_062544.1, on the reverse strand, counting down.
TGCCGACCTACACTGTAGCCACAGCAACATGGGATCTGAGCCTCATGTGTGACCTGTGCTGCAACTTGTGGCAATGCCGGATCTTAACCTACTGAGCGAGGCCTAAGATAGAGCCCACATCCTTGTGGTTACTAGTTGGGTTCTTAACCATCTGAGCCACAATGGGAATTCCTATTAATCTGATTTTCTAAAAATTACAATTAGAGAAATTTTAAAAGACACAGAAACTACCACATGAAAAATGTAAACATTATGCCTAAAGAGGCATGATAAAATTTATGCTGTTTATAAAAAGGGAATAGTTGATACACTTTAAAGAGAATGGACTAATATATTAATATAGTAAAATTAACATTTAATTAAAAAGTAATAGCTTAGTAGGAAAAAAGTGGGAAAGGTTTTTTTTTTGTTTGTTTGTTTCTTTTTTGTCTGCCTTGCAGCATATGGAGTTATTGGGCCAGGGCTCAGATCTGAGCCTCAGCTGCAGCTATGCCACAGCTGTAGCAGCACCAGGTACTTTAAACTACTATGCCGGGCCAGGCATCGAACCTGCATCCTGGCGCTGCAGAGACTCTGCAATCCCATTGTGCCACAGTGGAAACTCTGGAAAGGTTTGTAATAGGTATTTCATAAAAGTAAAAAGCAAGCAAATTATAAAACAAAATAAATAATGTAACATTTAAATCTTAATAAAAAGCTGTACATAGAAACACACTACCATTTTTAAACTCTAGTACTTCTAACATTTAGAGTTAAATAACAATGCTAATAATACCTATCTTTTTAGGATGCAGAGAATGTGAACCTACTTAAATCTTGGTGACAGTTAAAATAACTACAACCTGTGTGACCTTTCAAAAACTTGAATTTTTACTGTTCTTGACTTCTTAATTTAATTCTAAGATTTCATCTTAAAACTATAACAAGAAATTATAATTAAAATACATATGTAAACAGAAATGTTGATCACAAAGTTATATAAAAATGAAATAGTGAGAACCCAAATTACCAAAAACAAGAGAAATAAAAGCTATTTTAAGAGAGCAATGAAATGAAATATAATCGTGCAGTCATTAAAAATTTATTGTTATTGGAGTTTGCATCGTGGCTCAGAGTTACGAACCTGACTAGTATCCATGGGGATGTGGGTTTGATCCCTGGCCTCGCTCAGTGGGTTAAGGATCAGGCATTGCTGTAAACTGAGGTGTAAGTTGCAGACTTGGCTTGGATCTGGCGTTGCTGTGGCTGTGGCATAGGCCAGCAGCTACAGCTCTGATTTGACCCCTAGCCTGGGAACTTCCTGCTGCATGTGTGGCTCTAAAAAGAAAAAAAAAGAAAAAAAAATTTACCATTGTGGAAATAAAAGGTATCCATATTGGAAGAAAAGAGATCACTATATAAGATTATATGTAGATGATAATGATACTATATATAGAAAACCCTAAGGACTCCACACAACAAATATTTGAACTAATCAATGAATTCAGCAAAGTAGCAGAATATAAAATACTAGAAAAGGAATATAAAAAAAAATACTTTTAAAGTCGCACCCCCCCCAAATAAAATACTTATGTATAAACCTGATGAAGGGGGTGAAAAACTTATATGCTGAGAACTATAGAACATTAAGCAAAGACTTCAGACAATATTACAAAGCTGCAGTAATCAAGACAGTGTGGTGATGGTGCAAAAACAGACATACAGATCAATGGAAACCTAAAAGCCTACAGAATGGGAGAAGATAGTTGCAAATGATTCAACTGACAAGGGCTTAATCTCCAAAATACACAAACAGCTCCTAAAACTCACAGCAAAAAACAACGCAATTGAAAAATGGGCAGAAGACCAAATAGACATTTCTCCAAAGAAGACATACAGATGGCCAGTAGGCACATGAAAATATGCTCAACAAAACTATTAGAGAAATGCAAGTCAAAACTGCAATGAAGTACCACCTCACACTGGTCAGAATGGCTGTCATTAATAAATCTACAAATAACAAATAGAAAGGGTGTGGAGGAAAGGGAACTCTTTTACACTGTTGGTGGAAATGTAAATTGGTACAATTACTATGGAAAACACTATAGAGGTTCTGCATAAAACTAAATATAGAACTATCATATGACCCAGAAATCCTACCCCTGGGCGTATATCCAGACAAAACTATAATTCAAAAACGTACATGAAACCCTGTGTTCACTGTGGCACTATTCACAATAGCCAAGACATGGAAACAACTTAAATGCATATCGACATATGAATGGATTAAAAAGATGTGGTACATATATACAGTGGAATAGTACTCAACCATAACAAAGTAATTCCATTTGCAGCAACATGGATGCAGCTAGAGATTCTCATACTAAGTGAAATAAGTCAGAAAGAGAACGACAAATATTACTTTTATGTGAAATATAAAATATGGCACAAATGAACCTATCTACAGAGCAGAAAAAGAGACATGGAGAACAGACATGTGGTTGCCATGGGGATAGGGGAGTGAGCGGGATATACTGGGAGTGTGGGGTTAGATGCAAACTATTACATTTAGAACGGATAAACAAGGTTCCACTGTATAGCACCAGGAACTATATACAATCTCTCGTGATGGAAGATAATATTTTAAAAAATGTATGTATGTATGTATGACTGGATCGCTTTGCTATACAGCATACATTGGCGAAACATTGTAAATAATCTGTACTTTAAGAAAATGTGGTAATAGTGCTCATTGTATGATTGTGAATGAGATAGAATTATGCATAGCTGTATGTACAGTTTGGTCTGAGTTTTTAGCAGTGTATGTGTAAACACATGTATTACACTCACAACCAAAGGGGGGGATCCAAGGGAAATAATACAGCAGAGTGGTCATTATTGTTATTCTCTTTGGGATTTGTGATGTGTTTTTTTCATATCTGGCTAATTTCAGTTAGCATATTTTCAAGATTTAACCATGTTGTACATAGATCATACTTTCATTTCTCTTTGTGACTGAATAATAATCCATTGTATGTGTATACCACATTTTGTTTATCCATTTACCTATAAATGGTTACTCCTTTTGCCTGTTGTGAATAATATTGCACTGGACATTGGTGTATAAATATATGCGTCTTTATTCTTAATTATATCAAGTAGAATTACTGGGTCATATGATTATTCTCTATGTTTAGCTTTTTGAGGAACTATCAAACTGTTTTCCATAGTAGCTGCACCATTTGGCAGTCCCACCAGCAATATAGAAGGGTTTTATTTTCTCTTTATATCCTCACCAGTGCTTCTTATTTTAGGTTTTTTTTCAATTTTTAATTAAAAAAAATCTGGACACCCTAGTTTATATGGAGTAGTATGTCATGATCTTCATTTGCTTTTCATTTGTGTCTAACATCTTTTCATGTGCTTATTGGCCATTTGTATGTATACAAATGGAGAAACCTCTGCCCAGGTCCTTTGACTATTTTCTAAGTGGGTTTTTTTGCATTTTTATTTTTGCGTTTTAGGAGTTCTTTATATATTCTGGATATTAAACCCTTATTGTTAAATAATCTATAACAATATCTCTTATTCTGTAGGTTATTTACACTTTTTTAATATTGTCTTTTGATGCGTGATGAAAGTTTTAAAATTTGGGGAGTTCCCATTGTGGCACAGTGGAAATGATTCCAACTAGTATCCGTGAGGACGTGGGTTCAGTCTCTGGCCTCACTCAGTGGGTTAAGGATCCGGCATTGCTGTGAGCTGTGGTGTAGGTCGCAGACATGGCTCAGATGCCGTATTGCTGTGGCTGTAGCATAGGCCAGCAGCTGTAACTCTGATTCAACCCCTAGCCTGGGAACCTTCATATGCTGTGTGTACGGCCCTAAAAAGCAAAAAAAGAAATAAAAAAAATTAAATTTGGTGAAGTCCAGTTTATTTTTTCTATTTTTGTTGCTTATGCTTTTGGTGTCTTAAGAATCCACTGTCAGGAATCCAAGATCACAAAGATTTATCCATTGTTTTCTTGTAAGAGTTTTATGCCTTTAGTGCTTATATTTAGGTAGGTTATCCATTTTTGAGCTAATATTTGTATTGTGTGAGATAGGGGTACTTCACTGAATTTTGTAGTTATCACTGAGACGTGCTGTTTATCTTTCTTTAAAGATTCTATATTCTAAGTTTGGCAGTTACTTTCAAAGTTCTGATGTGTAATGTTTAGTCATTATACCCTTAGTTATAGAGTACAGATAGTTCATGAAACTGGGCATTTTAGTTCTTAAAATATGTTCTTAATATTGAATCCTCAAAAATGACTCAAAATACGAAGACAGTAAGTGACAGGATTGATAAATTTTATTACAGAAAATTGAAGGTTTTTTTGCATGGCAAAAAAGATACAATCAAGACAGCTGAGAGACTAAAAGAAAATGTCTGCAGCATATCAAGATAAAGGGCTAATATATGTAATATACAAGTAATCCTTAAAATTAAGAGACTAGACTGCAGTAATGTGATAGAAAAGTGATCGAAAAACATTAAGGATGGGAGTCCCCTTGTGGGCTAGTGGTTGAGGATTGGGCATTGTCACTGCTGTTGCTTGGGTTTGATCCTAGGCCTGGGAACTTCCACATGTGGCAGGTGTGGCCAAAAACAAAGCCTCATTAAGGATAACCTCCCCCCAAAACATGAAAATGGTCCTTAAACATATGAAACGATTTGAAATTTGTAATTAGAAAAATGCAAATTTACATGTACTGAGATGTCATTTTTTAGCTTGCAGATAGACAAAAATTAAAGTATAGCAGTCTATCCTTTTGGCAGGGAAATGAGGGAACAGACATATAGCATTCCTGATAAGGCAAACTGGTAAAGCCCTTTTTGAGAATTTGGCAGTATCCAGAAAGCCCTATATATACGTTTGCCTTTTGAGCTATCAGTTTTAGTGTAGGTTGTTCACTGAAGATACAACTTCAACAATATTAAAATCCATATGCAGAGTTATTCGTGGGTCATTGTTTGCAATCTCCTGTGTAGGAGATTTGTTGAATAAGCTGTGGTGTATATATGGTATACACATACAAAACAGAATGCTATGCAGCCATGAAAAGAATGAGGAGGATATCTGAACTGAACTCTTCTGAACTGATGAATTGATCTCTGGGCTATAGAAAGTGAAAAAGAAAGTATTTATGGGTTATGTTACTCTAAACAAAGGAAGAGGAAATATGAAAACATACACATATGCTCATTTGAACAGAAGAAATCATGGGAAAGGTACACTAGAAACTAGATGGTTACATGAAGAGAGTAGAATAGAGATTGAAAGGATACAGAGGGCTTGTCACTTCTCTGATTTTTACCTATTTTGATTTGTTTTAACTAAGTTAATGTTGCATATACTCAAAATTAACAAGGATGGAGGAGAGAACAGGGAAAAAAATACCCCCCAAATTCCGAACAGAAATCATACAAACAGAAACAGGCAAACCTAACTGTATTCAAATGAGTAACATAACTGCACCAAAGGTGTGGGTATGGGAGGAACTAACCTAAGTAATTGAGAAATACAGGGTTTTGAATATAAAGCTATTGACAAAAGAGCTGTAATAAACCTGAGACTAAAGACAAAAGAACTATACTGCAATTGGTAGACATAAAAAAAAAAGTGATATGGTTAGAACTCTAAAACTACTCTGTGTATTCTAGATTAGAGTAAATAAATATGTATAATGGTGATAATGAAAGTCAGATTGTTTTATTGTAGGAGAAAAGTGTTCTAGGTAAGGAAAGGGAAGAGGTGAAATGAACTGTGGAGTTTGGCTGGCATTGGCAGTTTCTGTATAGACTTAGTTTCTAACATATTTACAGAAAAACATGAAAATGGATATAGGTATGTGTTTGTGTATATAAGTGTGTGTGTGTGTGTGTGTGTGTGTATATATATATATATATATATATATATATATAACTCAGTTTGCTGTGAAGGCCTTTAGAGCCATGGCACTTTGTCAATGAAAGGAACTAAAGGTCCCTGGAGAAATGGCTGATTTTAAGATTCAGAGAAAATACAATGATAAGCTTGGAACATCTTTTGGTGCCAGAAAGTTTGGAAGTGCTCAGAAATAACACAGATTAGGTGGCTTAGCAGAAACTCCTTTTCTCACAATTGTAGAGTTGGAAGTCTAAAATCAAGGTGTTGGTGTTGGCAGCCTGGGTTTCTGGTAAGGCCTCCTGGTGGCAGGCAGCTGCCTTTGCACCGTTTCCTCGTGTGGCCCTTCCTCTCTGTGTGCCTGCTTCTGGTCTTCCTCTTAAAAGCATGTCAGTCCTCTTGGATTAGGGCCACTCTTATGACTTTGTTTAACCTTAATGATCTGCTTAAAGATCCTATCTCAAATACAGTCACATTGTAGGGGGTTAGGGCTTCCACATAAGAATTCTGGGGAGACAAATCTATTATAAGAAACGTCATATGCCTCTTGATACTTTGAGAAGGATATACCATTACTTCTGTGGTGTTTTCCTTTACTCCCAAGTGCATCCACTTGTATCCAATTAGAAAAATTAGACAAACCCAAGTTGTTGTTTGTAGAATATCCCTATAGTACTCCCTACTTGTACTTTTCCAAATTGTTAAGGTTATGAAGGACAAAAAGATGTTCCAGATTGAAAGAAACTAAAGAGATACAGCGCTTAAATGCAACTGTCGTCTCATTTATATTATAAAAAGTTTATTTGTTCAAATCAAAATTGAAATAAGGCCAACACACTATAATTGTTTGACATAGCTCTTAAACATCTCCTGGACTAAAAATGTCCACTCTTCTTTTCCTTGTAGTTTACAAAATCAGGTTGTTTGCTCAGTAGAATTTCCCATAGCCTGGAATTTTCTGAGCACACTTGTTTGAGGTAACTTAATGTGCTTCTCTATCTCTGTGTTTCCTGTAAATTGATGGCTAGGTTAAGAGCACTGCTGTACATTTTTACTGGAAGATTTTTTTTTAAAAAGACCTATCCCTGGTACCCACCCATCCTTGGGATCCACCATTCTTGTGAATTCTGATTTAATTGCTCTGGAGTTCTGGTTGTAGGAGTTACAGGAGTTTTTAAAAGCTGAGGCGATTTTAATGTACAGCAGCTGAGTATGGTGTGGTGTGGCTATAAATACCCTTATACGGGGTTATAGAAAAATATTGGCTGACTTGTTCTTAACCAGAAGATCAGTTAAAGAAACTTGGAGTCATTTGGTCCATCTTTACTACTTCTAAAGATAGTATCATGAGCCTTTCTACAAATAGGTACCAGAAGTGCAAATTCCACTTCTGCCTGGAGTGTGTTTTGTGAATGTAAGCTTCTCTGTGTCAGTAATTGCAACCGTATCTAAGGGGAATTTGTAGTGTCATTCACTTTTGACTTTAATCGACAAGCAATTGCCTCTTAAATTGAGCAGGTCTATTTGATTTCTCTAAATTGCTGTGAACCTGCAGTTTTTGGAATTGCTGTCATGAGTATTGTCTTGTTGGAACTGCTTTGTCACTGTTGTTTTCCTCTGCCTGTGTGTACTTTCATCATATATGTATAATGGCATTGTATGGTTTGGCCCTTAGCGTTCCCAGAATGACTTTGCTTTCCCATGCAATAACTAGTTAACAACTGTGGCAATGTGCCTGGTTATTTCATGTTTAATATTTGTCACACTTCATTTTTCCTGGGCATTAGAGGTATTTTGATTATGGTGAAACTTGGAGAAGCTGTTGGCAAAGAGTTGACCTGAAAACTTTTAATTACCCTTATTTAATACTCCTGAATTTGCAGAGATGAAATATTTTCAGTTTCTCCCATGGCTCGACTTTTGTTGGGTAATTTGGACTACCTTTGCTGACTTGCTTTGAAAAATCAGATTGCTGCCTGTGTGCTGAATGAAGTAACAGAATTTGTAAAACTAATTTTTCTGCAGGGATAGTGTATAAACTTCTGGTGGTAGCCCATTTTAGAAGGTATTTATCTTTTAAAAATAAAATATTTTAATGTTTGCATTTAATCTAGCCATACCTTTCAGCACCATCCTCTAGGCCTGTGATTATCAACTTCGGCTGCACCTTAGAACCACCCAGGGGAGCTTCTAAAAATAAATGTCTGAGCTTTACCCCAGACCTAATGATTCACATTCTCTAGAATGGGGGCTGGATACTTGGATTAAACCAAAAAAAGAAGACCTCTGTCTTAGTTTGCTCTAGCTGCTTGATAAAACATCAGAGACTGGGTGGCTTAAGCAGTAGACATTTGTTTCTCACTGTTCTGGAGGCTGGGGAATCCAAGATCAAGGTGCTGGTGTGTGTCCTCCTTGTAGCTGGTTATCTTTTTGCTGTGTCCTCACTTAGGGTGGGATAGAGTACAGAGGAGGGGGAGAAAAAGAGCCTGAGCGCCCCCCACCCCAGGTTGAGAGTGCACCTGCAAGATCTCTCCCGTGTTTGTTATAACGGCTCTAATTCCATCACGAGGGCTGCACCCTTGTAACTTAATTACCTCTCAAAGGCCCCGCATCTAAATACCATTACATTGGGTGTTAAGACTTCAACTTATGAGTTAGAGGGGACACGATTCAGTCCATAGAAACCCGCTATAATTCTGATTTGTATCAAAATTGGAAACTGATGGATAACAGTGCTTAGGCTGAAAAATATGAGTGAAACACTTGAGAATCTTGGTAAAATGGAAATTTGGGTTCAGTAGGTCTGTGATGGGCTCTTACGTATATAGGACCCATATTTAACTGAATTATTTCTATATTCTAAAGATCTGAAAATTTCTGCAGTTTTTTTTCTGCAGTTATTGTCTGGGTAGACCTGAATCATTTAGTAGAGGTAGAGGTACATAATAAAATAGTTCTTTTCAGTTTAGCCAGATTGGCCTGGTTACATACAAATTCAGTTTCCTTTGTTGTGACTTGTAGAGTGTTCATCTCTTGTGTGGAACACTTTCTTGGCATGACTTAATCATTTTCTGCCATCCAGTCTTCATGGCTTAGCTGAAGGAAGTTTTCCCTAAAACTTGGGACTATAGACAATGAACTCCTATAATAAGATGAAAAATATACTACCTCTCAAAATGGTTTACTTTCAGATGGTTAAGATGGTTACTTCAACTAAATTTATGTGCTCTTACTTTTATTTTATAATTCTCAAAATTGAAGCATTATTCAGCACCCAAAGATTGTTTTTTTTTAATTAATTAATTTATTTTTATTTATTTATTTTTGTCTTTTTGCCATTTCTTGGGCTGCTCCCGTGGCATATGGAGGTTCCCAGGCTAGGGGTCGAATCGGAGCTATAGCTGCCAGCCTACACCAGAGCCACAGCAACGCGGGATCCAAGCCGCATCTGCAACCTACACCACAGCTCACGGCAACGCCGGATCGTCAGCCCACTGAGCAAGGGCAGGGATCGAACCCGCAATCTCATGGTTCCTAGTCGGATTCGTTAACCACTGCGCCACGACGGGAACTCCTCAAAGGTTGTTTTTAAGCTAAAATGTTTGCATAATAACTTTAATATGTAATAGCTGCCGAACTTTTCTGTATGGCAACCCACCGTGTATGAGGGTTCCATTTTCTTTGCATTCTCTCCAACACTTCTTATTGTCTGTCATTTTATATTTAGCCATCCTGGGGGTGTGAAGTGTTACATATTAAACATTGTGGTTTTAATATGTATTTTCCTCATGGCTAATGACGTTGAGGATCTTCTCTTGTGCTTATTGATTATTTGTATACCTTTTTTGTAGGACTAGATGTTCAGATCTTTTACTCATTTTTAATTGGTTTGTTGGCCCTTTTATTATTTGTCTTTTTTTTTAGGGCCGCACCCATGGCATATGGAGGTTCCTAGGCTAGGGGTCCAATCGGAGCTACAGCTGCTGGCCAGCACCACAGCCACAGCAATGCCAGATCCGAGCCACAGTTCACGGGAACACCAGATCCTTAACCCACTGAGTGACGCCAGGGATCGAACCCACAACCTCATGGTTCCTAGTCGGATTTGTTTCCACCGTGCCACAATGGGAACTCCGCCTTTTGCTGTTTTCTCTGAACCCACTCCTGTCTAATTTTTGGTCTTCACTGCTCTACTACATTGAAACTCACCTCTTTATTTATCTCCATGTTACTAAGTCCTGTGGTCGATTTTCATCCTTATCTTAACTTTCATTTAACATTTGGCCCACTCCTTGAAATACTTGCTTCACATGGTTTCTCTTTTGGTTCTCCTTTTACCTCACTGGTTGTTCCTTCTTGGTCTTTTTCTGTTGGCCACTGCTAATCTTGGATCTCTGTGTGTTGGGAGGATTCCCTAAGGTCAGCCTGCAGCCTGTTGGTGTGCATGTTTATTCTTATATTTTATACCACTTATATACTTTACACATGCTCACTTCATCCTGGACCTATAGTGTGCCACATACCCACCTACCTCCTGGACATTTCTCCCTAGATGTCTCATAGTTGGTTTTTTGCTTTTTTCAAGTCTCTGCCCAAATATCACCTTACTGGAGAGGTCCTCCTCACCCCCACCCAACCTGCATCTAAACTGAAGCAACTTCTCCCCTGCTCGTCCTTTTCTTAATTGTTTCTAGAATATTTATAGGGAGCGAAAGACTGATTTTTTTATGGTCTTTTGCTCCCTATTATGTGGCTCCAAGAAGCTAGAGTTCATACGTGTTTGGTCACTTTTGTGTCCCCAGCACCAAGAACAGTGCTGGTACGTAATAAGCATGATTCTGTGTCGAGGGACTGAATATGTGAGTGGATGAATTGGCCTTTGTTAGTGCTTCACTCTGGCCTTGCTCCCTTTCCTCAGGAATTCGCATATTCTCTTCCCTGTCCTTCCATCCATTCCCTCCCTCAGGCTGCTTCTTGCCTTTCACTTCCATAAGCATCACTTCCTCATTAGAACTTTGCTGTCCTGGTTGTAGTCTCTGTAAGGTTCTGTAGCCATGGACTTCTTCATAATAGTAATTATTTCAGTTTCTGTTCATTTGTAGTATTCTTTGTTAATGCGAGTCTCCTGTTTCCCTCCAACTGCCCCCCCCATTTTGTACTTTGTTAAATCCTAAGGGCCTAGCACAGAGTCAGATTCTTAATAAATGCATATGTTTGTTGAAAGAGTAAATGACTATACAGATTAAGGTATTCCTCTCCGTATAACTCATTTGAGTTGGTAAATCTCTTAACATTTGCTTTGAAAGGAAATAGAATTAAAACTTAATAATGTCCATAATTTTAAGTTGACATAATCTAGTAAGCATAAATATAGTTAACATCACTGCCTTTGGCCAAGAATTGACTACTGTGGCCTCCCTCTGTTGTGGAAATCTCTACAAAATCAGCCCTTACTGTCAATGCCTCAGCCTTTGCCACCTGCCCTACCCCCCTTCCCCAGCATCCAGCACTCTATTCTAAGTCCAGAAGTTGGTCTTCTGTAAATTCGCCCTTTGTTTTTGGGGTTGCCCTCTTTCACATGCCAGCCCTTACATATATATTTGGAGAGTTATCATCTTGCCCCTTCTTATCCTTTATTAAATGCAATAGTCTCATTTCTTTTCATGGAGAATTTTGAGTTTTTTTGGGCCCATTAAATGCTCCTGAGGAATTTTATATAATGTGTGTTCCAACATAGATCCTCTCTGTGTACCAACCAGCAAAGGATAACTTGCACTGCATATTGGATACTAGAGATGGCAGTTTCCAATATATTAATGATATGTTTAGTGTAAGTATATTTAATAGAAGAATATTGCAAATCTAGCTTTACTAACCTTGCTTAATAATTTAGTTCTGTACTGAGCTCATTATATTATCGAGTAAATACATATAAATATTTAATAGTTTGGGGAGAATATAGCTTTTTGAGTGCTTATTACAAGTGGGTCAAATGTTTGTTAATAGATGTAATCCTCAAACAACTTTAGGTACTATTTATCCTCATATATGAAGAAACTGATGTATGTGAATCTTAGAAATAAAAGATTTTCTTTATCTCGTCATTCTAGGGAATGTAAACATATTTGATCATTCTTGATTTCTCTTTATGATCTCATAAGATAAAATGACCATGTCAGAACAGGTAATCTCTTGCTAATTTACTGAGAATTTTTAGTCACTAATATCTTCTCATTAAAAGAAAAATATTTAGGGTCTTTTCTTTAATAGGCTCTTTTCCTTAAAATACTTAAATATTTAACAATGCCTTGATAATAAATGAGATTAGAAAACTTGTATTTGATTGTTCCAGAACTTGGTAACATTGAGGACAAACCTTTTTTTCCCCATGGCTATTTACCATTTTTTGGAGTAAGTACAAAGATTTTTTTTTTTTTAATGGATACAGGCCTCTAGAATGACACTTCAATAATAGTAAAAACTTAAATTATTATTATTGGCCTTATTTATTGTCTTAAAGAAGTGTTGCCTCAAAAAAAAATTAGGAAAATGTTTTATCCTAAAAATGTTGATTATCCAAGTTTGAAAACATTTCACCAGAAAGCTTGCATAAAGGTTTGTATCTTGGCAATAAGATAATCCTTTCAACTTCAGTATTGTTTGCAGCAGTGGATGTGTGGCAGCTCAGGTATTTTCTTCTCTAAAGTTTCAGTGGAGAGTTTTTATCTCTTTTTCATACTTTTTCAAAACTTCTTGTCTAAAAGAGTCTACGCTTAGGATCCAAGACAAGTCTGGGTTGGGAATTTGTTTCCGAAAGTGTTAAAAACTTCTCTGTAGCTATTCGCTTATGAAGCTGCATCAAGTAGGTTCCATGGTTACTTACTATCATTTCTGTGACTCATTCTCTTTGTTCTCAGCCCCTGCACTCACCTGTGTATCCTCTACTTGTCTGGTCTCTATTCTTCCATCTCCCCTCATTTGGGAATGGGTCTCTTAAGTCTGATGTTCTGTCTTGGTGCTTCAGTAGAGTAGCTTGCTGTCCTTTTTGGATAGTTAAGAAATGAGCTGATCAACAGAAGTAGTTAAGATGGAGATAGCTTAGTCCTTCTTGTCCTTTGTGTTAAACATAATGAGTTTAGAGGATTATGACCACGTGTAATCATCAGGATCTGCTAGGCAGGACATCTGTTTTACTTTTAACTCATTACATTGGTGTAGAAATAGCATTCTTTTTTATGTGAAAATTGTTTTGTGTTCTGGCTGGCTCTAGTGACTTAATTTTTGAAATATGCTTTCTGGAGTAACACACGGTTAGTATAAAATTATCTTAATAGGAGTGGATACTCATTAGTCTGAAAATATTTGTTTTCTGTAAAAAAAATAAGTTTCTGTGAGTGTTGGGATTTTCACTTATTCTAGACTGCATTTATTCTAGAATTGTTTATTATATTCAAATATTTCTCCTTTGGTTTTATTTCCAGGTTGCACGTTTTCAAAAACTTCCTAATACTGAAAATGAGACAATGATTCCTGTATTGACATCAAAAAAAGCAAGTGAATTACCAGTCAGTGAAGTTGCAGGCATTCTCCAAGTAAGTGTGTGGTGGGAGAAAGTGGGTAGTAAAATGAATCACTTAAACTCTCTGGATAAGTGTTGTCTAGTAGAATTTTCTGTGATGACAGAAATATCTGTTCTGCAGTGTCCAGTGCAGTAGCCACTATTAAACATGACATTGGAGGACTTGAAGCATGGATAGTTTAGGGGAGGAACTGAATGTAATTTAATTTAATTTAGTGTTTTTTTTTTTTTTGGTCTTTTTTGCCTTTTCTAGGGCCGCTCCCATGGCACATGGAGTTCCCAGGCTAGGGGTTGAATTGGAGCTGTAGCCACTGGCCTATGCCAGAGCCACAGCAACGCGGGATCCGAGCCGCGTCTGCAACCTACACCACAGCTCATGGCAACGCCGGATCGTTAACCCACTGAGCAAGGGCAGGGACCGAACCCGCAACCTCATGGTTCCTAGTCGGATTCGTTAACCACTGCGCCATGACGGGAACTCCTAATTTTTATTTATTGAAATTTAAATAGCTGTTTGTGGCTAGTGGTTGCCTGATTGGATGGGACAGCTCTGGATTATTAGCATTGCTGGGGTCTGTTATTGCTGTATAAGGATTAGTTGGATTAGGAAAATAGTCAATTTAATTATTAAGATAAGTAGAGTTAGGAATTTTTTTTTTTAATGTGCTTCTAAAGTAAAGTAAAAGATAAGCACAAGTTTAGAACTGCAAATGAACTTTGCTTATGTAGTTTAATCTCTTCCTAGTTTTAAAAAGCATGATGTAACATGAAGAAAATGGCTTTTAAAAAACATAAGATATCCTTTTTTTGATTTTTTTTTTTGGGGGGGTGTATTTATACTCTTTTAAAACCACTTTCTTTAAATATATTTAAGTGTTTCCAAGACTCATTTATTGAGTTCTATTACAAAGCTTTTGATCAGAGAAACCAATTATTTTAGAGATGCAAGTAATTTCATTTTTTAAATGATGGTTAAAATCATTAGTCATGAGAGGTAGTGGCTGAAGAATGTAGGTAGTGTTCATAGCACATAAAATGTCCCCAAAATCAGTTCATCTTAACTTCTTTATTTTGGGTATCTGGGAACCACAAATTTTCTGCCTGCAATAATTATATAGCCCAAGAACAAAAGGTAATACCAACCTCAGGGTTTTGATAGGCTCAGAGAACAAGGAAGATGCATGGTCTTTTGGAGAAACTACAAAATAACAAAACAAAGAAAAGATAAAATGTACTGATATTTAGCTTTCTGTAAATCTTGAGTGGTTTGTTTTACTTCTTTTTCCCCATAGAAAAATCATAATTTTTTTTGTCTATTGCACTCTTTCTTGTTGCTTACATTAAAAAAGTTTTGAGCTGCAATTCCGATTTGACCCCTAGCCCGGGAACTTCCAGATGCCACAGGTGCAGCCCTAAGGGGGGAAAAAAATACATATATATATATATATATATCTTTATGAACTCCTGTCCTGGCTCATCGGAAATGAATCTGACTAGGATCCATGAGGACACAGATTTGATCCCTGGCCCTGCTCAGTGGGTTAAGGATCCGGTGTTGCTGTGAGCTGTGGTATAGATCGAAGACATGGCTTGGATCTGATATTGCTGTGGCTGTGGTGTAGGCTAACGGCTACAGCTCTGATTTGACCCCTAGCCTGGGAACCTCCATGTGCCATGGGTGCGACCCTTAAAAAAAAAAAAGTTTTAAAAATTGAGGTATGATTTATGTAAAATACAGTGTCCCCATGTTAAACATACAGTTGGCATTTTCGCAAATGTAGCCATCATCATAATTAAGATGGTAGGACATTTTCTTCACTCCAGAAAGCTTCCCTGTGTTTGTTGCAGTTAATCCCTCTCAGTGCTTCTGGCCCCAGGCAACTACTGACATGCTTTCTGTCACCATAAATTTGTGTTAAGTGTCCTAGAAGTTCCTGTAAATGTGATCATAGTGTATGTACCTTTTCTGTGTTTTCTTCTTTTGTTCTCGGCTAGCATTTTCAGTAACTTTTATGTGTAAAATCTCATAGGCTGATCTTCAGAATGGTTTAAACAAATGTGAAGTAAGTCACAGAAGAGCCTTCCATGGCTGGAATGAGTTTGATATCAGTGAAGATGAGCCATTATGGAAGAAGTATATTTCTCAGGTGAGAGATATTTTTATTTTCTCCTACTATGTAATTTACATGTAATTTGTTAATGTAGTTGTTTACTTTTGTGGAGTTATTTATGGAGAAAGAAAATGAATTTTTAAAAGGTTTTTTACCTAAATTTTTTTGTTAAGAGTTTACGATTAGCTTGGAATTTCTATAAATTTTAGTGTGCGGATCTTTAAGGGCTCATGAATATATCACATGGAGGTGATACTATTAACAGTAGTTTCCTTTTCAGGTATCTAATTTATGTATGTAACTCTCTCTCTCTCTCTTTTTGGCTGCCTGTGGCATATAGAGTTTCCAGGCCAGGGATCAGATCCAAGCTGCAGTTGCACTGGATCCTTTAACCCACTGTGCCAGGCTGGGGATCCAGCCTGCATCCTGATTCTGCAGAGATGTTGCTGATCCCTTTGTTCCACAGCAGGAACTCCCCTACCACTGTTTCTTTTTACCTGTGTACTCTTTATTATTCTTTGAGCCTTATTTATAACATGGGGATAGTAATCTTAGGAGGCAGTAAAACTCTTATTTTTAACTATGTTTTTATTAATGTTCTAATCTTTTCAGAAAGATTTATGAAGGCTTTTCTTATCTTGATAACAAGTATATTAGTGTGAGAAGCTGCAAGACTCCTATGGCCAATTTTCACCTAAAGAAACTTTGTAATGCCTTCTAACTTTTAGGCTTTTAAAAAAAAAATCTGCATTTAACGTTTCTACAGGGTCTTGCCTGTTTATGAGCCAAAATTTACCAGTTTTAACTTTGTTAAATGAATTCATTTAAAGTAGAAAAACTGAATTTTTAGAGAATAACCTCGTATCGGTCTTGTTTTTATGGAATATTTTTTATATGTATATTTTTATTCTCACATGTGCCATATTTCTGCATTACTTAAAACTTCAGGAAGTTCACTCTGGATTTATAAATTACAGTGATTTAACTTAACACTAGGCAAAATGATTTAATGTTTTGCTTTGTTGGTCCTTTTTCATATCTAGAGTACTTCCATCATGGGATTGCTGTGACAATAAAATGAAACAGTGCCTGTAATATAGTTAGCACAAGCAATAATTAACAGTAAATATCAGTTGTTAATCATAAAGCACTGGATGACTCTTCACCCCTCTGTAGAGAACACTGAGTTTGTTGTTCTGCAAACATTTGTCTGGAGCTTGCCATCTAGCAGGTGGAGTCCTTAGTACCATGGCACAACTTTTTTAGGGGGAAATAAAATGATCATGGACCTCACTCAACATGTGATAACACCTGGCATTTGAGAGTTTTATAGTTTATATGGTGCTTTAATATACATTCTTAATTAATCCTTACCACACATTTAGTACAGGGTAGTCTTTTAGTATATGAAGAACCTCCTTATGGCTTAAAAACACTAATGTCACACAAAAGTGGAGTTGGATTGAAACCCAGGTGCTCAGATTCAATTGTGTGTGTGGTTTATCAGCCCTGAACTATGTTGCTATTGTAGTTTTATTTCATTATAGCAGTGATTTTCAGTCCTCTCTGCCCTTGGAGAGTGCTTTAAAAATGCTGAAGCCTGGGCCCTGTGCCCAGTGATTCTGATTTAATTGCTCTGGTGTGAACCTGGGCATTTTGTTAGAAGTTCATCACATGATTCTTCTGTGCCAGAGAATGGAACTTTAAAGGGAGCAAGAGGTGGTGGCATCTAATTCTGAGGTAGGATATCCACGGCTGAGGCTCTCTGCTGGGATGAATTCTTGATGGAGTTACTTTGCAGCTTTGACAGTGATTAGCACCCTTTCATCAGGGGAATGCCTTCTGGCAACAGAGCTCTGACCTTTAAGACCAAATGTCCAACTCGAATATTTGGGGTGGCTCTGGTCCTTGGTTGTTGAAGAGCCGCTTAAAAGAGCTGCCTACTGAGTTGGTACGGTGGGGTTTGTTTTTTGTTTTTGTTTTTCTTTTTCTTTTTGCCTTTTTCTAGGGCCACACTGGCAGCATTGGAGGTTCCCAGGCTAGGGGTCCAGTTGGAACTGTAGCTGTTGGCCTACGCCAGGGCCACAGCAACGCTAGATCAGAGCCGCATCTGTGACCTACACCACAGGCAATGCTGGATCCTTAACCCACTGAGCGAGGACAGGGATTGAACCTGCAACTTCATAGTTCCTAGTCAGATTCGTTAACCACTGAGCCACGATGGGAACTCCTATGGTTTTGTTTCTTTAGTTGCTTTTTCCTCTGCTAGATAGAAGTCAGAAAAACTAGTTTTGGGGAAACCTTCAGCTTTTTTTGTGGTGAGGATCTTATTGTCTGTTCTTAGCTGCCCTCGGGGTTATTCCTGCAGTATGTGGCTCAACCACAGGATGGTAATCTACACCAATTTACTTAATATAGGAATGCTGAAGAATGTGTGAATTTCATAATTTAGAGTTCTACCCAGTGCTTAACATGAATCTTCACATTCTACTGGGGCTAGGTTATTTTATTCTAGCCCTAGTAGAAATTCAGAACATCTATATTTATTAAATTAATATACTAAAATACATATGTATTGTAAGGAATTGGTAAATTCTTAAAGTAGTCGTGCCCTGGTAGTTTCTTTTTTTAAGCTTTTGCTATGATGATACACAACTGTCTTATAAAACTGCTGTTTGCTGTTTTCACTTTCAGTTTAAAAATCCCCTTATTATGCTGCTTCTGGCTTCTGCAGTCATCAGTGTTTTAATGCATCAGTTTGATGACGCTGTCAGTATCACTGTGGTAAGAAAAAATATATACATTTTTAAACTGTTAGTTAATCATATAGATAAGGATTAACTTTTATCTTAGAAAATGAAGTGAGAAATGTTTCTTCAGGTTTTTTGGTTAAAATCCAAATTCTGGTTTTAGTTGTGATCTCAGGTAATGTGTAATGTTCAAGGGTTGTGGTTGGCATGCCCAAAGGATTATTTAGCAATATGGTAATTTCACAGATATGAAATATTTTATAATTATTTTCCAGTTAAATATTCAATTTATTTTACTTTCCAGTTGAGGATATGTTTTGATTAATTATGAATTAAAGCCTGACATTCTTGAAATTAAAAGTATTAATTAACAAAGCACCATATTTATTCATACATATTTACTGTATAAGATTTTATTCTTTCCAGCTAGGTTACTTTGGCTTTCGTTTAAAGTTTCCTCATCATCTTTTTTTTTCTCTTGCCCCCTGCAGTATAAAAATTTATAGCAAGTACAAGCATTGATTAAAGCAGGTGTGTTAATGCTGAAGAACATAGTATAAATGAGTGTAGAGCTTCGATTCTTGAACTCTTGCTTTTGCGGACTTCTGGAAGTCTCTGAGATTGTTTCAGGGAACATGTGAGATTGTCAAAACTGTTTTCATAATACCAAATCAATGGCACAAAAGTGATGGTGGCTAACACTGTTAGAGCTTTGGCTTGAATCAAAATAATGGCTCCAAACCATCTAGCAATCATTGTTTTCTTTCATTGTTTCTCTTAGCAATGTTTTTGATAAAACAGTAAAAATTAATTTCATTAAATCTTGATTCTTAAGTACATACCTTTTTAATGTTCTGTATAATGGAATGGGAAGTACATATTGAGGTATGATGATAATCTCAAGGAAAGGCCCTGTGCTGAGCTAAACTAGCCTTTTGCTTGAAAGAATGACTGATAGACAACTTTGATTATTAAGACTTGGATAATTGGCATACTTTTTTTTTTTTTTGGAAGTGAGTGAAATGAACCTATTACTACAAGAAAAGTAACTGATACAATTTGTTAACGGTAAAATTTAAGCTTTCAAGTGATAATTAGAATTTTGCAAAAATTTTATGCATTATTTTATGCTGGATAGTATATGACTATTCTAATGAGTTTGGTAGTGATTTCATTGAATGTGATTTTTTAAATTTTTATGAGATGTGTCAACACTTGAAAGACATTGAATAACCAAGTGAATTAATCTTTTCTACTGATGCAACATATTTGGTGATGAAAGATCCATTCAATATGCGAAAGAGATCAGTAGATTTTAATACATAACAGATTATGAAAAGTTCATTGATAAAGTTTTAGATTCTACATTGTAAATTATTTTAAAATAACTAACACTTGTCTAATTCTTAGTAGCTAAGAATAATATTCACAGTCATCTGAGAAGGCTTTTAAAAATACTCCTCCCTTTTCCAGTAATATCTGTGTGAGGCTGGATTTTCTTTGTACATACAAAAGATTGAATGTGGAAGCAGATTTGAAAATCTAGCTGTCTGTTAAAGCAGACAGTAAAGATAGGAAAATTGAAAACATTGCCACTTTTCTTACAAATTTTTTTGAGGGAGATAGATTTTTTTCATAAAAAATGTATGTGTTAACATGTAATGGGTTTATTATTTTTGTAGATGAGTTAAGTAGAAATTAAAACTGAGCAACTTAAAAAATATTTAATAATGGTAAATATCAGTAGCTATAACATAAACAGCTGAGGATTGAGCTCATCTCCAGTTTGTAAGAGCATAAAAGGGATCCTAAGATCAGAGAGTTTGAGAAGCTGTCCTGGGGAGTCAGGCCCTCTGTCAGCTGTGAGTTTCTTCCTTCCTAGGCCCAGAGGCAGAGTTCTGATTCCTTCCCCAGCTGCTGTGTGCTTAGTGCTGGTGTCTTGGGGCTGCAGATAGAGTCAGGAAAATCAAGTATGATTAACAGCTATTTTAGAAATTACAATGTCTGATTTAGAAGATTATTTCTTTGTTTTGTTTAGGCAATACTCATCGTTGTTACTGTGGCTTTTGTTCAGGTGAGTAAGTGGACTATTTTGACAACATAAAAATGCTATTTTAGTTAATTGCTTGAAAAAATTAAGGCGGTTTATGTTAAAATGTATAGTTTTGGGGGGATTGTTTTGTTGGTTAGAACAATTTGTTCTTTGTTTTTTGAAATAATTTCAGAAGCAGTGACCCTCCAAGGAAGTTTGTGGGACTAATTGACTTCTTTGATTTAGGTAGTGGCATGAATAAAATCTGGGTGTTTTTTTTGTTTGTTTTTGTATGGTGTTAATGATATCTGAAGCAGATGGAAACAAAGTACAGTTACAGAAATAAAATCCACAATAGGCTTTTAAATTTTCCAGTTAAAAAATTGGTCCAGAGTTCAAATTCCTCATTTTTCAATGGAAGGAGATATTTCTGATCTGGATTGAACTCTCTGTTCAGCATTGATATTGAAACAGTAAGGAAAATGTATGTAAAGGAATGCCTTTTTAAAAATTAGTGTGAATAATATGGGGATAATGTGTAGATTTCTGCTGATAAGTATGGACATTAATAAAAACATAGGCTTATATTTAGTTTCATGTTTATTTAAATATCTGATAACTTAAGTAGGTTTTAGAACAATGTAGGTCTCATTTGATTTAGTTAAAGTTTTAAAGCATGGTTAGTAAGACTAGATGGATTATTCTAGTTAAGGGAAAAATGTACCATGTCATATGATCCTGAAGTTTGTGTTGTTTCGACTCTTAAGACTGTATTTTAAGTGGCTGTGGTTATTTTCACATCTGTGATTTATTCCTTGGGTATTTCCTATCATTATCCAGGCATTTTATAGTAATCTCTAATTTAGTAATTTGTTTCATGGTAACCCAGCATAGAAAAGCCAGTTGGAAGCAGATTATCTGCAGCAAGTTTGTGAATTCCATTAGTACACCACTAGGGATTCTGTATCTGGGGAATCCTCTTGCTTAGAACAGATAAGTTGCCTTAGGGCATATGAAGGGCTTAGTTTGGCAGAGGTCTTTCCAGGCTGGGCATCATTCATCATAGCTATTTGTTTGCTCATGGGGCAGTATAACACAGTAGATCAGTAACTGGAACCCTCTTGCATCTTTAAGAAAGCCATAGATGTATGGAGTGGCTTGCTTCAGGATTCCTATGGTATCACTATGTAAGGGAGACTTTAGTAGCTAGTTCTTTTGGTAAAAATACCCCCTACCCTCAAAAAAAAAAACAAAAACAAAACCCCACAAAATTGCTAATTTAACCTACTCAGTATGGGATTTTATACAAAGAGAGCATGTTACACACCTGAAATGTAATGGCTGAAACCATCTGCCGAATATCTTTTTTTTTCTTTTTGTGTTTTGTGTTTTTAGGGCCACACCCATGGCATATGGAGTTTCCTAGGCTAGGGGTCCAATCGGAGCTATAGCTGCTGGCCTCCGCCACAGCCACAGCAACATGGGATCTGAGCCGCGTCTGCAACCTACACCACAGCTCACAGCAATTCCGGATCCTTAACCCACTGAGCAAGGCCAGGGATCAAACGTGAGTCCTCATGGATGCTAGTCGGGTTCACTAACCACTGTGCCGAGACGGGAGCTCCGTCTTGTGATTTTGATCTTACTCTCATATTTGTTCCTCTTGCCCAAGTAAAGACTGATTTAGTTCTAAGTTATTCTTAAACAGTTTTGCATTTTCTATTTGAAAACATTTGTGATGGTATGACATTTTGATTAGTACCACACTGCAGTTATTTCAAAACACTCTCTGACTTTCGCACCTACTTTCCCTATTCCTCCCATTTTAACCTTAGATCGAAAGATTGGTGTGCTTTGTCTTAGAACAGACATAAGACAAAAATAGCAATGATAATGTGTGAAGCAAGACTGCCCATGGAAACTAAACTAGATAATGTAGTCAGGGGGCAAGTGTCTGACCCTCAGCTATGATTATACAGATGGAGGGAGGCTAGAGCCTTCCAGAATTAGGGTTCTGAGCATTTCCCCTTCTGAGTAGTTCAGAGTCATGGGAAAAGTGTTTGTCTGGGTGGGGCTGCCACATCTCACTCCTTGTTTAACACATTTGAAGCAGACTTACCTCACAAACCTTTACAGTGACCATGGCCTGAATCCTCAGTGTCAGTGTTGTTTGCAGTTCATTGTCTTTGACTTCCTTGGTCATTAAACACTAAACTAAATGTAAAATTGGCTTAATCATGAGGCTCAATGATCGTAACTTTTCTTTCCCCTTTGCATGGCCTCTCCTGTGGCATATGGAAGTTCCTGGGCTAGGGATCAAATTGGAGCTATAGCTGCAGGCCTACACTACAGCCACAGTAATGCATGGAGCCGAGCCACAGCTGTGACCTACGCCACAGCTAGCAGCAATGCCAGATCCTCAGCCCACTGAGTGAGGCCATGGATCAAACCTGCATCCTCACGGAGACTATGTTGGGTTCTTAACCCACTGAGCCACAATGGGAACTCCTGATCTTAACTTTTAATGACTGAAAATTATATACTCTTTGGATACAGTAATCAGTTTTCATTATTTTCTTATAAATAACTTGACCTTAGGTTAGCATACTGAATATTAAACTGGGAGTACTTAATTATCAAAATGTTTAGTTCAGTACAATTTAACATTGTTTAATAAGGGACAAGCTTTTATGTGTAGGAAAGTGAAAGTGCACATAAAGGAAAAGATAACAATTGAGGGAGATTTTAAAATAATGATCAAGGTCAAATATTTAAGTTTAACATGGCATATGTACTTAGGAACGTACATATTTGCATCTCACTATAAATGTATTTTCTTAATATTCCTTTTTTTTTTAATAGGAATATCGTTCAGAAAAATCTCTTGAAGAACTAAGTAAACTTATGCCACCAGAATGCCATTGGTATGATTCTTGTTCCTGATACACATTTCTACATATTGAATTGAATGTGACTGTAGTCAGTTGAGTGTGACTAGTACAATAAACATGTGGCCCAAGGTAGAAACCATTAATCTGACATGAAAAATTCACACTCTATTCAGTATAGCAAAACTTTAAAACTTTAGTTCCTTCTAAGAAGTTTTGTGAGATACGGATTTGTTCAGCAGATGCTTTTTTGTGTGTGACTATGTGCCAAGCATTGTTGTGGGTACAGTGATACTAATCAGACAGATCCAGGTGATTCAGAAGGGTTGCTGCAGTTTTCTAATTTTTTTTTTTTTTCAGTTTTCACATTTTGCATTTGAACAACTAGTCAGTTTTTCCAAAGCTTTTTTTTCTTTATTAAATCATCTGAGCATCTTAATTACCAAGAGCTCAAAAATAAATCTTTTCATGGTTTCTGTAATTGACTTTCCTCCTTAGAAATGGTGATAATACTGTGTATATATATTTTCCCTCAGGCAAGTCTCCTGGAAGGAATTTTTTAAAATAAGTGACCTGGCTTGCTTTCTTCAGCTGTGGTTGTTTCTGTTTCATGTTATAGTGTGCGTGAAGGAAAATTGGAACATACGCTTGCACGAGACTTGGTTCCAGGTGATACAGTTTGCCTTTCTGTTGGGGACAGAGTTCCTGCTGACTTGCGCTTATTTGAGGTGAGTTTGGTATCCTAGTTTGTTTGGGCTGCTATAACAAAATAACACAGAAATTTACTTTTCATGGTTCTGAGGCACCAGCATAGTTGCATCCTGGTGAGGGCCCTCTTTGTGGTTCATGGCTGGTGCCTTCTCCCTGTGTCCTTTCATAGAGGAAGGATCTAGAGAATTCTCTGCGGTCTCCTATGACAGCACTAATCCATTCGTGCGGGCTCGCTCCACCCTCATGGCCTAAGCACCTCTGAAAGGTCCCTCTTCCTAATACCATCCTCTTGGGAGTTAGGATCTCAATATAAGAATTTGGGGGTGGCACATTCAGACTATAGGCCACTGGTGGCCTATCTGTGAAAAGAAAAGTACTTGGATGTAGATTTAGGGTGTCTAAACACTTTTAAGGATTAACATCGTTAACGTGAACATTTGGTTTTCTAGTTTATAAAGTGACATATCTTAAGTATATATTTTTTTTCTTAAAATGTGTCTGTCTTTCCCATGGAGTCTTTTGAGGTGTCCATTTAGTGAATTGGCAAGTCTTTATGGAAATGAGTGTTAGGCCTTGTGGGAGACACAAAGATGGTGTGATAGAATTCTTGCCTCAGGGAGTAGACTGTTGGTGTACACAAATCACTCACCGTAAGATAGGATAGAACCTGGAAAGTGAAAGAGAAGTACAAAGAATGGCATATGAAAATTTAGAGAAGGGAGAGGTTAACTTCTGATTTGAGTGAAATGAGACAAGGCCTCAGGCAACATTGCCTTGGTGGTGCTAATTGAAAGGTAGCACTGGACAGAGGTAGAGCAGCAGCAGTGTTTAGTTCATGTGAATGTTCTAGTATGTGATACAGCTGGAGTATGTTAAAGGTAGGAAATGTGGGGTAGAATCAGAATCAGGAAGGTGGGGCTTTGGTTACAAAGCTCCACTTCAGATTTCATTGGTTGGGATTTAGCTCTGAAGGTCATATCCAGCTGGCAAGTGATGTTCCCTTTCATCTTACTATCATGTGTAGGGTAAATTGAAGGGATGGGAAATGGGAGCTAGTAAGAAGCTCTTGTAGCCTGTTAGCATCTTTTTTACTCATTTCTTCTTTCTTCCTCCTATTCCTGATATTTAGTTTATGACAAGACCTTGAATTAGTCTTTCTTAGAGATGTGGTAAGCCTGTCACTTGATATAAATCATCTTCCCCTCCCTCAAAGAGCCCTAATTTGAATTAGTGAATTTTTTGTCACCATTTATTCTAGAGTGCTTCTCTTCTAATTTAGAAGCAGACCTTTCAGTGGGATGGTCAGAATATGCTGTTTCCCTTCCCATTGTCTGAACCATTTTTTTTTTTTCCGCTTTTTGCTTTTTAGGGCTGCACCCATGGCATATGGAGGTTCCCAGCTGGAGCTATAGCTGCTGGTCTACACCACAGCTACAGCAATGCGGGATCTGAGCCACGTCTGTGACCTAACACCACAGCTCATGGCATCGCCGGAATCTTAAACCACTGATGGAACCTGGGATCAAACCTGCAGCCTCACAGTTCCTAGTCTGATTTGTTTCTGCTGCACCACCAGTGGGAACTCCTGGATTGGTACATCTTTTATCCATTTATGTTTATTGAAGACTTACTGTGACTTTAATAAGAGCGAGTTTTGACGCTGTAAACATTAAAAGTATATGCTTTGTGGAGTAATTGATTAATTGTGATTGTTTTCCCCCTACTTGTTAACTTTTCAGACACTTCATCATCTCATGTTTTATTTGGCAGTATTTGTTCCAGTTAGCACTTTACAAATATGGTTGAACATCTTTAATTTCCTGTCTCTTCTCTGCCCTATTCATTTTACCTACTACCCGGTACCACAGGCAAGTTTTTGCAGCTACTTTGACAGTAGATTGAGACAACTTTCCTGAATGAGTTGAGTTTTTCGTGCTGCTTCTAGATTTAAATGTACTGACTTAAGACATAAGAAAGCTGATAAGGTCAATTTCTCTTTTGGATACAAAGGTAGGTTACTAGCTTTTTGTAATTAAATTGGCTTATTGGAGTGTTGTTTGCTGAATTTGGCTGTGGTGAATGATTGTGTAAGGCTAGCTGGCTTTTTGATATTACTCCATGAAACAAACTCTTCATTAGAGTATAAAGGAAATGGAAGACTCCGTAGATAGCCTTAGGATATTGTTATTTTTTGTTTTGATATGTTTTTGCTCATTTTTGTTGCTTCTGTGGCATATGGAAGTTCCAGGCTAGGGGGTTGAATTGAGGCTGTAGCTACCAGTCTATACCACAGCCACAGCAAATCTGAATCTGAGCCACGTCTGTGACCTACACCACAGCTTAAGAAAACACCAGATCCTTAACCCACTGAGTGAGTCCAGGGATCAAAGTCGTGCATACTGTTAGGGTTCGTTACCACTGAACCATAGTGAACTCCCTTGGGATGTTATTAATTTCTCAGATAAAGCAATTAGTAATGTTTTATTTCACTGGAAAAAGCAATCCCCAGGACTTCTGCGATGTAGTTCTCTTCTTGTGGACTTGGCCCCAACCCAGGGCTTCCAAGTTAGCATTGTCATTGCTGCAACTCTAGAGTTCCTCCTGTCATAGTTTCACTGGTTTGGATTTTGGCCGTAAATCTTGCCTGGGCCTTCAGTAGCATCTTGTCAGTAAGTGACCTGACTGCTATATAACTTTTATCTGGTATTTTCTGGCTGTGTCTTAAGTTAGTTCAGGCTGCTTTAAGATTCTGTACACTGGGTAGCTTAACAGACATTTATTGCTTATGGTTCTAAAGGCTAGGAAGTCCACAATCAGGGTCTAGCTGGTGAGGGCTCTTTTCTTGTCTCCCAGTCGTTTTGCTTTGTCTTTACATGGTAGAGGGAATGATCTCTGTCTCTCCCTTTTATAAAGCCACTAATCCTTTTATGAGGGCCTCACCCACGTGACCTTGTCTAACCCTAATTACCTCCTAAGTCCCCATCTCCAGTATCATGACATTACATTGGAGATTAACTTCAACTTGATTTTTAGGGGTATACAATTCAACCTACAGCAGACTGGGACTATCATTTGTAAGACACTTTTTAAAGAATACTAGTAGTGCTAACTTAAGGATTTCTGTATTTTTTTTCCTTGCTTGAGTCAGTTTTCCATAGCTAACGAACAAACCATAATCTGTTGGTTGCAGTAACCTTACTAATAGAAACCTTAGAATTATTATTTTTAGCTAGGACAGAAAAACTTAGAGGAATTGAGCTATAGGCATGCTTTCTAGTTTTTTCCCCTGAGGATTTTTAATTTTTAACAGTATTTAAAAGGCACCTTTGGCCAGTTAATTGGTGGTAACCAAAAATTAGTCAGACAATGACTTTAGATGAAGCATTCGTATAGTTTGTATATACTTGGGTAACAGTGTATTTTGCCTTTTTGGAAGCAAAACATATTTCCATAATGTTCCAGGTAAAGTCTATTTCAGTATTTGAACAGAGAATTCTTTGTAAGCGAAAACAATATAGGAGTCAGAGGAAAAAGGGTTTCTTTTATCTGTTGAGAATATTTTACTTTTTTTAGCTAGTACTTTCTAACTAAGCCCAACACATTGCCTGAAATGTAACAAGATTTTCTTTCACTTGGAGTTCTGGATATTTAATTCAGTTGACACTTTCTTTTGTGGCTCATATGCTTAGGGTTATTAGTCTTACTGTCCTTTAAAACTGTCTTTAAGATCTATACACAGAGTATAGTTGCCATCTTTTTTTCCCCCAAAACCCAATTTTTGATATGATAATTTTCTAAATGTATCACACCTCTTTTAAAAAGCTACCCCTTACATGGTTGAGATCCAGGAAGCCATTTTTATGACACTAGATTATTAGACCATTAAACTTGGTAGAGGGTTATTTCCACCAGAAGTCAAAGTCTACTGGGCCAAGCTTGGAAGTCTAAACTTGGCATTACACACACACACACACACACACACACACACACACACACACACCAGTAATCCATGCACTTTGTTAGGTAGTAGTTTGGCTCAGTGAGTAGTTTTTGGTATCTTTATTTTATTATTTTATTTTTTGTCCTTTTTTTAAAATTAGGGTTGCACCTGCAGCATATGGAGATTTCCAGGCTAGGGGTCAAATTGGAGTTGCAGCTGCTGGCCTGTTGTCACAGCCACAGCAGCACAGGACCTGAGCCGTGTCTGCGACCTACACTACAGCTCACGGCAACTCTGGATTCTTAATCCACTGAGCGAGGCCAGGGATCAAACCCGAATCCTCGTGGGTACTAGTTGGATTTGTTTCTCTTGAGCCATGATGAGAATTCCAGTTTTTGATATCTTTAGGGTTGTTCCTTCCTATTCCTTAGCTCCCAGGGTAAGTAAAAACCAAAGATAATGAGTGGTGGATCATGTACAGATCTACTTTGGCTACATGCCAACTGAAGGAGTCAGAGATAGCCTCTGACTGAAACCTTAGATAGACATTAGATCACATTCTTGCACACCCTTTTGTTAATAACTGCTAGCAAGCAGCTTCCTCTCTGTTGGGTAACTCCATTAGTGGAGCTGTCTTTCTGTGTCAGCATTCTGACACCCTGAGTTACAAAATAAATTTTCTTTGTACTCAATGAAAAATGTGATATTCAGACAAAACTCAGATTCTGATTTGGTTTCCTATGCTTTTTTTAAAAAAACATTTTTTTTTCAAACATGTGCTAACATTTGGTAGCATGTAGTGATATTTTAGTCTCTGGATTTTTTTGTTTTTTTCCTTTCTTTTTATGGCTGCAGCTGCAGGCGTACGCCAGATCCTTAGCCCACTGAATAAGGTCAGGGATTGAACCTGCATCCTCACAGAGATTATGTTGGGTTCTTAACCCACTGAGCCACAACAGGAACTCCAGTAGTGATATTTTAAAATGATAGGCAATTTTGGCAAAATGTAATCCCTCTCTTTAGAAATCAGTCTGTTATAAAGTCATTTTAGCCATTCAATAAATACTTGAGTACTGTGTATAAAATACTGTACAAGGCTTCAAGGCTAGAAAGTGAAAAAGACATGCAATGGTTTTGTGCCCTTTCTACTGGGAGACACCAGCTTGCAAACAGTAAATCAAAGAATAAAATGTGTCTGCTTATGGAATGAATTGACCTTGTGAGTTTAGGTAAGCTACTTACTATTTTCAGACCTTAGCTTTCTTACTAATGCATCCTAACTTTGAATATGCATAATTGGAATCATCTGGGTTCTGTTTTGGCAGGTGAGGGTTGGGGCTGGGATTCTGCATTCCTAAGTAGCTCTTAGTCTCTGCCAAAAGTACTGGTATGTCCACCACATATTAAAATATTTTTTTTTTGGAGTTCCCATCATGGCTCATGAACCTGACTAATATCCATGAGGATGTGGGTTCCATCCCCGGCCTTCCTTAATGGGTTAAGGATCTGGTGTTGCCATGGGCTGTGGTGTAGGTTGCAGATGTGGCTTAGATCCCGAGTTACTGTGGCTGTGGTGTAGGCCAGCAGCTACAGCTCCAATTCAACCCCTGGCCTGGGAACCTTCATATGCTGTGGGTGTGCCCTAAAAAGACAAAAATTTTTTTGTTAAAGACAGCTTTGTTGAGATATATAATTCACATTCCAAACAATTTACACATTTGAAATATACCATTCAGTGCATACGGTGGTTTTGAGAGTTGTACAACCATTAGCACAGTCTAACTGTAGAACATTCTCATCACTCCAGAAAGAATGCCCTTCCCTTATTGCACTCACTGTATTCTTCACTCTGCCCTAGTGCCTGAAAACCACTAATCTGCTTGTTTTGTCTATATTCATGTACCTGTTCTGGATGTTTCATATAAATGGAATTATACACTATATGGTTTTTTGTATCTGGCCTTTCTCAACTAACCCAGTGTTTTCAAGGTTCATCATGTAGCATATATCATTACTTCATTGCTTTTTATTGTCAAATATTATTCCATTGTACGGATATACTATGCAATGGTGAATCCATTTATACTTATAGAATTTCTGGTAGAGAAAGTCTTTCTTGTGCCATTTTGATATTTGTTTTCTATATGTGTTACCTTTTTAATATTTCTGACTTCTTTCAGAAGTCCCTCCTTTTTCTGTTTGATTCAGTTTTTTAAAAGTATGCTTTGGGAGTTCTCATTGTGGCACAGCAGAAGCGAATCTGACTAGTATCCATGAGGATGCGGATTTGACCCCTGGCCTGGCTCAGTGGCTCGGGGTTCTGGCATTGCCTTGAGCTGTGGTGTATGTAAAAGACGAAGCTCAGATTGTGAGTTGCTGTGGCTGTGTCATAGACCAGCAGTTGTAGCTGCGATTTGACCCCCTAGCCTGGGAACTTCCACCTCCATGTGCCGCGAGTGCAGCCCTGAAAAGCAAAAAAAAAAAAAGTATACTTTGATTACCTCCTCAATTCTTTTTTCTGTATATATATATTTTTACTTATTTTCTTAGTGGTTATCATAGAGATTACAGTTAACATTTTAAATTTTAACAATGCACTTTGAAATGATACCAACTTCAATAGCATAGAAAACTTTGCTCCTATACAGCTTACTTTTCCAGCCACCTTTATGATGTCACAAATGACATCTTTATACACCATGTGCCCATTAACATAGATTTGTAAGTGTTTTACATATTTATCTTTTAAATTAAAATAAATAGAGGAATTGCAGACTCAAAAAGCAATAACCAGTACAGCTACCTTTACTGGAAATAAATAAACATTTATTTATTTATTTAACCTACACACACACACACACACACACACACACACACACACACACGGTATTCTTTATTGTAAATTATGAATAGCAAATTAATTTTCAGGTAATACTTTCATTGATTTTGTTTTGTTTTTATTTATGGGTGTGCCCCCAGCACGTGGAAGTTCCCAGGCCAGGGATTGAACCTGTGCCTTGACAAGTGACCCAAGCTGCTGCAGAGACAGTGCTGGATCCTTAACTGTGCTACAAGAGAACACCAACTTTTTGTTTTCATTGACATAAAATTGATATAAAGTAAGTTTCAGCTGTTCATCTTTGTAATTTAACACATATGTACACTGCAAAATGATCCCTACCAAAGGTCTGGTTATCACCCATTATCATACAGTTGATCCCCTCATCCTTTTTGTCCACTCCCAAACCCCCTTCTGGTAACCACCAGTCTGTTTTCTGTATCTGTGAGTTTGTTTTTGTTTTGTGTGTGTGTGTTTAAGATTCCATATCTGAGTGAAATCATATGCTATTTGTCTTTTTCTCTGACTTATTTCACTTATCATAATATTCTCAGTGACCATCCGTGTCGTTGCAAATGGCAAGATTTCATTCCTTTTTGTGTAGCTGAGTACTATTCCTCTGTGTGTGTGTGTGTGTGTGTGTGTGTTGTTTCATCACATCATCTTTATCCAGTAATCTATCACTTAAGGTGTTTCCATATCTTGGCTATTGTAAAAAATGATGCAGTGAACACATGGATGCATATATCTTTTCAAATTAGTGTTTTTGTGTTCTTTGGGTAAATACCCAGAAATGGAATACATAGCTTCTTCGTCATATGGTAATTCTGTTCTTAATTTTTTGAGCAGTCTTAGTAGCTACATGAATTTACATTTCCTACCAACAGTATGAGGGTCTTTTTTCCTCTGCATCCTTGTCAGCACTTGTTATTTCTTTCTTTCTTTTTTTTTTTTTTTGTCTTTTTACCTTTTCTAGGGCTGTTCCTGCTGCATATGGAGTTCCCAGGCTTGGGTCTAATCGGAGCTGTAGCCACCGGTCTACACCAGAGCCATAGCAACGCGGGATCCGAGCCGCGTCTGCAACCTACACCACGGGTCACGGCAACGCCGGATCGTTAACCCACTGAGCAAGGGCAGGGATCAAACCTGCAACCTCATGGTTCCTTGTCAAGATTCGTTAACCACTGCGCCATAGCGGGAACTCCAGCACTTGTTATTTCTTATCTTTTTGAGAATAGGTATTTTGACAAGTCCTAGGTGATATCTCATAGAGGTTTTTTTTTGTTTTGTTTTTTTTTGTCTTTTTGCCATTTCTTGAGCCGCTCCTGCGACATATGGAGGTTCCCAGGCTAGGGGTCTAATCGGAGCCGTAGCCACCAGCCTATGCCAGGGCCACAGCAACGTAGGATGTGATCTGCGTCTGCGACCTACACCACAGCTCACGGCAACGCCAGATCATTAACCCACTGAGCAAGGGCAGGGACCGAATCCGCAACCTCATGGTTCCTAGTCGGATTCATTAACCACTGTGCCACAACAGGAACTCCTCATAGAGATTTTGATTTGCATTTTCCTACCAGTTAGTGATGTTGATCTTTTCATGTGCCTGTTGGCCATCAGTTTCTCTTTTTTGGGAAAATACCAATTCAGATTCTCCGTCCATTTTTTATTAGTTTTGGTTTTTGTTGTTATTCTTCTTGTTTTTACTGAAATGTATTTCTTCAATGGTTTTAAGTTACTTTCTACTCTCGTTTCAGCTGGAAGGAGTTTCTCTTAGCATTTCTTGTTTGACATAGCTGCTACTGATGAATTCTCTTAGCTTTTGTTTAATTGGGAATGGCTTAATTTTCCTCTCATTTTTTAAAGAAAGTTTTAATGGATATAAAATTCTCCTTGATTTTTTTTTTTCCCCCCTTGGACTTTAAATATTTCCATGATTCTGTCTTTCAGCAGTTTTAGTGTAGATGTCTATTAGTTTATCCTATTTGGCGGGTATTTGGCGTCTTTGATGTATGGATTCATGTCTTTCATTTAATTTAGGATGTTTTCATCTATTATTTCTTCAGATATTATTTCTGCCCATTTCTAATCCCCCCCCCCCAGAACTCCCATAATGCTTATTATAAATGGTATGTCTGATGGTGTTCTGCAGATACCCTAGGCTTTGTTCAATTTCCATCGTTTTCTTTTTTTCTCTATCCTTCAGACAGGTTAATTTCAATTTCTCTATCTTTAGGTTTGCTTATTTTTTCTCCTCTTTGTTCATATCTGCTACTGAACCCCTCTAGTGAACTTTTCATTTCATTTATTGTGTTTTTTAGTATCAGGATTTCTATATGTTTATTTTTTATAATTTCTTTCTCTGTATTGACACCCTCTTTTTGTTGATTAATTGCATTCCTGATTTTCTATAGTTTCCTTTAGTTTGTTGAGCACATTTAAGATAGTTGGCTTAAAGAATTTTTTTGTTTGTTTGTTTTGCTTTTTAGGGCCATACCCGCAGCATATGGTGGTTCCCAGGCTAGGGGTCTAATCAGAGTTATACCTGCCAGCCTATGCCACAGGCACAGCAACACCAGATCCTTAACCCACTGAGCAGGGCCAGGGATTGAACCTGCAACCTCATAGTTCCTAGTCGGATTCGTTTCCACTGTACCACAATGGGAACTCCAACTTAAAGTATTTCTAGTAAGTGCAGTGTCTGGCCTTCCTCAGGGATGGTTACTGCCATTTTATTTTTTTCTGTAAATGGACCGTATTTCCCTATTTGTTTGTATTCTTTGTAATTTTTTTGTTGTTGAAAACAATATATTTTGAGTATTGTGTTATTTTAACTGTACATCAAATTTGCTCCTTCCTTAGGGTTTATTGTTTCTGATTGTTGAGGCCTGCAGTAGTAGTTTAGTTTGTTCAGTGACTTTTCCAAATTATTTTTACAAAGATTGTGTTCCTTGTGTGTGGTCACTGAAGTTTCTGTTCCATTATCCTAAGAGTTAATCTTATCCATCTGAAGCCTAAAAAAGGGTGGGGGAGAAATGTGCCATTCTTCTGGCATTTTCAGCTTTTCTCTGAGCTGGGGCACTTTAGCAATGAGCCAGGCTACCTACTCTAACTTCACCTTTACCCTCTGTGCCACATCCACAGATCTACAAGGCTAAAGTCTCAGTTCTTTTCTGAGTATGCAACTGGTTCTGGCATGCTGTGTGTGTGTGTGTGTGTGTGTGTGTGCATGTGCATGCTTTTTTAGGGCCGCACCCGCTGCATATGAATGTTCCCAGACTAGGGGTTGAATTGGAGCTGCTGCTGTAAGCCTATACATAAACCACAGCAATGCCAGATTCTTAACCCACTGAACAAGGTCAGGGATTGAACCTGCATTCTCATGGATACTAGTTGAGTTCTTAACACACTGAGCCACAACAGGAACTCCATCTGGCATGCATTTTCCACTCAGATTTCCCTGATATGTGTAGTGGCTCTTCAAAACCTTTATTCCCTCAAGGAACTTCCACCTCATTCTCTTCCTTTTCAATCTTTTGAGTGTGTCCGCTGCTTGCCCTCTTCTCTGTCCTTTACCTGCTAGTATATATCTTTATTCTTTAGGCAGATGCCTTTAAAGCCACTCTAACTGGAGTCGGGAAGTGAAATAAAGATCAGCTTTTGCACCAGTCTTTTAGAGAGTTTCCAGATATATTAAAAAAAGCAACTACAGTGTATTAAGAAAAGTGTCCATATTAGCTTCTTGCCTACTAGTAAGCTGCATGAGGAACAGAAGTTTCCATCTTCACAACTATTGCTGCTTCCCTTGAGAATGGGGAACAGTAGACAGGCAAAGAAAAATCCCACAGTGTTTTCTTACTGAAGTTCAGCCACTTTTTTCTTTTTTAAGCATTTCCCTGGTTGCTTTGAGTTTTTAATTCCAGAGTTCACTCTGACAGTTTTTGCCAGCTCGTGATTGTTTTAGTGAAGGGACCAATTGTTTAACTGCCCTACTCCATTATTTTCTGTGATGTTACTTCTGAGTTGTAAATTTTCATATTGACTTAAGTGGGTTTTTTTTGGCAGGTATATTTGATAATTGATTTATACTATGTTGCCTCCCCATTAGTTATCGCTGGAACTTTATTTTTAGATTTCTGAATTACTAAACTTAAACATGAAAAAAAAAAAACCTTAAACATGCACTTGTAAAAAAGCAATTTATAAATGTCTTAGGAAGTAGAGATTTTAAATTAACTGTTAGAAGAAATTGAATAGAATATTGGAGAAGGTATATGATATATTTGTGAAATTGCAGACATCATCTATCAGTAAAAGCTGTTTGACATAATCATGTTTGACTTTGGAAAAGATGTATTTTTCTTTTATATACTATACAACTGAGAAAACCATTCCATACTTGAAAGAATAGGAGTGTTAATTTTTAAGACTAAACTTGGGCTCCACTTAGTGTTTTGTTGTCTGATTTGTTTAGTGGTTAAAAAGCATTGTGAGCTGAGGAGTGTTATTCATTTTAAAAAGCTGAAGAAAAAACTTTTTTTTTCTCATTAGGTCACTAGAATTTTAGGAAGGCAATATGAGTGGTTTAGAAGGGAGGCTTAGTGTATTTAAGATTTTCATTTCATGTTAGTAAGAAGGGACTTTCCCAAAAATAGATCCCCTTCTGTAATTTTGTTCCTTTTAATAGTCTTAGTGAAATATTGTACAAGTCATTGTTAACTGAATTTAAATTATTGCCTTTTATTGTTATTATTATTTCTTTTTGTCTTTTAGGGCCATACCTGCAGCATATGGAGGTTCTCAGGCTAGAGGTTAAATCAGATATGTAGCTGCCAGCCTAGACCAGAGCCACAGCACCGCTGGATCCGAACTGCAGCTACAGCTACAGCCTTCACTACAGCTCATGGCAACAACCGATCCTTAACCCACTGATCGAGGCCAGAGATCGAACCCGCTTCCTTGTTGATGCCAGTTGGGTTTGTTAACTGCTGAACCATGATGGACACTCCAAATTATTGCCTTTAAATTATGGGCAACTTGATTAGGTTGACTTAGAGTCTTATGTCAGAGTGTGCAAACATTTACCATGGGATAAAATTCATGTAGCCTTTTCAATAATTTATAATGGTTAGTTGGACTTTGATTAGATATTAATAAGCTAGAGCTCATGAAGAGTTTCAATTATATTTTCCTTCATTTGAATAAACAGTAAGAGGACTCTCACTATATAAGAACATAAGTAAGAAATTGTATCATGATTAGGTAGCTGCAGACAAATAATTTGCAAGATTCATTTCTGGGGAAAGAAATCCATTTCTGATTTCTTTTTAATTCTAGACTAGAGGTGATTAACCTAACAGCATACAGTGTACCAAGATGTTCATTAGTTTAAGAACTTATTTGTAGCTCCCAGTTGTACCATATTAACTAAGTTTTTTAAGCACTTTTTGCTTTTCAGAAAACCTGTGTGACTTTGGCATTTACCTTCTTTCTGCCAAATGTTTCGTGGGAATAATTCTGTGAATTTTTTTCAACCATTTTAAATCTGTAATTGTTAAATATTCAGATTGTGGATTATGTATGCATCCTTTTTTTTTTTTTTTTTTTAGGCTCATGGCATATGGAAGTTCCCAGGCTAGGGGTGGAATCAGGGCTGCTGTAGCTGCTGGCCTATATACTACAGCCGCAGCAACGCCAGATCTGAGCCACATCTTCGACCTACACTGCAACTCCGGACAATGCTAGATCCTTAATCCACTGAATGGGGCCAGGGATCAAACCCACATCCTCATGGATACTAGTTGGGTTCATTACCACTGAGCCACAACGGGAACTCCTCATGTTGCATCCTGATTCTTATTTATATTCTGCCTTTTGAACTGTGTTGTGTCTTATTTACACCTCCGCTATAATGCCTGAAGAAGAATGAAGAAGTGGAACAGTGTTTCTCTATTAACAGCTTGTCTGAAGGTTTTATGTTTAAACTTGGCTGATTCTTTGATTTCATCTTATCCTATCTTTCTCTCATGAATACAATGAATCAATGATTTGAATATCTTTCTTCTCAGATGAATTAAATTCTGACATTGTTAAACCATAATAAATTAGGCTTGCCTATCGTATTAAGTACTACCCTTCTTAGAATTGACTTCCCCTCACTCCCTCAAAACTGCTTCCTGTGAAAATTTGCAGTCACCCGAAGAGAAGCTAACTTGTATCATAGATATATTCTTGTTCAAGAGATAGTTGAGATCTTTTCTACATTGTATGATTTAGACAGATTACACTGATTATATGTTAATAATTTTAAGTTTTACAAATTTATAATTACATAGAAAAAAGATAAAAAAGAAAAAAAAAGATAAAAAAAAGATAAAGCCCTCTTTTATTCCACATTAGATTGTATACTAAGGGCTGATTGCTGTTGTACAAAAAAATAACATGCCTCTTTTCTGTAGAAAAACCTTATTTGAATAAAAATTTATTCTCTTAAACGGTTATTGGATGGCTAAGGCTGACGCTGGAGAACTGGGTCCCTGACAGAGCCAATAAAACTATGCGTCCCCTCTTTTTAAAAAGTCAGATTTTAAAAAATATTCCTTGTCCCTGTAGACAGCCTCTTAATGTTAGGGTTTATCCATGTTTCAGGTTTACGTTTAAAGTAAAAAGTCATCATTGGGAAAATATAAATTTCACCTTTCTCACAGAAAAAGGAGTTTTATAGATGTATACAAGTTTTTGTCTGTTTTTATGTATTAGCAGGTCATTTTTCTAATTAAGAGCTCAAAATCACAAGCAGTTCTGATTTTTGTAAAAAGCATTAAAGAGGAGCTTGCTGAGCAAAAATAAACTTGTGTTGACTTGTGTAATTCAGAAAAATAAGGGTTGGTTTGATTACGTTTAGGTTTCATCTCCATAGCTTACTAGCTGTGTGGTGTTGGGGGTTGAGTCACTTAACCTTTTAAAATGTCTGTAAAATAGGAATGCTAATACCAGTACCATGTTACTGGAGTTGCTAGTAGCTAAGTAGCTGTTAGTAGACAACTTAATATGGGTATGTAGCCTAGTGCGTAGCAGGTGGTGAGCAGTCAAGTGTCAAATGATTGTTTGTAGTATTGGCGTCTACTTTGAAGAGAGACCTAACTTTTTTTCTTTGTAATAAATGTGTTAGTGTAAAAAATTATAGTCCTAAGATTAATTTGGGAGAAAAGTCAAATACATATGTTCTTGTAATAAAAAAAATTTCTATTGCCTTTGAATGTGGCAGTTTATTTTTATTTTTTTTTTACTTTTTTTTGTCTTTTTTGTCTTTTTAGGGCCACACCCACGGCATATGGAGGTTCCCAGGCTAGGGGTTGAATCAGAGCTTGTAGCCACTGGCTGTGCCGTAGCCACTGGCTATGCCATAGCCACAGCAATACCAGATCAGAGCCGAGTCTGCGACCTACACCACAGCTCACAGCAATGCTGGATCCTTAACCTACTGAGCAAGGCCAGGGATCAAACCTGTGTCCCTATGGATGCTAGTCAGATTCGTTTCCACTAAGCCACAACAGGAACTCCAGGTTTTTTTTTTTTTTTTTTAAGTCTTTATTTGGATTGATGTAATGAACCTAAGTTTACCTGGCTTGTCTTTGCATATATAATTATTTAAAATGGGGGGCCTTTTAAAAACTAAAGGACTATTAATCTGCGTTTTAAGGAATACTTTTTCTAAGCCTGTTTCGATACTAAAATCTATCACATTTACATGGTAATAAACTTTCTGTGTTTTTAGAAATACTTTTTATAAGCCTGTTTTGATACTAAAAATCTATCACATTTATAGTACTAAACTTTCAGGAAATGCTAACACAGTTTGGCCTCTGTGGAAGTTGTGTATGATATAATTTATTTTTATTCTGAACATTTTTGAGCATCATCATCTGATGTTGGGAACTTTTGATTATATCTGTAATATTATGTGTCTGCCTAGCACAGAAATACACCAAGCATGCCCTTGTTCCTATGGGCTTTGTCCTTTTACTTCCTTTGCCTGGAAGTCTTCCTCCCTGATTGTGGTCCAGCCATGGGCCCTCATAGCAGCCAAAGGCTCTGCAGAAGGGTCATTTGCTTTTGAGAGATATTCTCTCTCTAAAATGTGTCTGTTCTTTTGCAATCCCCCCCACCATCAGGCGTTCTATTTTATGCCCTTGTTTATTTTTTCAGGTCACTTTCCCATTAGAATTAAAAACTGAAGGCAGGAACTTTTGATTCCCACTATGTGTTATATAGTACTGGACCTGGCACATTATATGTATTAATAGATACTTTTAAAGTGAATGAATCAATGGTATTGATCAAATCAAAACAATTTTATTATGTAGATGGAGAGATAGAATCCATGAACTCTATTTTTAATAATTATTTTCTATGAGTTTTCTTTAAGGTATTTATGCTCATAACAAAACCATCGTGGCTCAGTGGTTAAGGAACCTGACTAGTAACCATGAGGTTGCGGGTTTGATCCTTGGCCTTGCTCAGTGGGTTAACGATCCGGCGTTGCCATGATCTGTGGTGTAGGTCGCAGACACGGCTTGGATCCCACGTTGCTGTGGCTGTGGCTAGGCTGGAGGCTGCAGCGCTGATTCGACCCCTGGCCTGGGAACCTCCCATATGCTGTGGGTGTGGCCCTGAAAAGACAAAAGACCAAAAAAAAAATTAAATTAAAAAATGAACCATTTAAAAAAATGAGATTTATTCCCCCTACCCTCCACAATGTGTCTACTTCGTGTGTCAGATTTTGTTGACTTAGTTTCATTTTTAAATATGATTGTACTTACTCTGGTCTGTTGTCTTAAAGTAATGGATATGATAAAAGATTTGAGTAATTGCTAGAAGGCAGGATATTTGTGGAAGAAGCGACAGTTACAAACTCCTTATATGTTAGGTATAGCAGAAAGTCTTCATTGAACTTAAATGGAATGCTTTATGTTCCCCAAGGCTGTGGACCTTTCCATTGATGAGTCCAGCTTAACAGGAGAAACAACACCGTGTTCTAAGGTGACAGCTCCTCAGCCAGCTGCAACTAATGGAGATCTTGCCTCAAGAAGTAACATTGCCTTCATGGGAACATTGGTCAGATGTGGCAAAGCAAAAGTATGTTTTCTTTCTCATTTTGAAGATAGCACGTTCTTCGTTTTCAACTATTTTTTCAGTTCTTTTGGGGCTGGTTTTATGTGGCTATTTTAAAAATATATGACTCACATATATGACATAAGAGTACAGACTTGTGGTTGCTGAGGGGGAAGGGAGAGGACTGGGTGTTTGGGGCTAGTAGATGAAAACTATTACATTTAGATTGGGTAAGCAGTGAGGTCCTACTGTACAGTACAAGGAATTATATCCAGTCTCCTGGGGTAGACCATGATGGAAAATAATATTTAATTTAATTTAATTAATTTATTTATTTAAGCTATGTTGGGTTCTTTTTTTTTAATTTTTTTTTAATTATTTTTATTTTGCTCCATTCTCTTACCCATCTAACACTCTGATCATGTAGTTCATATAATGGAAGGCCAATATGTTTTTGTTTTGTTTTTTTTTTGTGTTTTTTTTTGTCTTTTTGCCATTTCTTGGACTGCTCCCACGGCATATGGAGTTTCTCAGGCTAGGGGTCGAACCGGAGCTGTAGGCCACCGGCCTACGCTGGAGCCACAGCAATTCAGGATCTGAGCCGTGTCTGCGACCTACACCACAGCTCACGGCAACACCGGATCGTTAACCCACTGAGCAAGGGCAGGGATCGAACCCGAAACCTCATAGTTCCTAGTCGGATTTGTTAACCACTGCGCCATGACGGGAACTCCGGAAAATAATATTTTAAAAAAGAATGCATATCTATGTAAAAAAAAAAAGTCACTATTGTAAAAAAAAAAAGGAAAAAAAACATGATGAAGAAATGACAGAATTGTACCTAATCTTTGCAGCGCTTTGTGAGACTAAGGAAAAGCCATTTCCCTGAGGTATAATATGTCTGTAATCCCCAGTATCTGTTCTTTTGCTTGTTTGTTTGTTTAATGGCCGCATGTGCAACATACAGAATTTCCCAGGTCAGGTGTTGAATCCAAGCCACACCATGGCTGTAGCAGTGGTGGATCCTTTAACCCACTCTGCTGGGCCAGGGATCAAACACGTGCCTCTGTAGAGACCTGAGCCACTACAGTTGGATTCTTGACCCACTGCACCACAGTGGGAACTCCCTGTTCTTTTTTTTTTTTTTCCAGATAGAAACAATGGCTTGTGGATATATTCACTACTGGTTAAATGAGATTTTAATTTAGTTGTGGTCCTGGCTATAATACTCTGACTACATATCACTCACCTACTGTTTGATTTTAAATATTTAATTTCTTGAATTCTAATATTATGCAAATATAAAGGGCATCATTCGACAGCATTTGGGGGGGAGGAACTGTCTTAAATTTCTCTATTGAGTATAAGACAGATTCAAGTTTTAAAAATAGTAATATAGGCAATGGGCTTCAGAATTGAGTCAGTAATAAGCTTAATGAGATCTTTGTTTTCAAGGTTTGTGTCATAAATACTAATGATCTATGGTTAATATCAAATAAATTTGCTAAGGGAACCTTGGAAACATGTCAGACATGTTGACTATGGACAACTTTAGAGAAAGGGAATGGGAGGGGGTTGGTTGAGAGGTGATTCCATCTAAACATAAATGTGTTTTCTTATTTTTCCCTTTAGGGTATTGTCATTGGAACAGGAGAAAATTCTGAATTTGGAGAAGTTTTTAAAATGATGCAAGCAGAAGAAGTGAGTATTTGGATTTTTACTGATGTCTTAGTATCAAATCGAAATTCTCCATTGTAAGTAGAGGAAAAAGAATATATATATATATTTTTTTGTCTTTTTGCTATTTCTTGGGCCGCCCCCGCGGCATATGGAGGTTCCCAGGCTAGGGGTCCAATCGGAGCTGTAGCTGCCGGCCTACGCCAGAGCTACAGCAACACGGGATCCGAGCCGCGTCTGCAACCTACACCACAGCTCACGGCAACGCCGGATCCTTAACCCTCTGAGCAAGTGCAGGGACCGAACCCACGACCTCATGGTTCCTAGTCGGATTCGTTAACCACTGCGCCACGACGGGAACTCCGGAAAAAGAATATTGATGGGTTACTTTATGTACTATTAAAAGTAATACTTTATTCAGAATATCACTCAATTGTTTGTGGTTAGAAATGTAATTGGGAGGAGTTCCCATTGTGGCCCAAAGTAGTGAACCCGGTTAGTATCCATGAGGATGCGGTTTTGATCCCTAGTCCTTCTCGGTGGGTTGAGGATTCAGTGTTACTGTGAACTGCAGTGTAGGTTGCAGACACAGCTCAGATCTGGCTTTGCTGTGGCTGTGGTGTAGGCCAGCACTGCAGCTCTGATTCAACCCCTAGCCTGGGAACTTCATATGCTGTGGGTGTGGCCCTAAAGCAAAACAAAACAAACAAAGAAAACAAAAGCAAAAATGTAAGTGGAAAGCCCAGGAGTTCCCACTGTGGTTCAGTGGGTTAAGAACCTTACATGGTGTACGTGAGGATGTGGGTTCAATCCCTGGCCTTGCTCAGTGAGGTAAGGATCCGGTGTTGCTGCAAGCTGTGGTGTAGGTCACAGATGTAGTTGCAGCTCTGATCCATTGTTGCTGTGGCTGTGGTGTAGGTGGGCAGCTGCAGCTCCGATTTGACTCCTAGCCTGGGAACTTCCAAGTGCTGCAGGTGTGGCCCTAAAAAAGAAAAAGAAAAAAAAAAAAGCCTGTAATTGGAAGGACCTGAATTAATGTTGTTTAATATTCTAAAACATTCTGATATTTATTCATTGTTCATAGGTGATGAAGTTTTTATAGCCAGTTGTTTTATAGGGCTTCTTCTTTTTAGAAATTAGCTTTAGCTTAAAGATTACTAAATAGTGTACTTGTACTGTAGAACCTATCTTGTACCAAAATTCTTAACTTTACATAATCACAGTTATCTGGAGAAAAAAGATTACGAAGTGAAATAACTTGGAAGATATCCTTATTTAAGGATATTGAAGATTACTTCTCTCAGTTAAAATACCTTCTTATATATAAAAAGAAGTTGCATTCTACAAATGTCATATTCTCCCCAAATCACCTGAATTTCTCAGGTAGCCTGCCAAGACTCCAGTGTGTGATGCAGTATATAAAACCACCCCAAGCTCAGCAGTCCAGGGATCACCGGAGATGAAGGAGCCAATGGGATAAAAAGACTTGTGTTACAAGTAGCATGCTTGTGGATCTAGAGAGGAGAAAGATTGGCAACTCAACGGACAGCTGATAGGGAGAATAGTTTTTTTCCTCGGAGGGTCATAGAGAACAGTCTTTTGAAGTGAATGGGCTTTTAAAAGTCTAGACCTCCCAGTTTCCTCCATGAAGGAGCTGATATTTCCTCCCAAGGGAGAGTTGTATATGTTATGGGTGTGTTAAGCATGAGAGTGTGTGTGTCAGGCACTTAGCAAAGTCCCTGACACCTAGGAAAGCTTACTAAATTTAGGTAATTGTGGTGACACTCTTCTCCAATTTGTCAAGGCACCAAAAACCCCTCTGCAGAAGAGCATGGACCTCTTAGGAAAACAACTTTCCTTTTACTCCTTTGGTATAATAGGTAAGAGAAGAGTGAGTATGTATATCTCA
The DNA here is from genome assembly GCF_016906955.1 of Phacochoerus africanus. NCBI lineage: Eukaryota > Metazoa > Chordata > Mammalia > Artiodactyla > Suidae > Phacochoerus > Phacochoerus africanus. The sequence continues at coordinate 81,951,968 of NC_062544.1, read as the reverse complement.
TATATTTACTGAGGTTTCCTTTTTTGAGTGGGAAGGGGAAGTTAGATACATACATACATAAATCATTCATTTATTAGGTTTACTACTACTTTTTTAAAAAATTATAAAGCTAATGCCCAGCCATTGTCCTTTTCTACAAAGATAAAATAGAACTCTGTAATTTATGTGATCAAAGAGCATTTCTGTAAGCACTTTGGTATTTTGTCTTTTTAGTCTTTAACAAAATGTGGTGGTGTTGTGTTAATGACTACTTTCCTTTTTTTTGTTTCATATATCCTATCATAAACATCTTGTCATTAAATAGATGCTCACCTAATACAAATTTAAAGGTTGTATAATATTCCATTGTATGAATATAAGTGTGTATACATATATAAAAGGTCAGTACTCAGACGTTTTATAGATTTTTAAACTTTTTAAAAATTATCGTTAAGTAGGAGTTCCAGTTATGGCTCAGCGGAAACGAATCTGACTGATATTCATGAGGATGCAGGTTTAATCCCTGGCCTCACTCGGTGGCTTAAGGATCTGGCATTGCTGTGGTGTAGGTCACAGCTGCAGCTCGAATCTGGCATTGCTTGTGGCCGCATTGTAGGCCAGTCGCTACAGCTCTGATTGGACCCCTAGCCTGGGAGCCTACATATGCCGCAAGTGCAGCCCTAAAAAGACCAAAAAAAAAGAAACAATTATCTAAGTGATTCTTCAGTGCAGATATCTTCTAAACACCTCTCATTTCTAAAAGTAAAATTATTGGAAGAGTATCTGTGACTGTAAAATTTTTGGTGTTTCTAAAGGCTTTTGTTTCATATTGCCAATACCCTCCAACAGTTTGGTACAATGGACTTGCCAGCTTTTTTTGGTCATTAACTTAACAGGTGAAGAAAAGACTTTATTTCAAAATTCGTTATAAGAAAAACTTTGTTACATGTGTGTTAGTCTTTCTTACTTTATTTTATGACCACCAGTCTGTTTCTTCTGTTTCCTCTTTTCTAGTGGTTTAAGTCTTAGATTGGTCACAGCTCTTCATATATTTAGGATATCAGTCCTTTTGTTGTTTAAGTGACAAGTAGTTTTTTTCTCTTGACTTTTAAATTGCTTTTGAGGGCTGTATAATAAACTAGGCCGGGAGGAGGGAAATGTATGTGATGAAACAGTCTGTTGCCTGAGGTTCTGATTATACCCTTCTGTTGGTAATACCTGCAAATTTCTGTGTTCTGTTTGTAAAGGGTTTCCCACCTCCATGTGGTAAAATGTGTATGTTTATATTTATTTAAACATCACTTTGCTACTTTAGTTTTTACTTTTGACACTTAATTTTACTATTTTATTTAGAATTTATTTTAATACAAGGTGTACAATAGAGTTAATGCTTTTTCACTCAAAAGTTAGCTATCCCATTACCCTCAATTCTAGTCCATTCTTTATTCACTGAGTTGAAATGACATCTTATAACATTTAAACTTTTACATCAGGTTTGGAGTCTTTTCTCTCTTTATTTAATTCTTCTATTATGTTATTATAATTTTTCTTGCTAGCTTTTAAAATAATAGTGCAATTTTAAGCAACATTTCTGCTGTGTAAATTCTGTGAAATAATTCCTTAAATTTTAATCCTGTTGATCTATTTCTCATCATAAATATGAAGTGGAAACTAGGAGGATATTCATTTCCTTTTGTTTAAATGGTGTGTATGTTATAGCTCCCTTCATTTAATTATTGCCATTTATTTTTCAGAATTTGTACTGAGTTTGATAAATTGAAGGGCAATTATCAAACTAAATCTTTCTGGTTTATATTAAGATTATACCATGAAACCTCTTCAAATTTAGTGATAAAAATTTTCAACTTTATGATTACCTGGTTTTAATGCAATGCGCTGGACATAGTTTTTTCTTGTTAGTGTATAGTATATGGAATAGAAGAAGAATCAAGACCAAAATATCTGGGGTCAGCAGACTTCTTTTGGCAAAGGGCAAGATATTAAAGATTTTAGCTTTGAGTCCATGTAGTCTCTCTTGGAAATACTCAGCTCTGCATCAGCACAAAAGCAACCACAGACAATATACAAACAGCTGGGTGTGGCTGTGTTCCAACAATTTACAAAAACACATAGGAGGGCCATAGATTGTAGTTTGCTTGACCATGGTGTAATTCATTGGACATAATTTCTTTCATCAGGATAGTTTTTTGGGATGGAATCCAAGAGGGTCACAATCTAGATCATTATTTTGTAGTTGTAGAAAGATGAAGGAAAATTCATTTTAAATGTCCATTTTGTTCTAGAACACAAACTTGAAGTTGCTTTATTTTATTAAAACCCTGATGATTCTGTTTATTTCCTCATAGAACCAGTGATGCATCTCTTGCCCCCCATCTTCTTTTCAAAGATAAAGATTAAAGCAGAGTAAAGAAATCCATTGTTTGGTTTATTTAATTGGTTTTTAACTTTTAAATGCCATAAAGGTAGTGATTTTTAAATGTCAGTTACAATTTTACCTGTCGTCCAATGGATACATCATTCTTTGAGCCAGGTCCTAAGTACTCCTAAGTTTGCGGTACACACTTAATGTACAGTGTCTGGATATTGAGTTATGAAAAATAAAGTTCCAAGGTTTGTTTTTGCAAACCTGATAATAGAAAACTGGTATGTATATGCTGCCTTCTTTTTTTAACCCCCATTGAATGAAAATACTGGTAGTGTTTTCTTATACTGCATTACTTTAAAGGATGAATGGCAGCAGTGGCAACAAACTGTGTGTCCATGGATGCATACTCAGCTTTAACCTTAAGACTAACTTTAATCTCCCCTGCTGCTTGATGGCTTTGTAAAATCTTGTAATTGTGATGTAATAAGCTCAACCTTTTATATCAGGGGACTTTTGCTGCCTTCAGCTTCCTTTCCCTTCTATGCTCAGGTGATTTACTGTTTGATTTTGTTACAGGTGTCATCATGTTGGTTGGCTGGTTACTAGGAAAAGATATCCTGGAAATGTTTACTATTAGTGTAAGGTAAGTTCTGATAGCTAGTTTCTATTTTGAAGTCTCCTTTGCCTCTCTTGTTTCTTTGATAAGCATGACTTATGTTGCATTATGTGGGTATTATGTTAGCACATAAGAGTGTATTATCTTTATTTAAATAGTTCAGGATTTTTATGTTGAAATGAACTCTAGGACAGTGAAAATCTATGTACATGTAGTGGAGAAACCCCACACTGCATGCATGATGTTATCAACCCAATATCACATTTTTATATTTACATAGACAATTAAGGATTGTCACACTGAAAATTAGCAGCATGAAAAAGAAAGACCGTGATGTAGAAACTGAATAATCAATCTCAGAGGAAAACCAAAAAGGGCAAGGAAAGAAGAAAAAAATAAACAAAGTGTATTTTCAGAGGTTTGTGAAGAAACTGTGTTCATGTAGACAAATTGCTGTACAAAAGTGTCACAGACCCCCCCAAGAAATTTTTTAAAATTATGATTGCTGAAATTAAAAATTCAATTTGGGAGTTCCTACTGTGGCTCAGAAGTAAGGAACCCAACTAGGATCCATGAGGATGCAGGTTTGATCCTTGGCCTTGCTCAGTGGGTGAAGGATCTGATGCTGCTGCAAGCTATGGTGTAGGTTGCAGACATGGCTCAGATCTGGCATTGTTGTTGCTGTGGCTGTGGCATAGGCCAGCAGCAGTAGCTCTAATTCAACCCCTAGCCTGTGAACTTCCATATGCCACAGGTGCAGCCCTAAAAAAAAAAGAGGGGGGCAAACTAAAAAAAAAAAAAACCAATCGTAAGAGTTCCCACTGTGGTGCAATATAATCAGTGGTGTCTCTGCAGTGCCAGGATGCAGGTTTGATCCCGACCCACTGTGGTGGGCTAAATGATCCATTTTAGGAACATTTAACCTGGTGCAGCTGCGGCTTGGACCTGATCCCTGACCTGGGAATTCCATATGCCATTGGGTGTCCAAAAAAGAAAAAAAAAATTCAATTCAAGGGCTATAATATAAAGTTGAAGTGGTCTCCCCCCAAAATAGAGTAAAAAGTCCAAAGCAGATAATGAGATAAAATTGACAAAGAGAATAATTAAATAAATGTTATATCTAAGTAATAGGAGTTTTAAAAAGAGGTAAGAAGAAAGTGTATAAAAAATGAAGCATGCTTTCTCCATCTGAAGCAAGACATGCATCTTTATAGATTTGAAAATATTCTCTAGATGCCAAGTAGGACAAAAAAAAGCTCCAACCTAGATACATCAATAAACTAAAGAAAACAGGTCAGGTTGTCTATAGAGGGAGGATAATTATATTGATATCATATTTCTCATTAACAACTGCAATATCCACCACAGGATCTTTTTAGGCTCTACTGATTTCAACTCAGGAGTTCCCGTCGTGGCGCAGTGGTTAACGAATCCGACTAGGAACCATGAGATTGAGGGTTTGGTCCCTGCCCTTGCTCAGTGGGTTAAGGATCCGGCGTTGCCGTGAGCTGTGGTGTAGGTTGCAGACGCGGCTCGGATCCCGTGTTGCTGTGGCTCTGACGTAGGCCGGCGGCTACTGCTCTGATTGGACCCTTGGCCTGGGAACCTCCAGATGCCGCTGGAGCAGCCCAAGAAATAGCAAAAAGACAAAAAAATAAAAAAATTAAAAAAAGATTTCAACTCAAAATACTTTCATAGGTCATACCTGGTACCTGTGCCCTGAGCACTTGGGCAACTTCAGGCATCCCTCTTCTGAGAGAGTTCTTGGAGTAGTCTGCACAGTAGTTCACTTAGGTACAAGCAGATGAGATGACCGTGTAAGGGCAGGGGATGTCCTGGGTTAAAATGTCTCATATTCAACAGGAGCAAACATCTCTGGAAACACACTTTGTAGGATGCCTGCAAGAAACATGACCAGTTATGTGAGTCGTCACCTCAGGAAACCCAAAGCTATGGCTTCCTATAAATAATTATAAATCTCCCAGTTCATAGGCAGATTGTCAGCCAGGATATCTATCCTTTTATCATAAGCAGTGTTGCTTAGCAGCGTAGTTGATGTACTCTAGTTACTAAAGGGAACAGCACTAGAGATTTAAACAAATACAGGGAAAAAGGATTTTATTAAACCTTCAAACGCAGCAACATTAGATTAGGACAATTAAAGTGTGGCAGGAAAAGATTTTAAATCTGTAAATCTAGGTCTAGCCAAAGTATCAATTCAGGTTATTACAAATGGATAAGTAAGTAATCAGAAAATTTATTCCTTACCTATCTTTGTAGGAATACCAGCAAAACAAGGGTGAAAGGAAGAGGATCATAGGTAGTATGTAAGAAAAAGTAGAATTTACCTAGTCCTCTAAGCAAAAGAAATTCTGGATGACAACTCTGTAATAGGCCCAGCAAGTAATGGTTCAAATTTTCGTATAAAAACCAATAGATTAAAAAAGATGAAATGGATAACAAGGAATAAATAGGATGAATAAGAAGTTAGAAGATATTTGTGGCATAGATAAGGAGTATGTTTTTACTTTTTAGAGGCAGAAATACAACTTGAACACTTGGCTTAAATATTAAAGAATCCTTGGGTTAAATATGAAATGAGTTTAAAATGGAGCATGAATTTAAGATTTATCCACCATTGGCATATTATATGTTGGACATAATTTTTGAGTATTTTTTTTGAGATATTGTGACTATTTGTAAAGATTAACAAATCACAAATCACGACTTTTCACAGTCTTCCAAAGGACCAAACCTTTAAGAATTTTTTAAATAGAATAAAATTCATTCTGTTTTTCAGTTACTGTGTGGGTCTTTTGTACTCTTATAAATGTTAAAATACGTTATGGGGTCTTTGGTGACCTTATTTTTCCTGTGTCTTGAAACATCTTGCTATTTTATTACCCTAGCAATTATTTTAACAATTATTTCCAACTGTGCAAAAATGAGTAAAACAGTAAAGAAAGCAGAAGAATCATTACTTAAAAGGCTAATAATAAATAAATCATTACTATTCTGTTATCCTTTAATTTTATTATTGTGTTGCCCAAAGTATTACATTATCATTTAAGAAAATATAAAAGAAATCTTTGAGAGTTCCCATTGTGGCTCAGCAGGTTACGAACCTGACTAATATCTCTGAGAATGTGGGTTCCATCCCTGGCCTCACTCAGTAGTTTAAGGATTTGGCATTGCTTTGAGCTCTGGTGTAGGTCTCAGACATGACTTGGATCCCACCTTGCTATGGCTATGGTATAGTCTGGCTCTGATTCAACCCCTAGCCTGGCAACTTTCATATACCACAGGTGCTGCCCTGAAAAACAACAAAAAAAGAAATCTTTGTAGTCTTTTTTTTTTTTTTGCATTCATTAAAGAAAATTGAATTCAGAAATTTTTATTTTTACCATAATAGCAAAGAATTGACAGATGAATTTTCAGTTATTAGAAAAATCGGGAGATAAATGCGAAGAGACAACCATGGGAGGCTCTAATGATGAAGGTGAAATTGAGTCATGTAAACGAAATTTGAACACTGACTCCTCAGATGGTGATAGTGTAGATTTTTTCCAACTCCTGAATTAATGAATGAACAATATATGTTTAAAGGACAAAAAGGGAAGGACAGATACTCTGTTTATCATTTATAGCAAGGAATTCTTCAAGTAGTATTATGTTACAAATTGGACTGTCCTGTTTTCAAAAGAGTTGTGAACCATCACCATTTTCAGAAGTGTTGCATTTTGAAGAAACAAATGCAAAAAAAAAAACCAAAAAAAAAAACAGTTGATAAACCTTCAAACTGTTAGAAATGTCTTTTGAATTTGAAATCACTATTTTATAAGGTAATTATTTTCCAAATTTATTCATGACAGTTGATGAGTTTGTTGAATTCAAAGGATGTTGTCCATTTCAGATATTTCTCAAACCCAGGAATATACTTTAGGATTAAAATTCAAATGCAAATTTCTAATGAAGTTTTTCATAATCCATTTTATTACTATAAATTATTTCTAAAATGATTTTATTTAAATCATTTTAGGGAGTTTCCATCGTGGTTCAGTGGTAACAAACCCAACTACTATCCATGAGGATGCAGGTTCAAGGATCTGGCATTGCCATGAGCTGTGGTATAGGTCGCAGACACGGCTTGGATCCCATGTTACTGTGGGTATGTTGTAGGCTGGCAGCTGATTCGACCCACAGCCTGGGAACTTCCATATTCCCAGGGTGCAGCCCTAAAAAGACAAAAAACAGAACAAAATTGAATTTTGGAGTTCCCATCGTGGTTCAGCAGTTTATGAACCCAGGTACTATCCATGAAGATGCAGGTTTGATCCCTGACCTTGCTCTGTGGGTTAAGGATCCAGCACTGCCATGAGCTGTGGCTCGGATCCTGTGTTACTGCGGCTGGGGTTATAAGCCAGTGGCTATGTGGTGTAGGCTGCAGGCTACAGCTCTGATTGACCCCTAGCCTTGGAACCTCTGTATGCCACGGGTGTGGCCATTAAAAAAAAAAAAAAGTGGGAAATGGGATTAAGATGGTGGACTAGAAGGCCTGGAGCTCAGCTTCTCTCCTAAAAATAACAACATTTACAACCATATGCTGAGCAGTCTTCAACCAAATGGAACAGAAACTTTCAAAAAGATATCCTACTCCAGAAGACAAAGAGGCCACATCATGTGGTAGGAGGGGCAATTATGCAATATAAGCAACCCCATACCACCCAGGTAGGAAGCCTCACAGACTGGAAAGTAACTGTTTCACAGAGACTCATGTATAGGAGTGAGAGTTCTGAACCCCACATCAGATGCCCATGTGTGGGGATCTAGCACTGAGAGAGCCCCCAGAGCATCTGGCATTGATGGCCAGTGGGGCTTGTGTGCTGGAGCTCCATGGGACTGGGGGGAATGGAGACCACATTTGTAAAAGGCACACACAGACTTTCATGTACACTGGATCCCAGGGCAAAGCAAAGTCTCTATATGAATCTGGGTCAAAGCTTACCAGCTTTTGGTGGACCTCCTGGGAAAACAGCGGTGAATGTGGCTTGTGGTGGGGGAAGGACATTGGAAGCAAAGCTCTTGGGAATATTCATCAGTGTGCCTTTCTCTGGAGGTGGCCATTTGGGGAAAATCTGGTAGCACCCATCAGCACTGGGAAGTCCCAGGGCAAACAATTATCCAGGTGATCCCAGCACCACTCATCAGTAAACAGGCTGCCTAAAGACCCCCCCACCCCCATCTCAAGGCACACAACCACCTCTGATCTCATCTAGACACAAAGTCCCATCCACCACAGGGATAGGAATCAGCTCCACCTACCAGTGGGCAGGCATCAGTCCCACCCATCAGGAAGCCTACAGCAAGCCTCCTACCAACTTTAGCCACAAGGGGGGAATACAACAGAAGTAACAGAGCCTACAACTCTATTTAATCTGTAAAAAGGTCACCACACCAAAAACCTATAAAAATGAAAAGACAGAGAACTATAACTCAGATGAGGGAGAAAGAAAAACCCCCAGAAGAACAGCTAAGTGATCAGGAGATTCTCAGCCTCCAGGAAAAAGACTTTAGGTTGTTGATGCTGAAGATGATGCAAGACATTGGGAATAAACTGGAGGCAAAGATGGATAACTTACAGGCAACATTGAGCAAAGAGATAAAAGATATAAAACTTAAGCAAGAAGAGATGCAAAATACAATAACTGAAATAAAAAATTCATTAGAAGCAGCCAACAGCTGAATACAGGAGGCAGAAGAACGAATAAGTGAGGTGGAGGACAAAGCAGTGGAAGTCACAGATGCGAAACGGAACAGAGAAAAAAGATTGAAATCAAGGAGTTCCCATCATGGCACAGGGTAAACGAATCCCACGAGGCACCATGAGGTTGCAGGTTCGATCCCTGGCCTCACTCAGTGGGTTAAGGATCCAGCGTTGCCATGAGCTGTGGTGTAGATCACAGACATGGCTCAGATCTGGTGTTGCTGTCGCTCTGGTGTAGGCTGGCAGCAACAGCTCTGATTAGAATTCTGGGACAGTGCTAAACACACCAACATCGGTATTACAGTGGTGCCAGAAGGAGAAGAGAGAGAAAGGGACAGAAAAAATATTCAGAGATAATAGGTGGAAATTTCCCTAACATGGGAAAGGAACCACTCAAATCCAGGAAGTGCAACAAGTACCATATAAAATAAACCCAGGGAGGAATACCCTGAAACACATACTAATCAAACTGACGAAAGTTAAAGAAAATACTGAAAGCAGCTACAGAAAGGAAACAAATGACACACAAGGGAACCTTGATAAGGTTTTTTGCAGATTTTACAGCAGAAACTGTGCAGGCCAGATGGGTGTGGCATGATATAATTAACGTGATGAAAGGAAAAAAACTCCAACCAAGATTGCTTTACCCAGCAAGGCCCACATTCAGATTTAAAGGAGAAATCAAAAGCTTCACAGACAAGAAAAAGCTAAGAGAATTCATCAACACTAAACCAGCTTTACAAGAAATACTAAAGGAACTTCTCTAGGGAGAAAAGAAAAGACCTCAACCAGAAGGAAAAATACCACATATAACAAGGCTCACCATTTTATATAAAGATAAGAAATCATCCATGCGCAGTTATGCCACCAAAATCAGAAATCGTGAGAAGAGGTAGGTACAAATGCAGGACACTGAAGATGCACTTACAATTAGGAGACGTACAACTTAAAATAATCTTGTATATATGTAGACTCATATCAAAATTTCAGAGTAACTGCAAACCAAAAATGTACAATTGATACACAAATAAGAAAAATCAGCTCAAATACAACACCGAAGATAGTCATCAAACCAGAAGAGAAGAGAGCAAGAGAAGAAGGGAAGAAAAAAGAGCAACAAAAACAAATCCGAAGCAATTAATAAAATGGCAATAAGAACATACATATTAATAATTACCTTAAATGTTAATGAAATAAATGCCCCACCAAAAGACATAGACTGGCTGGCTGGATACAAAAACAAGACCCATATATATGCTGTCTTCAAGAGACCGCCTTCATGTCTAGGGACACATACAAATTGAAAGTGAGAGGATGGAAAAAATACTCCATGCAAATGGGAATCAAACCTGGAGTAGCAATACTCCTGTCAGACAAAATAGACTTTAAAATGAAAAATATTTTAAGGGACAAGGAAGGTCACTATCTAATGATCAAAGGATCACTCCAAGAAGAAGATATCACAATTTTAAATATCTGTGCACCCAAGCTAGGTTCAGCACAATATGTAAGGCAACTGCTAACAACCTTGAAAGGATAAATCAACAATAACACAATCATAGTGGGGGATTTTAACACCCCTCTTACAGGAGTGGACTGATCATCCAGACAGAAGATCAATGAGGAAACACAGGCCCTGAATGAAGGATTAGACCAAGTGGACTTAATAATATTTATAGGACATTCCATCAAAAAGCAGCAGAATATACATTCTTCTCAAGTGTATATGGAACATTCTCTAAGATTGATCACATCCTGAGCTACAGATGCAACCTTGGTAATGTTAAGAAGATTGAAGTCATATCAAGCATGTTTTCCAACCACAATGCTATATGACTGGAAATCAACAACAAGAAAAAACCTGCCAAAAAAAAAGCAAACACGTGGAGACTAAACAACATGCTACTAAACAACCAATGGATCACTGAAGAAATCAAAGAGGAAATGAAAAACTACTTAGAAGCAAATGACAACAAAGATACAACACTCCAAAACCTATGGGATGCAGCAAAAGCTGTTCTAAGTTTATAGCAATACAAGCCCACCTCAGGAAACAAGAAAAAGCTCAAATAAACTAACTTTACATCTAAAGAAGCTGGAGAGAGAACAGGCAAGACCTAAAGTTAGTAGAAGGAAAGAAATCATAAAGATCAGAGCAGAAATCAATGAAATAGAAACAAAGAAAACCATAGAAGAGATCAATGAAACAAAAAGCTGGTTCTTTGAAAAGATCAACAAAATTGATAAAGCCTTAGCCAGACTTATCAAGAAAAAGAAAGGGCTCAAATCAATAAAATTAAGAATGAAAAAGTAGTAGTAACAATGGACATCACTGAAATACAAAGGATCATAGGGGACTACCATATGCAACTTTATGCCAATAAAATGGAAAACCTAAAAGAAATGGACAAATTCTTAGAAAAGTACAATCTTCCAAGTCTAAATCAAGATGAAATAGCAGAGATGAACAGACCAATCACAAGACCTAAAATTGAAACTGTGATTAAAAAAACTCCAGCAAACAAAAGTCCAGGACCAGATGGCTTCACAGGTGAATTCTATGAAACATTTAGAGAAGAGCTAACAGCTATCCTTCTGAAAGTATTCCCAAAAAATCGAAAAATGCTGTCTTCAAGAAACCCATTTCGTGTCTAGGGACACATACAAATTGAAAGTGAGAGGATGGAAGAAAATATTCCATGCAAACGTGAATCAAAAGAAACCTGGAGTAGCAATACTCATATCAGACAAAATAGACTTTAAAGGGAGGAAGGGATACTCCCAAACTCATTCTATGAGGCCACCATCACTCTGATACCAAAACCAGACAAAGATACCACAAAAAAAGAAAACTACAGGCCATTTGCATTTGTGAACATCGATGCAAAAATCCTCAACAAAATACTAGCAAACCAAATCCAACAATACGTTGAAAGGATTGTACATCATGATCAAGTGGGATTTATCCCAGGGATGCAGGTGTTCTTCAATATCCACAAATCCATCAGTGTGATACACCACATTAACAAACTGAAGAATAAAAACCATATGATCCTCTCAATAGACGCAGAAAAAGCCTTTGACAAAATCCAGCACCCATTTCTGATAAAAACCCTTCAGAAAATGGGCATAGAGGGAACCTACCTTAACGTAATAAAGGCTGTGTATGACTAACCCACAGCTAACATCATTCTCAGTGGTGAAAACCTGAATGAATTCCCACTGAGATCAGGATATCTGCTCTTGTCACTACTATTCAACATGGTTTGGGAAGTCCTAGCCACAGCAATCAGAGAGGTAGAAGAAATAAAAAAGGAATCCAAATTGGAAAAGAAAGTAAAACTACCACTGTTTGCAGATGACATGATACTATACCCAGAGAACCCTAAAGACTCTACCAGAAAACTGTTAGAGCTCATCCATGAATTTGGCAACGTCGCAGGATACAAAATCAATACACAGAAATTGATGGCATTTCTATATACTAACAATGAAAGAGCAGAAAGAGAAATCAGGGAAGCAATCCCATTTACCATCACATCCAAAAGAATAAAATACTTAGGAGTAAACCTACCTAGAGAAACAAAAGGCCTGTGCTCTGAAAACTATAAAACACTGATGAAAGAAATCAAAGATGACACAATTAGATGGAAAGACATTCCATGCTCTTGGATGGGAAGAGTCAATATTATCAAAATGACATACTACCCAAGGCAATCTACAGATTCAGTGCAATCCCTATCAAATTACCAAGGACATTTTTCACAGAACTTGAACTATATCTTAAGGTTTGTTTGGAAGCACAACAGACCCAGAATAGCCAAAGACATCCTGAAAAAGAAAAATGGAGCTGGAGGAATCAGGCTCCCTGACCTCATACTCTACCACAAAGCAGGTAATCAAAACCCTATGGTACTGGTACAAAGACAGACATACACATCAGGGGAACAGGATAGAAAGCCCAGAATTCAACCCATGCACCTACAGCCAACTAACCTGTGACAAAAGGAGGCAAGAATATACAATGGAGAAAAGACAACCCCCTCAATAAGTGGTGCTGGGAAAACTGGACAGCCACATGGAAAAGAATGAAATTAAAGCACTCCATAACACCATACACAAAAAGAAACTCCAAATGGATGAAAGACCTAGATATAAGACCAGACACCATAAAACTCTTAGAGGAAAACATAGGCCAAACACTCTCCGACATAAACCACAGCAACATCTCCTCAGATCCACCTCTTAGGGTAATGACAGTAAAACAAAACAACTGGGACTTAGCTAAACTTAAAAGTTTCTGCACAGCAAAGGAAACCCTAAACAAAATGAAAAGACAACCCACAGAACAGGAGAACATCTTTGCAAATGAATCGATTGACAGGGTTTAATCTCTAGAATTTATAAACACCTCCTACTGCTCAATACCAAAAAAACAAACAACCCCATCAAAATGGGCAGAACATCTAAACAGGATTCTCCAAAGAAGACATATGGATGGCCAAAAAACACATGAAAAGATGTTCAACATCACTCATTATTAGAGAAATGCAAATCAAAACCACTCTGAGGTACCGCCTTACACCAGCCAGCATGGCCATCATCAAAAAGTCTACAAACAAGAAGTGCTAGAGAGGGTGTGGAGAAAAAGGAACCCTACTACAGTGTTGGTGGGATTGTACATTGGTGCAACCGCTGTGGAAAAACACTGGAGAGTCCTCAGAATATTAAAAATAGAACTCCCATTTGATCCAGCAATCCCACTCAGCAATTCCACTCCTGGACATCTATCGAGAGATAACCATGACTCTAAAAGATGCATGTATTCCAGTGTTCACTGAAGCACTCTTTTCAATAGTCAAGACCTGGAAACAACCTGAATGTCCATTGACAGAGGAGTGGATCAAGAAGAAGTGGTACATATACACAATGGAATATTACTCTGCCATTAAAAGGAAGGAAATAACGGCATTTTTAGCAACATGGATGGACCTAGAAATTATCATGCTAAATGAAGTCAGCCATACAATGAGACACCAACATCAAATGCTTTCACTGACGTGGAATCTGAAAAAGGACAGACTGAGCTTTGCAGAACAGATACTGCCTCACAGACTTTGAAAAACATAGTTTCCAAAGGAGACAGTTTGGGGGGTCTGGAGATGCGCTGGGGTTGTGGGATGGAAATCCTGTGTAATTGGATTGTGATGATCATTGTACAACTATGTATGTAATAAAATCATTTAGTAATAAAATAAAAATTTTTTTTAAAAATTGTAAAGTCATTTTAAATTATTTATTAATTTATATCTAAATATGAACAATTTATATTTAAATTATATTTATATCATTTAAAATTATATTTTAAAAAGAACAAAAAGTTCTATTGGATCTAGATTGTAAATGATGCCTATATTTCTGATACGGTAAGGGTTAACGGAAACATAAGTAGAGAGGATTCTATTCTTACTTAGTTGAAAAAAGAGAGGGAGCCATTAATGATAACATATTTTTTGGTTCTTGAGTGTGTACTGTTCAGCCCCTAATACTATAAATGTTATTCATTGCATTTCAGCCTTTAGAATCAATCTGCAAAAGGTAGGTTATGGTTATAGAGCAGGATGTAATGATAATCAAGTTCATGCTAGAGGAAAAGTAGGTAGTAGAAATGGGGCAGTAGAGACGTAGTAATGAAGCAGTATTAGAGTGAAGGATGGGTATGCAGATGACTTTATCTGTGGCAGAGCCAGGGGATAATACTTGGAATGGGACAAAAGGAGGGATTTTGAGTTTTTTTTTTTTTTTTAATTACAAGGATAGTGAAGAGATTTATTTTTTGTTGTGATAAAGTATATATACTTTAAAACTTTTCCATTTTACAATATCCAACTCATTGGATTTAAGTAATTCAGAATGTTACAACCATTACCATAATCTAGTGTCAGAACTTTTTCATCACCCCCAAAGAAAACCTTGTGCACATTAGTCAGTCATTCCCTGTTCTTCTTTCTCTCTACCTGCTAACAACCACTAAACCCCTTTCTGTCTCTTTGGATTTACTTACTCTTGATAGTTCATATAAGTGAAATCACATAACATGTGTCCTTCAGTGTCTGCTTCTTTCACTTAGCATAATGTTTTCAAGGTTAATCCATCTTGTAGCGTGAATCAGTACATTATTCTTTTTTTTATGGCTGAATCGTTCTGTTTGAATACACCACAATTTCCCATTCATCAGCTGATGGACGTTGGGCTTTTTCCATATTTTGGCTATAATGAATAATGCTGCTGTGAACATTCATATCCAAGTTTTTTTCCTGTTTTCTTTTTTTTGTCCTTTTAGGGCTGCACCCTCGGCATATGGAGGTTCCTAGGCTAGGGGTTGAATCGGAAATGTAGCCACCGGCCTACACCACAGCCACAGCAATACCAGATCCAAGCCGCCTCAGCAACGTGCACCACAGCTCTTGGAACCTTAACCCATTGATGAGATAAGTGATCAAACCTGCATCCTCAAGTATACTAGTCAGATTCATTTCCGCTGAGCTATGATGGGAACTTCCAAGATTTTGTGTTAACACCTGGTATCGTTATCTATATCTATTGGTGAGGAAACTAAACTTCAGTAATAGCTATAATAGCTGATGTCATACAGGTCAAAATTGATGAAGCTGGAGGTACAAATCTAGGTACTCTGATGTCAGAACCTATATTTAACCACTGTGCTTAACCTGGCAAATAGGTGTCCCATAAATGTTAATTAATTTTCCCTCATTTTGAAGCCTTTTTTGGGTGTTGACAATGTTAATTTAGTATTTATTAACCTCCGTTTTAAGAGCCAATTAATTATTGTGGGTACTACTAAGTTTATACTTCAATGCTGTGTATTTATTGGTTACAGTTTGGCTGTAGCAGCAATTCCTGAAGGACTTCCCATTGTGGTCACAGTTACCTTAGCCCTTGGTGTAATGAGAATGGTGAAGAAAAGGGCCATTGTGAAAAAACTACCTATTGTTGAAACTCTGGGTAAGTCTCCGTTTAGAGTATGCTTCCAGTGATGTGTTAGTTTACATCAACAAGGAATCATCTTTGGGTTTTACAGTTTTTGCCTTAGAGGTTTGCATGGTGGTGTTTGGCTTGTGGCAGTGTTGGGTATTTTTTTTTCCTATTTCGGCTCTCTCTGAGGCATATGGAAGTTCTTGGGCCAGAGTTTGAATCTGAGCCAGAGGGTGACCTGTGCCACACAGCTGCAGCAACTCCAGATAATTAACCCACTGTGCCTGGCTAGGGATCGAACCAGTGCCTCCACAGAGACAAGCCTGATCATTAACACTGCACCACAGTGGGAATGCCAAAGTATGGTTTTAACAACCAGAAAAGGTCATTAAAAATATGTATCAGGAGTTCCTGTCATGGCGCAGCAGAAACGAATCCGACCAAGAATCGTGAGGTTGTGGGTTCAATCCTGGCCTCACTCAGTAGGTTAAGGATCCGGTGTTGCCGTGAGCTGTGGTATAGGTTGCACACACGGCTTGGATCTGGCATTGCTGTGGCTCTGGCGAAGGCTGGCAGCAACAGCTCTGATTGGACCCCTAGCCTGGGAACCTCCATATGCTGGTGGGTGCCGCCCTAAAAAGACAAAAGACCAAAAAAAAAAAAAAGTATCATTCAGATCAGGGAACTTTAAATCTTTCTGCATCATTGAATGTTCTAATGCTTCAGTCATGTTAAAACAAAAAAAAAGTTAACCAGTGAAACCTGAGAGTGACATACATTTGTTTCTTTTTGACATCTCAAGAAAGATGATAATTATTATAGATCCTAAAATGCCATTCTTGAGCTGAATTTATTAATAAGAACAGTAAACATAGAGTGGTTACATTGTTATTAATTTTATGTGATAGGAAAATTTTGAATACTGTTATGTTATGAAACTTTTTTTTATTTAAGAATTCAAAATGTTGACTTTAACCTCTTGTTTGAGTTTTAATATTGAGATGGCAAGAATATCTTAAAATACTGACTGAAAAAAAATATAGGAGTTTGTATTTAGGTACCCTTGACACTTTCTAGAAAATATATAAAATTATTATACAAAGCTAATACCAAGTATCTTCGTAGAAATCAGCTGTAAATAAATAAGAAAATGACATCATTTATCAGTATCTAATTTTTTTATTTTAGAAACTACCTTATGATAAAGTAAGCACAATGAGAATAAACAATCTAAAATTACACATGAACTTGACTTTTACAAAATTCAGAGGAGGAGGACAGTCTTCTAGTCTGATGTGTTTTCAGTGTGAACTTAAATTTTCCCGTCACTCTTGGTGATGCATAGTGATTTGTTCTTTAGGCTGCTGTAATGTGATTTGTTCAGATAAAACTGGAACCCTGACGAAGAACGAAATGACTGTTACCCACATATTTACTTCCGATGGCTTGCGGGCTGAGGTAGGTACTCTATAGATTTTATCTCTAAGAGCAGAATTCCTTTTTAAGAGTCTTGGTGTTCAGCCAGGACCTTACCTGCACATGGGCTGTATGTAAGTTAGTCAGTGCCTGAGCATTTTCCATCCCAAGACTCTCCTGAGTCTTGACTCTGCTCCATTTGTTCAGTCCAGAAACATTGATCCCTCGAACCTTTCTTTCAGTCTCCTTCACATCCATCTATCGCCAGACTCTGCACATACAGCTCTTGCTGTATGTGCAGAATTCTCTAAATGAAGATGCTTCAGTGGCTTTCCATTGTGACTAGGGTCCTGAATTGGGGCCCCTCACTACCCTACATGTTCTGTCTCATATTTCCTTCTTGAGCTTATATCTCCCCTTTGCTCTGTGCATCACATACACTGGATTTATGGTTCTTTCAGTGTGACAAAATTCACCTTGCTTTAGAATCTTCACCACTGTTCTCACTACTTAGGACAGCCTAATGCGTCCTCATCCTTTGCACCTCATTTCCAACCCATTTCTTTAGAAAAGCATTGCTGACCACCCAGAACTCTCTCTGAGTTATAGTTCCATACCTCTTATCCAGGTAAAATTCCCTGTTCTTCTCATTACACTATTAAGTATAATAGAGCAGGAGCTCTCTTGTCCAGGACAGGGTCTGCTTCATTGTAGTAAATGTTGTTTAAAGAATAGATGAATAGATAGATTACTCTGTTTTAAAAATCATATATTGGCAGCCTCTGAAGTGCATGTCATTGTATGTGCATTGGTTGATTTAGAAGCTAGGTGGGTACAAGTTTCATTCCCACCTAGGCTTGGCAGGATTTCTGGCTGGTATTTTCATTAGCATTACTTACAATGGGTAGGTATTTTAAAATGTATTTATAGCCAGTTCTCTGAGCAAGATAAGCATTTGACAGATTAATAAAAATTGTACTTAGGTCTATTTAATTCCATTTTACTAGGCTGTAAAATGAGACTTGATATTTAGGGTGTTAGATTTGGTTAAGGATACCCACTGCTGTGTTGTTGACTGTGTGTTTTCTAGATGGCTCAGAAGGGTCATTAGGGTTACAGGTGCTTATATGGTATGGTCCAGGTATGGAAGGTAGGTTGTAAGTTTCTTGTTGTAAGACTATAATTTTATATGTCGAACATTAACCATTATCTCCAAACTGTCTTATTTTTATTGTGCAATTTAACTTTTATTTGGCTTGGTTTTCTCTGTATAGGATCAGTGTCTGACTTATCTCTGTCTCTGATTTTTAAAGCTGACATGCAGTACACTGTGTTAAGTAATTTATAAGTGTTAGGGTAAATTATTTGTCTCTAAGTCTGCATATTTGTAAAAAGAATACTGCTTTTGTCTGGGTCACATGTTTGTCATGAATGTTAGATGTGCTCAAAGATTTGAATTCTTTGCAAAATTTAGTGTGTATATAAATGTTATATAAATTTAAGTTCACTTATGTATACTTTCATGGTTTATTTATCTTTTTGTAGTATATTGTAAGTAGAAACTATGAAATTATATTAATTATATTAACAATATATTGCATCTTAATATGCATTATAGTTATTAATGCACAGTAATTATTGATATAATTAATTGTAGGTTTATCATTGTAAAATTAGTATATATTCCTTTCATTATAGAATTCACAATAAAAGCAGATTTAAATGCTTTTTCTAGGTATATACACTAGGAATGTCATGATGTTTAAAATGCAGTGAACACAACTTGTCATAGTTTTTGGTTCTCATAAGTATTGTCACTGTGTATTGGTTGTATTACTGACTCCACTTTATGTTCCTTAGGTCACTGGAGTTGGCTACAACCCATTTGGGGAAGTGATTGTTGATGGTGATGTTGTTCATGGATTCTATAACCCATCTGTTAGCAGAATAGTCGAGGTAAATACTCATTCTCTAAGAAAGTGACTCTTTCCTAATGACTTAGGACACATGATGTGTTCATAGTTTATGTTTATTTCTCTTAGGCGGGCTGTGTGTGCAATGATGCTGTAATTAGAAACAACACTCTCATGGGGAAGCCAACAGAAGGAGCCTTAATTGCTCTTGCAATGAAGGTATGTGCCTGTTCTCTTTTCTTTGACACCTCTCAAGAGAATGTGAAGCTGCCAATTTCAGTATTACTGGCCTTGAGGGGTAGAATGAAGAAGACTCACAGTATTTGAGTTTTTTTTTTTTTTTTTCCATGGATGTACTTACCACTTATGGAAGTTGCCAGGCTAGGGGTTGAATTAGAGCTCTAGCTGCAGCCTATGCCACAGCCGTGGCAACACTGGATCTGAGCTGCATCTGTGACTCACCAAAGCTTATGGCAACACAAGATCCTTAACCTACTGAGGAGGCCAGGGACTGAATCCTCATGTCCTGGAGGCTATGTCAAGTCCTTAACCTGCTGAGCCACAACAGGAACTCCAGTTTTTACTGCCTTTGGAGAACAAATTTTATTCTTCTTATATGCACCATACAAACTAATGACCAGTGGTGGATTTTTTCTTACGAAGAAATGTACTTTTCTTCCTTAGTATTCCGAGTTTTGTGTGAAAGCTTTATAAATGTGTGTAATTACTGATAAGTGTCGACTTTCAAATGCAAAACAGGCAACATTCTTCAGTATTTCCCTGTAAAGATATTAAGGCCAGCATGAGGAATCTGCTCTTTGTTTCAGTCTTCCCTTTTCCTTCCATTATCAGTTACTTAAAATGAATGTAGAATTAGAATTTGTGTGAAGGGCATGGCAAGCTGTTCTTAGTGACTCTTCATCTGTCCCAGTTCTCCTCTTCTCCTAAGTTCAACAGTTTTTAAATGACAAACCTTTAAGTCCAGTCTGGCATTCCCGTAACAAAAACAAAATTCCTGCTTTTAAGAGCAGTCTTGGGAGACTTTGAGACATATAAAACAGGATACCTCTCAATAAGGTTTCTTGAATTCACATTGAATATAGAAATGTAGGTTGTTAGTAACATTTAATGTAGTGAAGCAAAATTGGTTATTTCTAGAATACATGTTTTCTTAACAGAAAGCCACATTCTTTTACCATTTGTTCTCCTTGTAACTAAAATAGCATGGTATAGCTTTTTAAAAAATACACAAAAGTTGAGTAATTGTTAATAAGTATTTGTTGTGTTATATTTATCTCTTGGAGAAAGAAAGAGCGTGAGACCACCTCCTTGTGGGTGGAGACCTCACACTTTTGGTGGGGAATGAACAGTGACATGTTTGAAACAAATAAAAGGTAGACCAAGGTCTTAGACAGTTAAGTCTTAAACATTCAGCCGTATAGGAACAATGTGCATTTGGACTTTGGGCCTGGGCTTTGAAGGGAAGGTTTTTGAGTAGTTTAAAGAACAGTTTTGAATATTTGGGAGAAATGCAAAGGGTATGAGGAAGGAGAAGAGCTCCATGGCATTGGTAGTACCAGCATGTTGGGTGGTGGGGTGAAAGAGTAGGATGGCAGCAGCAGGCAAGGTAGATCAGAATTCCCGAGAACCAAGGAGTTGAATCCAATTATAGTATTGGCTGGGCACCTTTATATTTATTCGTATGCTGCAACCTTCCAGAGTTTGAGCCAGTAGTCATTGTTGAAGTGATTCTCTGCATGTAGTTCAGTAGTATGCCTTAGAGTTTATCTACTCACCTGGGCTTTCATGATCCTTTGGGCTGCTGTTTAGAGAGATGTGTATATAGATGGAGCACTGCTATTTGCAAAATAATCCAGGTATCTCTAGCCAGCCTCACTACAAGTTGTGACCCTTATTTCTTGGTTAAAGGAAAAAATACATTTGGTAAGAATTAACTTTCCTTTTGTGCCATATAGATGGGTCTTGATGGCCTTCAACAGGACTATATCAGAAAAGCCGAATACCCGTTTAGCTCTGAGCAGAAGTGGATGGCTGTTAAGTGTGTGCACCGTACACAGCAGGTATCCTTCATTTTAGAGAATACTTATTCTGTATTATTTAATTAGATGAATGTTTTCCATTTACTCTCCACCTTTAGATTTAAGCAGTCCTTTGAGTGTAACACAGACCAGCTTTGAAGTGTGTGTGATTCATAGTACACTGTCTCTGGTTGTTTTCGTGTTGTCTTTGAACTCATGCATAGACAAATTTGTCCTGCTGTGTGAAGAAACAACTCAAAGAGCTGGAATCTGGGCCCAGTTTCCTGGAGGTTATGACATCAAAGTCTTTCGACATCATTTTTTGTTCTTTTCCTCTTCTCCTCTCCTTTTCTTTTTTAATGGCTGCCCTCATGGCATATGGAAGTTCCTGGGCCAGGAATTGAATCTGAGCTGCAGCTGTGACCTCTGCCACGGTTGCGGCAACACTGGATCCACTTTTCAGGCCAGGGATTGAACCTGCTCCCTGCAGTGACCTGAGCTGCTGCAGTTGGATTCTTAATACACTGCACTACAGTGGGAACTCTTGACATTATTTTTGTCCTTTTTTTTTTTTTTTTTGCGAGCCCCCACCCCCACAGCACATGGAGGTTCCCAGCCTAGGAGTCAAATAAGAACTGTAGCCATTGGCCTACAACACAGCCACAGCAACACCAGATCCGAGCCTTGTCTGCCATCTACACCATAGCTCATGGCAATGCTGGATCCTTTACCCACTGAGCAAGGCCAGGGATCAAACCTGCATCTTCTTGGATGCTAGTTAGGTTCAATTCCACTGAGCCACGACGGAAACTCCTGTTTTTGTTCTTGATGACAGGTCTCTGCTGACTGTTGTCTATGTTCTACCACTGAAGGATATCATGTCTTCAGAACAAAACCACATTATTTTGTAGAAAAGTGGTTACCAAATGTGTATAATTCATGTTAGTTGATCCAGCTTACTAACTGGCAAAACAAAATGCACTGATATTTTTAAGCTACTATCTTATTCCTATGTGCTTTAGAAATTTTTACATAGTAAGAGTTATCTACAGTAGTTATCTATAATGTATAATCGTATTATTCATAGTTATTACCAGCTTAATGCTTAAACTTTGCTCTTAAAAATATATATTTGTTATTTTTACATTTTCTTTTTAGGAATTAAGGTTATATGTTTTTATCTGAGGAAATATTTTGAAACCAATTTGTATCGCTGTGGATGAGAATTAATGAGAGGATTCCCCCTCATCTGTAATTAGTAGGAAACATACTGGTTTTAAATGGTTCAACACTGAACTTGTGGATAGAAGAGACTGTTCAGGAACGCTGATGATGAGAGGAAAACAGATTTCTATTTAGTCTTTAAAGGAACTTTTATAAAGTTTTGGGAAGGAAGACAGTTGGAAACAAAACTGAAAAAAAAAACCAAAAAACAAAAACCTGTTGTTTTAAACCTTGTAATGTAAAGCTTTCAAAAATTGCATTAGGGTAAGATAATTTTCAACTGATGTCCCTCTCATATACTTATATAGCAGGAATATGTATATGATTATTTGGAAGGTCTATTTCTTTACCTTTTATATAGGCTCACACACTACTTCAAGATAATGTGGCTCATGTAAAATTTGCAGATTTGACTTTAGTAATTTTGAATCTAACCTCACTGAAGTTGTACATTGGAAGTTGTAGATTGAATCTTTTCATTTGGAGGGGTAGGGAGTGGCAGGATATGAATTGGAAAGATTTGTGTGATTATTCTTCCCATTTGCTGACCCAAAGAGTTTCTCTTACAAAACAAAATCAACCAACGTACCTAACAAAATCCAAACCCACTGACCTGACTCAGGATCTAGAAGAGGTCAGCGTGGCACAGATACGACAAACTTAGCAATTTAAAAATAGCCCTAGTGGCCCAAATAGTTTGCCTTTAGAGGACTTTCATTTGAGCATGATAATATGCATTTATTGGTACTCTTTCCCTGGAACCTACCAAAATGACAACCAGTGAATAAAAGATAAACTAAAAAAGAGAAAGTATGGGAAAGACTTAGGGAGCCATATATCTTTGAATATAGCACCTAAGACATAGGGCTAAATATAGTAGGTAGGATTGAAATTCTGAGTAAGGAACAGTAGAACTCCCCCCATACCTTTTCTGTTTCTTAAGGCCAGACCAGAAATCACATTTTGAGGACAAGAGTAGAGGGCAGAATTAAGATTGAAGACTAAAAACAAGGTGATTAAGGGCAAGTCATCACCCTAGGCCCTAACTCCACTTCCTTAGAAAGCCTGCAGGCAGGTGTCCCCCTTCCCTCATTCTCTTAAGTCAGAAGATTGACATGGTTTAGAGAAACTGACTGGTGCCAGTGTGATTCCATCAGTATGGAGCTAGCCAAGCTCTTGGTTCACTTGTGGAGCCTACCTGCTTCTAGCCCTCTTTTCATCACTCTCTGTAAGGGCCACCAGTTGATAAATCCTGCAGTGCCCAGGGAGTTGCTAGACATTTATTTGCTTCAGGCTTGAATGTAAATGGACAGAGGTTGTGAGATACAGGGGGAGGTCTTCAGGATGAAAGACACAGTCCAAAGCAACAGAGAATGTGGTCTCAGAAAAACAAAGATAATGCTGGATCCTAACTAAAATTTCCAAAGACCATAAAAAAATGACAGCAAAATCCTTAGAATGTTTTAAAAATAAAGTCAGGGAATCTATCAGCAGAAAAAGAAGTCAAAGAGATGGACAATATGAAAATCAGAAAGTAGATGTAGGAGATCCAGCAGCCACCTGGTCAAGGCAGGGAGGTGGCAGAGGATCTTATATCAGTTAATATCAGCAAGTTTCCTATAGGAAGGACCTCAGCTTCTAAAACACAATTGCCTACCAGCTGCTCAGCACAGTGAGTGTGTTAAAGAAGGGGTGAGGGATAAACACATCAAGGTCCATAATTAACTGATTTGAGGACATTTAGGGAGCATTCTCAAAGTTTCCAGAGGTAGTGGGGTGGGAGAAAGGGCAAGGCTGGGAGGTCATATACCAAGTTTTAGACTTTCCAAATGCAGCTGCACCCTGGAGGCTGGATTGTGATAGAGGAAAGCTTTCAACTGAGAGGAATCCTTTTCCCAGCTGAACTTATACATGTGGGGGTAAATTAAAAATGTTTTCACACATTCTAAGTCTCAAAATATATAGCTCACAAACACACTTTTTTTGGGGGGGAGGCGGCGGCACTTGCAGTATATGGAGGTTCCCAGACCTGGGATCAAATTGGAGCTTATAGCCCTGACTTACACCACAGCTTATGGCAACGCCGGATCCTTAAACCACTGAGCGAGGCCAGGGATTGAACCCGCATTCTCATGAATACTAGTCGGGTTCATTACCACTGAGCCACCATGGAAACTCCATATATTTTCTTAGAAAAGTACTGGTGGATATGTTATTCTAAGGTAAGAGAAAAAATTGAGGAAAAGGTGAGTCCTAACCAGGGGATGGTAAAAAGAACTCCCAGGTGTAGAGGTAAGGGAAACTCCTGGGGGCCAGTCATACACTGGGCCTGGTAATCATTCAGTTCTTATTAGAGAAGGAAGGGGAGCATGACTACTCAGTCACTCTGCAGGAGTCATAGCCTTACCTGCTCATTGTGTCATGTGAGAGTTGTCAGAAGAAGGCTTTATATTACATGGAGAAGTTTGGGAATAAGTGGTAATAGGTGTAAAAGAAAATTAAGCAAATGAAGAAAGAAGCCGTTATTAACTTTATAAAAGGTAAAACTTGAACCGAAAGAAATATATTTGGTTTATGTAGGCCATGGAAACAACATACCTTTCTGCTGTCTCTCTCCCTGTAACATCTGTTCCCTGACTACTTGGGAACCAGGGAGATGGAGGCTCCTCCCAGTGTAAGCTCATGCCTTCCTAGCAGAGCAGAGTGGGGCACATTGTGCTCTGGTTCCTAAATTCCCATCTGGACACAACACAAATCCTGCTCATGTTTACTGACCAAAGCAAATCTCATCTGACTTCAGTGTTAAGAGAAGCAGGGAAATACATTTCTACCCCATGCCTCCAAGGAGAGCTTGGATGTTTGTGACCTGTTTTGGTGGCCACTTGACTCAATAGTGAGGCATTAGAAAGTAGGTTTTGTTCTGCATGTGTTATAACAGTGGGGAGAGAAGGAATAGGTAGTGGGGTGGCCACAGTATCACCTTTCACAGTGGACGGTATGAAAGGGATAAATGAGGAGGTAGCAGTGTAAACATATTTAAAAACATGAAGATAAATACCAAGGAAAACATCTGGAAGAGTTAGAATTGGTCTGCCTCTTTGGAGAGCACTGGAAGTAAGGAGTTGGGGCAGGACTGTGGTTCTTTTTTTTTTTTTTTTTTGTCTTGGGCTGCTCCTGCGGCATATGGAAGTTCCCAGGCTAGGGTTCTAATCAGAGCTGCAGCTACCAGCCTACGCCACAGCCACAGCCATGTGGGGTCCAATTTGTGTCTGTGACCTATACCACAGCTCATAGCAACACCAGATCCTTAACCCACTGAGCAGGGCCAGGGATCAAACCCATATCCTCATGGATACTAGTTGGTTCGTTACCACTGAGCTACAATGGGACCTTTAGGACTGTGGTTTTCACCATAAGCTTTTGTGTATTACTTTACAGTCTGAAAATACCCGTTGTTACAAGGTGATTGTGAGAATTAAATTGAGTCATATAGATAACATATAATCACAGTAATAGAAAACCTGTACCATTGCTTGTGAGTGATGTTAGCTGTTTTCCCCTTTCCTGTGATGTTGTGAACCTCTCCACACATCTCAGTGCCCAGTGTGGACAGAGCTTAGGGTAGCCTTGCCTTCTGTTGGAGGATGGAGGGTGTGGCGTCAATGACATGTTCTGAAGAGGATTCATAAAGCTCCCATGTCAGCCTTTGCTCTTCAGAGTTCAAGTGCTATTCAAAGCTTTAGCCTTGAGTAACTTCCCTGGCAATTATGGGAAATTCATGCCACTTGTTTTGACTCCAAGGGCAGATATGAGCAGATCGAAATTAAATTTATTTCCTGTCTTTTTTCTTCTTAGGACAGACCAGAGATTTGTTTTATGAAGGGTGCTTATGAACAGGTGATTAAGTATTGCACTACTTACCACAACAAGGGGCAGACCTTGACGCTCACACAGCAGCAGAGAGATCTCTACCAACAAGAGAAGGCACAGATGGGCTCCGCAGGCCTCAGAGGTAAAGCTATTTCAGCACAGCACCCAGGGTGGAAAGATTATGCCCTTGAATTGCAGATGAATCTGTGTTTCACACTTGAGCTGTCCAGCTCTATTCCAGGCTTCCTAGATCCCTGCACTTTCTGAGGTGTTAGGTTTTAGTTGGTTAATTGGCCCCCAAAACATGGGAAGTTGGGGACATAGTGAAATATGAAATCTCTAGTTCTTATAGACCTGCAGTGGTCTCCGAGCAGGTGACAGAAATTTTATTTTAGACAAGTTTATCTTGTACAAAGGGTGATAGATAAAGTGATGTTATGCATTTCTTATTTCATCACTTCATCTTGTTTGTTAATCTAAAATGCTTTCCTACACATTAAAAGACTTAAGCCTCTGATTCTTTAAACTGAGATGGTTGCTTGCTTATTCTTCATCTCCTGACTCCTTCCCTTAGCTATCACCAGAGAGGAAAGAAGTGCCCACAGTCTGCTTATGTGAAATCTCATTGCCTGGACAGTGATAGGGAGAGTGTGTCTTCTGAGCTTACACACCAGCCCTTTCTTCTCAGGCATCGTGTGTGGGATTGAAGAGCAGGGGTTGGGGCCATACCTGGTTTTTACTGTCTGTCCTGTAGGGCATATACAAACACACACACAGACATAGACATGTATATAGTCTTTCTCAAGGAAATTGGAACTGTTGGTCCTAATTTTATTGTTATTTACAAAATAGAAGTCAAGCACCACACTTCCTAGGAGAAGGAAGCAAGTTAGGTAAAAAGTAAATTGCTCTTATTATACATGGGTCACTTAAGCAAAGTCTTTCTGTGTGGAATGAACATTTGGATAGATTTACAGGACTTTTACTCTTAAAATGAGCTAGGTTTAGAAAAGTATCCTTGTGGCTTCATTTGAGGGCTGTTTTTTCTTGTTCTTATCAGCTCATAGCAAGAGAATTTCAAAGTTGGCTTGCATTTAGAGACTCTCAAGATGCCTTAAAGGTCTGATGTGTGCTCTCTGTTTCCTTAATTTTTGTAACAGGTTTCACACTTTTTTTTTTTTGCTTTTTTTAATAGGGCTGCATCTGTAGCATATGGAAGTTCCCAGGCTAGGGGTTGAATTGGAGCTGCAGCTGCCAGACTCACCACAGTCACAGCAACACCAGATCTGAGCTGAATTTGTGACCTACACCACAACTCACGGCAACGCCGGATTCTTAACCCACTGAGCAGAGCCAGGGATTGAACCTGCGTTCTTATGAATATTAGTTGGGTTCGTTACCACTGAGCCACAACAGGAACGCCATGGTTCCATACTTTTTAAAAACTAATTCTTTGCAGCTGAAGGATTGTGGAGCTGTGTGTGTGTGTGTGGTTTGGTGTTGTATCATTGGGAAATAGACCAGACTTAGTGAAGGAAAACATCATGGATGCCCATCCCTTGCCAAATCCTGAAATGTCCCTCATGTCTTTTCTTCTTCCTCCTGACATTACTGTAATGAAGAGTAAAGAATAAATGAATAAATATTTTAAATTTAACTTGATGTGAACTTACTTTGTACCTTATAAAACTTGTTTCTTAAAAATACATATGGCCCTTGATTTTATTTATTTATTTATTTATTTTTTGCTTCTTATATCTGCTCCTACCGAATATGGCTACCAGTTCTCAGGCTAGGGGTCAAATCAGAGCTACTGTTGCCGGCCCATGCCACAACCAGAGCAATGCTGGATCCAGACCGTATCTGTGACCTATGTCACAGTTCACAGCATTGCTGAATCCCTGACTCACTGAATGAGGCCAGGGATTTAACTTGCATCCTCATGGATACTAGTCGGATATGTTTCTGTGCTCCACAATGGCAACTCCCATGTGGCCCTGAATTTTAAAGTTGTAGTGTGTTTTGTTTCTATATTTTAAATGTAAAAGAGGGAGTGGGGAATCCTCCATGCAAAAAAAGGTCTATGTACTTTTGTCCCAAACAGTAGCAGTAGATCTTCATTTGTGCCAAAGAAGCAAACAGATAAATACAGGATACCAACTTCTAGGCTGATACCATCCCTGCACTGAAAGTGCGAAGAGCTGATGTTTCTTTCTTAGGATTTGCTGAAACATGAATTGATACCCAGTGTCCCCTTCTGTTGCCGTCTGCCTCTGGTCCAGCACCCAGGACTGTTAGGTGGCTCATCCCCTCTAGAGTGAAAGCCTTTGGGGCTCACATCTACATAAGTAGTTAGGTATATGACTCTGACATTGGTAAAATGGAAGTTATTTGCCTCTAACCTTGGGTTTCCAACTATATCTCATTTTCAACCTTCTGCTTGAATAAAAGTGGATACTTCCTGTTATTTTTCAGTTTCCCCATGAGGTTTTCTTTGATAAGTTGTGCAGTCTTACATGGTCCCAGATGGACACATTCCTTTGGCTCATAAAGTAGCTACCAGAGGTTCCAGAATTCTGAGAATAAGCTAAATGATACTTGGAAATGAATAGTCCTTTGTGTTCTCTCTTAAATTCCCAAGGATGACAGGAAACTAAATGTAAATGATTTGTGTAGTTTTAAAAGAACCAAAGTTACAAATAAAAAATATCTGTTAATGTTATAGAAAGAGTGAAAGAATCCAAACTATTGTTAGTATTAGTGTTTTTGTTTGTTTGTTTGTCTTTTTAGGTCCACACCCACGGCACATGAAAGTTCTCAGGCTAGGGGTCCAATTGGAGCTGGAGCTGCTGGCATACACCATAACCACAGCAATGCTAGATCCGAGCTGCGTCTGTGACCTACGCCACAGCTCACAGCAACACCCACTGAGTGATACCAGGGGTAAAACCTGCATCCTCATGGATACTAGTTGGGGTTCGTTACCACTAAGCCATAATGGGGACTCCGGTATCTGGTTTTACAGATTAACTTCACCTCCCAGGGTGTTATGTACAAAATTGTTACATGTTGTATATATGTAATTAATACTGCCTTCTCTTCAAGCTGTTGAATTCTTCTGGAGGCCTTTAAGATGGGAAGATGAAGATACAATAATAGAAGACACCTTCACAGGTGTCTGTTTAAAATTAACTTTAAAGTCAACAAACCTATCATTTTCCAAATAATTGTATTTTCTTAAGAGCCGATAGTTTATACCGAAAGGACTATATGTGGTTGCTATGTGAGAACATTCCTTATTTGCTCCTTACTTGCCTTCTCTGCCTAACAATTCTTTGGTCTTAGTTCTTTTAATTTTTAATAAGTTAAAGAAACCCTATTTCGAGAACCATTCAACTATAGTATCTTAGCTTGCAATAATTTTGGTTTTTAAAGTTTCTACAATTACTACAATGACATTGTATGTACTCTTAATTGATTTATCTGAGAAGTGTTATAGTCTCTAGCTTTCGTAAGGTAAATTCTACTGGTTTTATGATTCACATTTTCTTTTTTGGATTTTATTATTATTTCCCAAGTTCTTGCTTTGGCTTCTGGTCCTGAATTGGGACAGCTGACGTTTCTTGGCCTGGTGGGAATCATTGATCCTCCTAGAACTGGTGTGAAAGAAGCGGTTACAACACTTATTGCCTCGGGAGTGTCAATAAAAATGATTACTGGAGACTCACAGGAGACTGCAGTTGCAATTGGTATAACTAGGCTACTTTCTTCTGTTTTTGATAGTTTTTCTTAAAATACTGCAGCACATAGTTTTATGACCCATTAGACATGAAGTATGTTTACATAAGAGTGCAATTATGCAGTTAAAATTGACGCTTTTGTTTGCTCATACGCTATATAAAATTGCAGGCAAAATTTAATTTTAGTTAAAAAATAATACTTTCAGTTGAAAAAACATAGCTAGAGCATTGTGAAATCACATTAGTTTGTTCACAAAAGGATAGTTAGCAATCCACTATACTGATGAATAAAAGCACTAGATCATGAATGTGAAAGAAAACATCAAATTCAATTTTTTATTTCAACTTGAATATAATATTTTAAAGCAGACTTGTCCCTAAATTTGAAAGAAAATAGCTTGTGTCTGTAATTCTGTTATCTAACAATGGAAGTATATTGTTTGACTGCTGTTTAAGATTACTTAGCAAACACAGGGGAAAAATGGACATGGGTGTATCTCCCAGAACCTATAAACTGCAAGTCATACCAGTAATTTTAAAGTTTGCTGAAGTTCATTAATTCTGATTGTATTACTATGGAAAGAAGTATTTTAAACTTTATTCTGTCTAAGAAGACTATGTCAATGCAAACATAACATTGTTGGGAAGATTATACCTAAAGAGACTTCTCAACATTTATTTTCATTTACATACAATTGCATGATACCCTGATTGGCCACCATTTTTCCTGGCTTTGTTTACTTGAGTTTAAACTGTACTGTGATCTTCATTAAACTTGAGCTCCTGAGCAGAACCTGCTTGGCCTTGTTTCAGTTCTTAGGTGTGTTGGGTTAAGTTGTGAAAACACTTTGTTCTGAAATTTAAACAAAAATAAAACAAGCAGAAAACCCCAGACTCTTTCTACTAAGTCAGTTAGGGTGGTCTTATGATAGTTTGTCTTGTGATCCCTTAGTATAAAGACATTTTATACTCGAAAGGGAAAGTGAATTGATAATAAATCATATTAAGTGAGCACTAGGTTGACTAGCCTATCAAGCAAAACCAATTTGGTTAATTGTTTTCTTTCCTATTTTGCTTTAGCTAGTCGTCTGGGATTGTATTCCAAAACCTCCCAGTCGGTCTCAGGAGAAGAAATAGATGCAATGGATGTCCAGCAGCTCTCACAGATATTACCAAAGGTAGGCCTGAGCTGCAGGCTTTCAGATGAAAAGCCCTTATTCTTAGCATTAACATTTCTACTACTCTCTTAATGAAACTTTCATTTGGAAACAGTTGGGGCATGACCACTCAATTTGTTGGTCCAAATCATGAGACGAAATGATTCACTCATATCACTGAAATTGGTCTTATTCAGAGTACTTATCATGTGATCGTTATGAATATCATTGGGAATTTGTTAACTTCAGGCAAGAGCCAAGTTTTCTCTGAGGAAGTGTCTTGTGTTTATAAAGTACATAGTGGAGAGAGACCATCACTTTTTACCTTTAACCCGTATCTTCTATTTTAATGGAATGTGTGTAGAATGCTTTTTAAAAAGTTGTTTTTAAAAGGCGTTATTTGCTTACAGTAAAATTCTTCCTTTTGTAGTATACGTCTCTGAGTTTTGACAGATGCGTATGGTCTTGTAACCATCCCACAGTCAAGACACAGAGCAGTCTCCTTCTATCTCAGTTTCTCCTGTGCCTTGTTGTGGTCACTTCCTTCCTCTGCTTCCAACGATTGGCAGCCACCGATTCGTTTTCTGTCTATATAGTTTGCTTTTTCCAGAATGCTCTAGAAACTGGAATCACATGATCCGAGGCCTTTTTGGGGGGCGTAGTTGCCTGCGTCATATTAAAGTTCCCAGGGCCAAAGTTCAAACCTATGCCAAAGCAGTAACCAAGAAACAGCAGTGACAAAGCTGGATCCTAAACCCACTGAGCCACCTGTCTGAAGCCTTTGAATCTGCTTCTTTGACTTGGCCTTGTGCACTTGAGGTTTATCCATGTTGGTTGTGTGCCTTAGTAGTTTTTTCTTAGTTTTTTTTGTGACTGATTAGTATTCCACTGTATTGAGTGATACCTAGTTATCAGTTAAAGGCATTGGGGTTATCTTCAGTTTTTGCTGGTTATGAATAAAACTCTAAACATTTATATATAGGTTTTGTATGAAAATAAATTTTTGTTTCTCTTGGATAAAGAGTAACTGCTAAGTCATGGTTAATGTATGTTTAACTTTGTAAGAAAGTGCCAGATTGCTTTATAAGGTGGTTTTATTCTTTTTTTCTGCCTTTTTTTTTCTTTTTCTTTTTAGGTTGGCACCTGTGGCATATGGGAGTTCCCAGGCTAGGGGTCGAATCAGAGCTGCAGCTGCCAGGCTATACCACAGCCACAGCAACACAGGATCTGAGCCACGTCTGTGCCCTACACCACAACTCATAGCAACACTGGATCCTTCACCTCCTTAGGAAGGCCAGGAATTGACCCTGCATTCTCATTGGTACTAGTAGGGTTTGTAACCTGCTGAGCCACAGCAGGAACCCCCAGCTCTTATTATTTGCATTCCTTCAAGCAATGTTTGAAAGGTCAAGTTGCTCTGTATTCTTGCCAGCACAGGGGATTGTCAGTTTCCCTACCTCCCTTTCTAATAGGTATATTGTTCTATGTTACTGTGTTTTTAATTTGCATTTCCCTCCCAACTAATGGTGGTGTGTATCTTCTCATGTCATTCATGCATTTTTCTCAGTGAAGTGTGTACCCATTTTTTTTAATGTTTTATTTTAGTTTTTTGGAAGTTATCTATATTATGAATAAAAGTCCTTTATCAGACATTTGATTGGAAAATATTTTTTCCCAGTCTGTGGTTTATTTTTTTATTCTCTTAACATTGCCTTTCAAACAGCAGAAGCTTTAAATTTTGATGAAGTCCAGTTTATCATTTTTTTCCTTTTATGGATCATCCTTTTGATGTCTTATCTAAGGGTTCTGTGCCTGACCCAAGGTCGCAAAGATTTTTTTCCTAGAAGTCTCTTATTTTTAGGTTTTACAGTAATGTCTTTGATCCATTTTGAATTAATTTTTGTCTATGTATGAGAAATGAGTTAAGGTTCATTTTTTTATGTATAGATGTTCAGTTCCAATACCATTTGTTGAAAGACTATCCTTTTTTCTTTTTAGGGCTGCATCCATGGCATATGGAAGTTTGCAGGCTAAGGGTAGAATTGGAGCTGCAGCTGCTGGCCTACACCACAGCCACAGCAACTTGGGATCCAAGCCATGTCTCTGACCTACACCACAGGTCAAGGCAGTGCCGGATCCTTAACCCACTGAGGGTGGCTAGGGATTAAATCTACTTCCTCATGGATACTAGTTGGGATTCCCAGGATTATCCTTTTTTCATTGAAATGCCTTTCTAGAGCATCTGGGAGCAGTGTGGGTATCTGCTTTGTTTTGGATTTAGTTGAGAAGGTGTTTCTGTATTTGAACAGGACTGTGTGTGTCCTATCCTGATAGTTTTATTTCTGAAAAAATAAATCTTGTATTAAGTTCCCTGAAAGTATTGAGACAGAATGAATATATGTGAATCTGCAGTTAATTAAACATTTTCCCATTAGACCTTTGTTTAGCCTTCTGAACCTTTTCCAGATATGCTAACAAGTAGTACCATCAGACAGATTTGAAATTTCATTTTATTTGCTTTCTTCAGTTCACTCTTTGGCTCTCTGATAAAAATACAAATTACATCACTGGTCATTTCCAAATGATAATTTTTGTGCATCAGTTAGGACAGATGCTCTGATATTATTCCAAAGAGAAAAAACTCACTGAACTGCTTAGAGTCATCCTTCTACAAAGAGGAATTCCATAAATACCAGGGCCTCCTTCTGGGTTTATCATGTCTTTTGAAAACCCAAGTCTTTTCTTAAAATATTATGAATTACTTTAGTCCTTTGTGGGCTGGACTCTACTTGTCCATGCCCCCACCCGCAGCCTGTGCCCTCCAATCCCTACTTTTTCTTTTTTTCCTTTTTATCTTATGTTCATGCAACTCTTACAGTTTTGGTCTTATGTTTTTACTTCAGGTCAGTTTGAAAAGCTTTGCTTTTATTAGTATTAGAAACAAAAGAGAACTTTTCTTCTAAATTGCTCATTCTCTGAGCTTTTCCCACAGGTATTAAAATCAGGTTAAATTCTGTTCCTCATTAAAATGTTTTCCAGCTTTCACTTTCCATAATTCAATCACACATTCCAAACTTCTTAGCATTGCTCTGTTCTTTTGACCTAGACCAATTAAAAACCAGTGTGGGGAGTTTCCTGGTAGTCTAGTGGTTTGGACTTGATGCTTTGACATTTTCACTGCTGCAGCCTGGATTCGATCCCTCGTCTGGGAACTGAGATTCCACATCAAGTCACTGCATGCCCATCAAAAAAAAATTTTTAAATTAAAAATCAGTATGGAAACTGAATTTTTCTGAATTATTTATAAAGTCCACCTTGGTATTCTCAGTGTTTTTTTTTTTTTTTTTTTATAATGGCTACACCTGTGGCATATGGAAGGTCCCAGGCCAGGGGTCAAATTGGAGCTGCAGCTGCTGGCCTACACCTCAGCCAGGGCAATACCACATCTAAGCCACATCTGCAACCTATACCACAGCTCCTCGTGGCAACACCAGATCCTTAACCCAGTGAGTGAGCCAGGGATCAAACCTGCATTCTTGGGAAGATAATGTCATGTCCTTAACCCGCTGAGCTACAGTAGGAACTCCATCAGTGTTTTTTTATGATTTCTTCCATTGTGTTATACAGTGCTCGTTGATAAAAATGGACATTCTCTTTTACTATTCATTTTTTCAACAGTGCCTCCACGTGTATTTCTACCAGACCTATTCAGGAATTCCCTGTAAAATTCAATTTGTATGCTGTTTAATTCCGGCATGTTGCAAATACTTTATTCAGTGAATTATGTATCTTTTTATCTGTCTGGTAGATTTGGGGACTTTGGGGGTTTATTTAATTTATTTATTTATTTTCTTTTTTTAGGGCTGTACCTGTGGCATATGGAGGTTCCCAGGGTGGGGGTCCAATTGAAGCTACAGCTGCCCAACCACACAACAGCCACAGGAATACATGTCCAAGCTGTGTCTGCAACCTATATACCACAGCTCACCACAGCACCAGATCCTTAACCCACTGAGTGAGACCAGTGGATCGAACCCACAACTTCATGGTTCCTAGTCAGATTCATTTCGGCTGCGCCATGATGGGAACTCCTGGGTTTTTTTTTTTTTTTTTTAATGTCAGGAGTATTTTTTTTCCCATTAGCCTTTCCTTTGGTATTTACCTACTCTTACTCCTCTCTCTTCATAACTTTCTGTTAACACTGATCAAAAGAAGTGTAAGTGCTGACCACAAATATGATGCTGAAAAGATGGTCTCTGGATGTTTTGCGGATTCCTTCTGAAAATATCTAGCCTTTTCTCCCCTTCCATCCTTACTATTCCCTTAACTCTCTCTTTGCTGACAAAGCTCTACTTCTTTCCCATTGTTCTTTTACCATCCTTTGTCCTCTTTCTATCCTCTTCCTTCCCGCTCCCAAACTACAGTGATTTTATTGTGTGCTTCTCTTAAATCAAAGATTATTAATAGAGGAATTTCAGTTAACTCCCAAGTTTAATCCTAGCTCTGTGATATAATGATGTAGTTCAATTTTCAGTCACTTCTGGATTTTTTAAATATATATGTCTAATTTCTTTAAGTCATAATTTTGTGTCACTAAATTTCAATATTTTTACTCACCTGAAAAGATCAGCCTGCTCATCCCAGTGTTTTAAGAAGAATTTTTACTTTGTGCAGTGTTATGTTCCACTTGAGTCTTCAGCTTTACATTGAGATCTGCTTAGTCTCAAAATGGCTGCTTTTATTTTTGAGTTGCCATCAAAGCTTTGAAATGCTGAAATCTTATATCAAGTAATAGGTATTTGGATGCATGCCATGCAGTTTGTTGCTGTACAAAGAAGAATGTTTTTTAGCCCAGCAGGTTCCTTTGTTATCCTCACTGCCATTGTCAGTGATGACGTGCAGTGGTTCAAATGATATGCGGTGGCACTAAGGCAAAACTGTACCCTGTACAACCTGAGTATTTGACCTGTGTTTAACAGTTTCATTCTGGCTTTTTTTTGAGAACAGACTTCATGACACAAAGGCAGAAATAAGATAGTCAGGTCAGA
Organism: Phacochoerus africanus; assembly: GCF_016906955.1. Lineage (NCBI taxonomy): Eukaryota > Metazoa > Chordata > Mammalia > Artiodactyla > Suidae > Phacochoerus > Phacochoerus africanus. The sequence goes on along the minus strand of NC_062544.1, from coordinate 81,915,820 downwards.
ATTATCGGCCTGGTGTGTTGGCGGTGGGTTTCAGCATTCAAGTAAGGACATTGATATATTTGATGATGGAACCAAACTGTAGCATGTGAGAGAGGAGGAGAAATCAGGATGGTTCCCCAAATTTAGAGCCCAAGCCATTGCAAGGATGCACTTGCCATTGGCAAAGGATGCAAAGGAGCATATGTTTGGGAAAATAATAGGAATTCAGCTTGGGAAGTTTAAGTCTGAGTTGAGACCTCTGTCTCAAGGTCCTCTGTCCAAGAGGAAATGTGGAGTCAGTTTGGTGGATCAGTAAAATCAATCAGGATTTCAGAAGAGATGTCCATGCTGGAGATAAAAATGCATATAAGGGAGATCCCATTGTGGCTTAGTGGTTAACGAATCCAACTAGGAACCATGAGGTTGTGGGTTCAATCCCTGGCCTTGCTCAGTGGGTTAAGGATTCAGTGTTGCCGTGAGCTGTGGTGTAGTTTTCAGACATGGCTTGGATCCTGCGTTGCTGTGGCTCTGGAGTAGGCTGGCGGCTACAGCTTGGATTAGACCCCTACCCTGGGAACCTCCATATGCAATGGGTGTGGCCCTAGAAAGACAAAAAAAAAAAAAAAAAAGCTTTAAAAATGCATATAAATAAGATCCAAATTGCTAGGGTGGGATGGGATTCCCTAGGGAGAGGTAGGGATTCTTTTTTAAAAATGTAAATCGAATGTTTTATTTAACAGAAATTTGCATTTTTGATGAATATGTTTTACATTTTAATGTTTTTTGAAGTGGTTATAAAGGCCTTCTTTGGAGACACAGGCCCTGAATGTTTTGCAGAGAGATGATTTAAGTCTCATAATTAGTTACTAAGTAGGGATTCTTAGACCTCTTCTAGAGAAGAGTCCAGGAACTGAGTCCAGCATGGAGACTTTAGGGGGGCCTGGAGGAACCTGCACAAGAGGAACAGCCAGAAAGGTAGGAGAAGGAAGGGGAGTGTAGGGTGTCCTAAAGCTAGGAGAAGAGGTTGTCTCAGGAGGAGGGCGTTTTCGGCTGTGTTTGGGAGTTAGTTGTGTGAGAAATGGTACTGGTGTCAGCAGTGTGGGGAGTCTTTGGTGCTGAACAGGAGTTTCAGTTCAGGGTGGGTGTAGCAGCCTAATTTCAAGGGACTCAAGAGAGAGTGGGAAGAGAGAAATGGGAGAGAGCAAGTGTGAGCAGCTCTCTAGGGGAGTTTCACTCTAAAGAGAAGGGGAAAGGAGGGTGGCAGCTGAGATAGGAAGGGAAGGTTTGTTTTTGTTTTTGGTTAAATGGAAAAAAAGAATATCATGTTTTTATAATGATGGTAAAGATGCAGCAGCAAGGGAAAATTTTAATGTAAGAGGAGAGAGAATTTCTGATAGATAAGAAGGTAGAATATTTGACCTGTACTCAAAGCATATTTGTTTAGTTCATTTGTAGTAAAAGGAGAGATGGAGGGAATATTGTCTGGGTACAGATACTGCATGGTGGAAGTTGTGGAAGTTTCCTCCTGATTCTGTTTTCTTTGAAGTAGAAAACAAGGTTATCAGCTGAGAGTGAGATTGGAGAAAGGGATGACTTAGAAGGATGAGGGAGTTCTCGTTGGGGCACAGGGGAAACAAATCCAACTAGGAACCGTGAGGTTGTGGTTTCGATCCCTGGCCTTGCTCAGTGGGTTAAAGGATGTGGCGTTTCTCTGGGCTGTGGTGTAGGTTGCAGACGTGGATCGGATCTGGCGTTGCTTTGGCTCTGGCATAGGTCGGCGGCTACAGCTCCAATTAGACCCCTAGCCTGGGAACCTCCATATGCCTTGGGTTTGGCTCTAAAAAGGACAAAAGACAAAACAAAAACAAAAACAAAAAAACAGCAAGAAGGATGAGGAGAGAAAACTAGTGTGGACCCATCCCCTAGGAGAGTAGGAGAGAGAATGGTGGGTAACGTGGGTATTAAAGTCATGCAGCTTGGGGGTGTTGGAGAGAGTGCCAGGGAGGCGTAGGTTACAGATCCCCTGGAAATGTGGGCTGTGGCCTGGGGAGCAGTGAGCACTGCAGGTATCAAAGTACAGTCTTCTGTACTGAGGATTTGTGGCTAAAGAAGGGGGAATAGAAGATGCCTACCCCTTTGGGGCTCTCCTCCTGGTGCTCCTTGAGAGGACTGCAGGAACAGTCCATGTCTTGTGGAAAAATTAGGTTAGAGCGATGTAGGAGAGTGGAGGTCCAGGGGATTTGTTGATGACTAGCCATGGGGCTCAGTGAGAGGACTTCAGAAGACCAGGAGTTGGGAGCAGAGAAGGGGATTAAATATGTGCTTTGGAGAGAGAGGGTAATATAAACAGTTAGAGACATAGTAGAAGAGATCCTGATGAATTTACCTGAAAGGAAGAGCATGAGCAGACACATCATTCTGTTTAACATCAAAAAAAGAGTATGGACATTGATGAGCAGCTGTTCTTTAAGTCCCCTAAATGCAGAACAAATGGAAAAGACCATTTTAATTGTGTTTCAGTGACAAGGAAACAGATGCAAGAGAGTTTTTTCTTTCTCTGTCTTGGAACCATTACAAGAATAAGGCTGTTTTCTCTTTGGAGTTTAAACATAATGGGATAAATCGGGTAAATTGTTTAGATTATATATTTCCTATGGTCCCTTTGATAAAGTTTGAAATGACCATATCAAATGAGTGTCTTAATAAACGTATGGCATAATCTTAAACTTAATCTCAGTGGCAAAATAAATAGTTTAAATTGATCATTAAAAAATATTCTTAGTCACAAGTGTATAGGTTATTCTGATATTTCTTAATGTTAAAGATTTTTAGTGTATCCTGTGTTTTAACAGGTTGCGGTATTTTACAGAGCTAGTCCAAGACACAAGATGAAAATTATTAAGGTAGGTCTCTAAGAATTACATTATTTTATCTCTGTATCCACAATGCTACTTCTTTGTCTTTTGTTAAGTTTGCAGTACTACTGAGAGTATTGATAGAGCACTGAAGTCAGAAGTATTGGGAAATAAAAAGTGTGTTTTAAAGCCTGAAACATCAATAGAGAATTTAGTTAGCAGAGAAAGATGTAGAAGAAAACTTTAATGAAATGTCTGCAAATACAACCTTTTTTAAACATTTGAACAATGTAGAAGTATGTTATGACAGGAGTTTATAGCCAGATCATCCTGGTGTGAATAAGAATAATTACTTAGAAACTGAGCAAATACAGCAGGAAAAATATGTTGTGAGAGAATGAAGAGTATTTAAAAGACTATGGTTACTTATATTAGTCAAATATATACAAAGCAGTTGACATGGCATCCATCAGTTCATGGACTTAAATGATTTATCACAATAGTGCTCCATTGTATTAAGCCTTGGCATTAATGACACTGTGGGCTGGGTAATTCTTCATTGTGAGGGGCTCTCATGAATATTACAAGTTTAGCAGCATCCCTGGCTCCTACCCACTAGGTACTGGTAGCATCCCTGAAGTCATAGCAATCAGAAATGTCTCCAGACTTTGCCAGACATCCCCTGGGAGAGAAAACTGCCCCTGATGACCACTGTGTAATTGACTCTACATCAGGCTTTACTTCTCATACAAGGGAATATTAATAGCAGCTTTTTTTTTTTTTTTGTCTTTTTAGGGCTGTACCCGTGGCACATGGAGGTTCTCAGGCCAGGGGTCAAATCAGAGCTGTAGCCGATGGCCTATACCACAGCCACAGCAATGCGGGATTGGAGCCAAGTCTGTGACCTACATCACAGCTCACGGCAACACCTGATCCTTATTCCATTGAGAGAGGCCAGGGATTGAATTCGAGTCCTATTGGATACTAGTTGGGTTTGTTAACTGCTGAGCTAAGACGGGAACTCCAGTAGCAGCTTTTTTTAAGCTTTATCTTAAGACCTCCATGTATTTAAGTTTATTGAAAAAGTGATGGTCTGTGTTATTTTCAGCCTTTTGTCTGTTTTAGTGGCTGTTCCTGTGGCATATGGAAGTACCCGGGCTAGAGCTTGAATCAGAGCTGCACCTGATGGCCTGTGACACAGCCACAGCAACCTCCACTACTCAACCTACGCAAGCCTCATCTGCAACCTTTACTACAGCTTGTGGCAACATCGGATCCTTAACCCACTTCGTGAGGCCAGGGGTTGAACCCATATCCTCATGGACACTATGTCAAGTTCTTAACCTGCTGAGCCACAATAGGAACTCCTTTCATTATGTGGAAAAAAAGAAAGAGGGTTTTTTTTATCCCCTTATCTGTGTGGAAGTAGCATTTTAATCAGAACTCCTCTGTCCCACTTCCCCTTGCCCCCAGTCTCTCCAGAAGAACGGGTCAGTCGTGGCCATGACTGGAGATGGAGTAAATGATGCAGTTGCTCTGAAGGCTGCAGACATTGGAGTTGCGATGGGTCAGACTGGCACAGATGTTTGCAAAGAGGCAGCAGACATGATCCTGGTGGATGACGATTTCCAGACTATCATGTAGGTGATGAATGAATGATGATTCAGCTCTGATGAATGTGTGTCAGAGAATCTCTTCCCTTTCTTTCCTGCACCCCACCCCATTATTCAGCTGGAAAAGAGTTTGGCAGTATTTAGGCACTGGGTGAACTAAACTATTTTACTAATTGATCTTATTTTGTATCCTAATGGATAGTTTTGGGAAAAATTATTTATATGGATTGGACAGCAATAAATAGCAGGGCTGTTCATTTAAGAAATATTTACTGAGTACCAGCCAAGGGACACGTTTTTCTGGACCCTGGTGTGGTGGTTCAGCAGTAACCTTTCTTGAGGCTTTTATTCTGATTAATTCAGGCTCTCAAAAATTAGCATGTGCCTGACCTCACAGAAAGTATTATAAATAAAGACCCTATCCATCTCTGTTTCCTAATGTCAGGAATTGTTCATGTTGTCAGTGTTGCAGTTTATTGTTCGAATAGCTTTGTTTCACCCATGGTTTTTAATTGGCTTAAGGTTCTTATGTGCCTTCTGGTATCAGTTTCATAGTGTTTAGGTGGAGGTCACTTGATAATCACCTCTTGGATGATCTGACTCTTAGTTTGGTGATGCCCCAGGTGCTTCATTAACAATGTGGCCTGAAGTGGAGCATGCAGGTCCCCAGGACCTAGAATTTCTAGGCCCTTGTAAGGATATAAGATATTTAATTTCCACTATTAGAATTGTGGAAATAGAACCGGTTCTTTTATAAAACTCCTATTTTCTTAGATTGAGCAAAATGAAAAGTTACATGAATGTTTGTAAACCGTATTTTTTTATAATTTTGGTACAACATATATCTATTTGTGTGTAGGAACAACAGCTTAAATTCTGTAATTTCATATATCCCATTGCCATTTAATTCCTGACCTATGCTAATTTAACCTCTTACTGTGCATGCAATTTATATCTTTAAGAAAAATAAACTTGGAGGGGTAATACAGAAGATCATTGTTTCAGTATCATGAAAGTGTATTATTTTCTCTTGTGTAGAAATACAGTATGTGATTTTAATGTTGAAATATCTTTTTAAGAATAAAAATTTTTAGCGTAGTGATATTAGTTTGGGTAGAGAGAGGAAGGCTTGACTTTCATTCCTTGCTAGTATGGTGTTTCCATATTTTTTCCTAATTTAATTGAGTAATGAAAATAATAGATTCTTTTATTGATGTATGTGTTTTATCAGTTGGAAATTTGTTTTCAAAATTAGTTACACAGTATTTTAGTATCAATATATCCTTATTTTTCTGTGATAATATTTTCTCAATTTTATTTTAAATTTCAGGTCTGCAATTGAAGAGGGTAAAGGGATTTATAATAACATTAAAAATTTTGTTAGATTCCAGCTGAGCACGTAAGTTTATAGGAAATTTGTCACCATGGATAAATTATTTGAAAAGTAGAATTCAAGCAGAATGCCTAGGAGCTTCTGGGCTCTGTTTCTGAGGGTTGTTCATATGTTTAAGTTTTCCAGTATAAAATTGAATTCAATCTTTAAGACTAAAATTGGCATGATAAATGTGACAATTAGATGTCTGTATCATTATCAAAATACATAAAATCTTTGTGGCTTAATAGCTGCTGAAATAGCTAAGGAAGGGACATCAAATTTTAATTTTTCTTTTTTTCTTTTTTTTTTTGGTCTTTTTGTCTTCTTAGGGCCGCACCTGTGGCATATGGAGGTTCCCAGGTTAGGGGTCCAGTCGAAACTGTAGACGCTGGCCTACGCCACAGCCACAGCAACTCGGCATCCGAGTCGAGTCTGCAACCTATACCACAGCTCATAGCAACGCTGGATCCTTAACCCACTGAGCGAGGTCAGGGATTGAACCTGGGTCCTCCTGGATGCTAATTGGGTTCACTAACTGCTGAGCCACAACGGGAACTCCAAATTTTAATGTTTCTTTTTGCTGTCTTTTTTCAAAAGTAGAAGAGCTTTTCTGTAGTCAAAAAACAGTTAAAACCAAAGGAAAAAAAAAAGTTAACAAAAATATTACTGGAACTGTTAATTGTTGTCTGAACTCAGTTTAAAAATTCTTTCTTGAGACCTTTGGTGACCAGCGAGGGTTGGGGAAGGAGTGGGACAGACTAGGAGTTTAGGGTTAGTAGATACAAACTATTACATTTAGAATGGATAAGAAGTGAGGTTCTATTGTGTATAGCGCAGGGAACTATATTCAGTCTCTTGGGAATAGAATATGATGAAAGATAATATGAGAAATATATATGACTGGGTCACTTTGCTGTGCAGCAGAAATTGGCACAATATTGTAAATTAATTGTTCTCTAATAAAAAAATTAAAAAAAAACTTACATAACAAAAATTCTTCCTTGGAGTTCCCTGGTGGCTTGGGGGGTTAAGGATATGGCATTATCCCTGCTGTGGCTCTGGTTACTACTGTGGTGCAGATTTGATCCCTGGCTCAGGAACTTCCACATGCAGCGGACATGGCCAAAAAAGGCTGTGGACTGTAAGGGTTAACGCTTAGTTTCAAATGTTCACACTAATGAAGCATTAGGTTACTTGGAAGTACAGGCTTCCTTTAAAAGAAAAGCAGTAACCCAAGAGTTTTAAATGCTAAGGAAGCAATGTCATAAAATTAGCAAGAATTATACTATACCAATACATTTTTTAAAAATGACTCTTTCTTTCAACAGGAGTATAGCAGCATTAACTTTAATCTCATTGGCCACATTAATGAACTTTCCCAATCCTCTCAATGCCATGCAGATTCTGTGGATCAATATTATAATGGATGGACCTCCAGCTCAGAGGTAAGAGTTTTCTCATTCATAAACTAGAAAGACAAGGATGGCAGGATGGCCTGATATTAAACTTTAAGACTTTATTCACGGATAGCATTGGAAAGCTTTGCAGCATTGTGTTTCTTATCAGCTGTGAGGTGTGAGATATCATTTATTGTCTTGGGGTACTCGTTCACGAATCGTGGATCTGAGCTCTTATGTCGTTAGGTGCCCAACCTGAAATGGAGAACAGAGCAGGGAGCAGGTGCAGTCCCTGTTCTCTAAGTAAGCTTTTTATCTCTTAGAATAGGATGTAATGGAGAAGTCTCTGGGTTCAGTGTTATTACAAGGTTCTCTTTTCAGTCTTAGAGACTTTGGGAAAGTATTGAAGAACCTAGGCATATGTGTATTTTCTTTTATAATAATGGGACCATAGATGGTGCTTCCCAACACAGAGTGACACGTGTCAGTGACCATTACAACACATGATCTTAGTTGAGACTTCTTTGCATGAGAGATACTTCAAAATCCAGTTGGTAGGTCGTATATTTTCAGGCCATATTTGAAATAAGTAAATATTCATGTTAACAAAATTGGGCAATTTTGTGGAATTTGATTATCAGTCCCCTACCAAACTGTGCCACATAAACAAAAGAGGAAAGGGTGATAAAATTTGTGGTTGTTTTCAAGTAATTGTGGCCAAGGTTTTCTTTATGATTTACCACTTTGTTTCTATAAGAAGGCACATAGCTTCTGGGATACTTGAGGTCACTAAATTGTGAAATTAATAAACCCAAATCTTAGTTAAAACTTTAAAGTGATTCACTTTTCTGTTTGTTTTGAAGCCTTGGAGTAGAACCAGTGGATAAAGATGTCATCCGTAAACCTCCACGCAACTGGAAGGACAGCATCTTGACCAAAAACCTGATCCTTAAAATACTTGTTTCCTCAATAATCATTGTTTGCGGGACTTTGTTTGTCTTCTGGCGGGAGGTATGCTCTCACTGGATAAGTTGCTTTATTAAAATGTGTTCTGTACAATAGGATTCAGTTGTTTTTGATGTATTAAATAGAAGGCTGGAAAGTTAGGAAAGCTCTTTGAAAAATAAAATGAAAACATTTTAAAATAGTTTGACCTCAGTATTTATGGATTAATAAAATTCCTGATTCATGTATTAGAGTAAATTAAACCTGCAGAGAATGGAGTTCTTATTGTAGCTCAGTGGGTTAAGAGCCTGACTGGAATCCATGAGGACGTGGGTTCGATCCTTGGTCTCACTCAGTGGATTAAGGATCTGGTGTTGCCATGAGCTGTGGTGTAGGTCACAGATGCAGCTCAGATCCTGAAAAAATAAACCTGAATCAAAGTATCTGATATAATAAAAATTAACCTGAAAATTTGGGAAGGTGTTAGATAATCTGTCTTTAATATAGCTACTTTATTGTCATCAGAAAAGAAAGTTGTTTTAATATTTTATGCTTTGTGAGAAGACTTGTTACTTTAGATTACAGCTGTTCATTAGGTGACTTATTTAAATGGCCTATAGGAAATTTAGGTTGCTTATATGTTTTATATCATAAAATAAACCTATTTCATTCTGAGAGAGAGAAAATATTAACCTTTAAAAAGCATGCAGTATTTGTCCATTAAATTCAGCTAGCTGAGGGAGTTCCTTGGCTGTCTAGTGGTTAGGATTCGGCACTTCCACCACTGTGGCCTGGATTCAGTCCCTCATCTGGGAACTGAGGTCCCACATCAAGCTGCTGCATGTTGCAACAAAAAAAAAAAAAGAAAAAGAATCCAGCCAAATCATTTTTTCCTCTTGACAGCTGCGAGACAATGTGATAACACCTCGGGACACAACAATGACCTTCACATGCTTTGTGTTTTTTGATATGTTCAATGCACTGAGTTCCAGATCCCAGGTATGCTTAGTTGATCTTAGCTAATTAATTCAGTTGGGTAGAGTACTTTCCAATTGTAAGTGGACAAGGATTATGGGTTTTTAACTTTGCCTGCCTTTGTAACCATGATTATAGCCCTAGATAATAGTCTTCTTAGCAACATGTGCCTAAAAATGTATCATAATGGGAATGTGGCATTTGGGGGAGATAAGCCTTATTTTTAGCCAGAAGATCAGAGTAAATCACAGTTCTCATCCCCTGATTTTTCTTCTTTACGTTTTCTTGTTATCAGTAGCTATATGATAGTTTCAAGTTAACATCTAAACATAGGACAAACCTCGTGGCTTCTCTTGAAATGGTAATAGTCTAATTAAAAGTATTAGAAGAACAGGTTTGTGCATATTTTATTTCCATCAGTGTGTCAAAGCTGTGGACATTCTAGTTTTCTTTTCTTCCCCTGCTGTATCTTAAGGTGGATTGCCTTTTTCTGATCAAAATGCTTTGATAGAAAATAATGGACTGGAACCTAATGGTGCTTTTTCAGAGTATGGTGTTCTTGGAAATAAATTCCATTTGAAGCCTGACTGTTCATTTCAGTTTTAGAGCACCTTATGAGTCCTTACCTATATCTGTTACTATTTGCCACGGTAAAACTTTTCAAGTACAGTGCATTGTTGTTAATTTAAATTGATTTTATAGCATCACTCTTAAGGCAAGTCCTTGAAAAAGAGAAGCTGCTTTAAAATTTATCCTTATTCCATCTGAATTATTCCAAAATAATAGTTAAAATTAAGAGATTCCCTGGTACTGCTATTGTAGAATTAAGTCCAGCATATTACAAATTGGAGGTGAATGTCATAGTAAATAAATTGTTTTTATGATTGAGAAATAGTAACTGAACTCTCTCTGCTCTGCCAACAGACCAAATCTGTGTTTGAGATCGGACTCTGCAGTAATAAAATGTTTTGCTATGCAGTTCTTGGATCCATCATGGGACAGTTATTAGTTATTTACTTTCCTCCACTTCAGAAAGTTTTTCAGACCGAGAGCCTAAGTATACTGGGTAAAGGAAATGTTATCTTTATAATTTACATATTATAAATGAGTTGTATTTTTGATGCATTTGTTCTAGGAATAATTTTCTTTGAAGGTGAAATAAGTGACTGCCTTGCTTTGAAAACTGTGTATGCTCTCCTTTCTCATTTGGAGACCTTTAGGGGTGTCACTCTTCTAAGTTGTTCATTTTTGGGGTATTTTTTTTCTTAAAAATTTTTTCCATGTAATTTTTTTTATATATTATCATTTTCAAAATCATATTTTGTATTTCTGAAAGATAGCAAATCAAAATTTGTTATAGAGTAATTGTAGTTTATAACTTTCTAGTCTGGTTTTTTTTTTTTTTTTTTTGGTCTTTTTAGAGCTGCTCTTGAGGCATATGGAAGTTCCCAGGCTAGGGGTCGAATTAGAGCTATAGCTGCTGGCCTATTCCACAGCTCATGGTAACACCATGTCCTTAACCTACTGAGCAAGGCCAGGGATTGAACCTATGTCCTCATGGATACTAGTCTGTTTTGCTGCAAATGAGCCACAGTGGGGAACTCCCTGTAACTTTTTAATCTTGTATAAAGGAAAAAAACTAAATTTAAGCTCACTGAAAACCAAATGACTCTTTAAAAATTATAATTTTGGTAGTTAAACTACATTTTCCTATTCTTATTTGCTAATTTGCACATTCTTATTTTATGAAATAACAGCCCTAGAAGAGTTTTATTAAACTGATGTGGAAGACAGACATTATTCTTTCACATAGTGTGCATTAAATGCATCCTCAAATAGTACATTTAAGAGTTAATCTTCCTGTAGAAGTATGAGGATAGATGCATTTTATGATAATGCTACTTCTCATTCTTGGGTTTGTAAGTTAATTTAGATAATTATGAATCCCTGTATTTTTGCTGTAGGTTTACCTTAAAGTTGAACTAGTTTAGTTTCAGTATTTTAATTTCATATTTATATCCCTTCCTCTTATAAAAGAAAATGGAGTTTTACAGAGACAGGTGCCATGTTTTGAAGCAGTAAGTAAGAATGAGATAGTGTGGATACAAACCATTGTAAAGGCGCAGTCTTTAAACAGTGAGTTCCTCTAGACTTTCAAGTGGAATAGATGCAGATTTCTAAGTAATTTTCAGGTAGACATTATTTAATCAAGAAGTTAGTCACCTGCTTGAACAGCCTTTAAAAAAGGCTGTGTGATCTATTAAATAGAAAACTTTTGCTTGTGTTGCTTTTAAAGGTTGTGGTTATTAGGTTATGGTTCAGGGAAAGTAGTCAAGAGAACTTGGGGTCTAGTTTTCTGGCTGCTGCCTGTCCTACCTGTGTGACTTTGGATAAGTCACTTCATAGCCTTGAGCCTTACTTTCCTTGTTTTTATCTTTTATCTTTTCTTTTCTTTTCTTTTTTTCCTTAGGGCCACACCGGGGGCACATGGACGTTCCCAGTCTAGGGGCCAAATTGGAGCTGTAGCTGTCAGCTTACACCACAGCTCATGGCAGCATCAGATCCTGTACCCACTGAGCAAAGCCAGGGATTGAACCCATGTCTTCATGAATACTAGTTGGGTTTGTTATGGCTGAGCCACAATGGAAACTCCCTACTTTCCTTCTTTTTAAACTGAGGTTAATTATGGCTACTTCACGGAATGGTTGAGAAATTAGTGTATTTTGAAGCTTTGGTAAAATGCTAGAAAAACATAAGCTGTTACACTCTGCCTGTAGGTTTCAAAGAGTTGTAAAACCCAACTTATTTTCTTTCATAGATTTGCTGTTTCTTCTGGGTCTCACTTCATCAGTGTGCATAGTGGCAGAGATTATAAAGAAGGTTGAAAGGAGCCGGGAGAAGATCCAGAAGCCTGTTAGTTCAACATCCTCGTCTTTTCTTGAAGTATGATGCATATTGCATTCTTTAATTTGCAAACTAGGAATTGCAGCCTAAGGATCATTTAGAAGGGCAAGTTCAAGAGAAAAATGAAGATCTGAGAACGTTTGAAGTTTTCATTGACTGAAAATGAGTGTGAAATACTTGATTTGAGACTTTAATCTGCTGGCAGTCCCAAATGAAATTATGCAACTTTGATAACATATTCCTTGATTTAAATTGGCTTTTGTGATTGAGTGGAACTTTATAAAATGTATGAGCAGTTATTTAATTAAAAAAAAAAAGGTAAAACCTGAACCACCTTCTGCACTTAAAGAGGTCTAACAGTTCAGTACACTATCTATCTTAGATAGATAATAATTTTTTTTAATTTTTAAATATTGTACTATTTATGGTTATGGTGGTGGGGCTTTTTTCTAATAACACAAATAAATTTAATCATTTCAAAGGCATTCTATTTGGTTTAGAAGTTGATTCCCAGGAGTGCCATATTTCAGCTATTGTATTTCCTTTTCTCTGAAATGTAAGCAGCTCAGCTACCTTGTGTTACCATTTTTGTATCTGAAGTTTTTTGCACAGGATGTGACCACTGTCAGATCACTATTCTTTTCTTTCTTTTTGTGATTGAAAAGCCTATACTGCGATTTGAAGTAAATGTTTGCTTTTCTTAGTAAGTGTAAATGGTTGCTTTTTTTCTTTTTCTTTTTTTTCTCTTTTGGTATGAGTCTTTGGTCTAGCAGAATTAATAACAGGGCTGTCAAATGGCATTCTAGGTAGGGTGGCTGTATCTGTACTTAACACTGGGTTGTGGAGTCAAAAATATTTAAGACTGATTGGGCTGAAATTTATAGCAGATTATATTAACGTGTTATGCCTTTTTTTTTTTTTAGAGTTAAATATAAATACATACTTTGTCAAGTATAATTTTGTCATCTCCTAAATATAAATCCAAGGACCTCATCTGATTATCTGAATTTTATTATTTGTAATGCCTTCTTTATGTGTGTTTCAAAGAATCTTTCTTAGGAAGTATAGAGTGCTGAACTTATGAACCAGAGTATATAAGTGGTTTATGAACCAGAATATATGTGGACAGTTCTGTGCTAGCCTTTCCCTCCTTGTATCTGCAGCCTTTTGGCTGATAGCAGCACAGCCCGGCGTTGTCCCCTTTTTTTACTCCCTCCATTATCCTTTGCCTTCTTTCTGTTTCACTGGGCATGCTAGAGAAATAGATTTGCTCTTGTAGTGCTAGCCAGTTTGTATAATAGCTGGATGAAGTTTATGTAACTTATTTTGAGTGTGTGGCAAATAAGGGCCAGAAATTCAAAATGAGAAATAGATTTTCCTGTTGAATATTTCTGTCTGAAACAAAAACAAGCCTCAGATTCTTACATGATTAATTCTTCTTGAAGTTAGTGAATTTTATAATTATTCTTCATTTTTAAGACTGTCAGGATAAACCACTCTCTGGTTTTTGTCACCAGTATTAAAATGCATTATTACCACCGAGGTACTGTGTTAATGATAGGAAAGGTATCTATTCCTTGAGTCCTTGTACTAAAACAATTTTGTGTAAGGACTTGAGATATCTGCAGTTTATTCTTCTTTACTCTTTAAGGCTTAATAGTCAGATGTACACAGAAGCCATTTGTCTAAGCAAGTTTATCTTTGGTGCTAGTGATGTCTCACTCCTAATTTTTGTAACAAGTTTTCTTCTGTGTTGCAAAACTTGGAATACATATTAAGGAGTTCCCATCGTGGCACAGCAGAAATGAATCCGACTAGGAACCATGATCCAGGTTCGATTCCTGGCCTCGCTCAGTGGTTTAAGGATCTGATGTTGCTGTGAACTGTGGTGTAGGTTGCAGGACGCAGCTTGGATCTTGTGTTGCTGTGGCTGTGGTCTAGGCTGGCAGCTGTAGCTCCAATTGGACCTTTAGCCAGGGAACCTCCATATGCTGCAGATGTGGCCCTTATATATAAAATCATTGCAATTCTCACTTAAAATAAAAAGAAATACATATTAAGTGCATGTCTTTCACTTTGCATTTTAGGTTCAGAGTATGCTTGTGAAATAAATGTGCCTATCCTTTTGTTCAGATTTTGACACCCCCCTCCCCTGCAAGATTTGTAACTTAATGTTCCGCCACTTGGGACTGTTAACTGTCAAATCACATGGATACTGAAGGTACAGAAATTTGGCAGTACTCTTAGGACATAGAATCTGTGATTTAAAAAGAAGTGAATGTGTGGTGCAGATACACTGCATTATAACCTTAGGTTAGAGTGTGTGTGTGTGTATTTTACGTAGTATGTTATCCAATTTAGTGTGGACAATTCAGATGCACTAGTATCAAATCAAAATTTAAAATTTTTACCCCATTTCCTGGCCTTAGGACTTGCTAGAGTCCCTGACAATAACTTACTTGATTTTTCCCTATTTAGACTACATATGAAATTATTTGACTTTAAAGTGATTAAATATCAGGGAAGAAGAGAAAGGAACTCTAAGTAATTCACCAACTAGAAAACAATCCTCAAATGATTAAGTTAAAAGTGGATGCAGAGGAACAAGGCTTTGCAAGTTCTATCACATTTCTTCTGGCCATTATGTGACCCAGAGATGGAACAACTTGGAGGCAAGGCAACCTAACATACACCCACCACCCCTCCTCTCAGGACACAGACTTCATTCAATAGCATAACCACACCCACAGGGTAAAACACGTTTCATCTTTCATACCCATGCAAAGTACATCTTTTACATTGGTAGTCTTTTCTGAAGGCATTTCAAGTTTTGACCTCTTTCATATAGTACCTGAGTAAAGTATTGACTGTGCTCACAGTAGTTTCTCAGTGAAATGAATTGGTGGCAAACAATAAATATTGTATCTAAGAACCTTAACTAACTTAACCTTGCTTTCTGCCTTTGTCATTTGGCGATTCTTGTGCATTTTACTCCTACATATGTCTCACCCCAAAACTTAGATGAATTGATTGTCATTTCAGTAAACTTTCCCTTAGTGCCTGGAGTGTACTCAAGTAGAATGGTGATGGCATCCTTACCTTTTGAGAGCTTATGGACCAGGTTAGCCGAGGATATACTATTTACAGGCTGTTTCATGAAAGTTAGTAGTGGTCTTGTGCATTTATTTTAAAAATACATATGCATTAAAATGAATACAGCACACATTTTACTGGAAGTTTCCCTTGATGTTGGCATTTGGAAATCTTTGAAATGCCTTTTTAGACTAAGCTGCAATTCAGACAGTAGCTTGTTTGCATACTAAAACATGATGTGGATAAATGTTAATCCTAACTGGCATGTGACTGGACAAACAGATTATCCTGATAATTAAGCTGCCTTGAGCTCAGTTAGCACTTGGTATGAGGGTTTGGTTTTCAGAATTGGTTGTTGTTGATAATGGATAGTGGTTAAGGACAGCCAAAGGAGAAGAATAGCTTCAAATAAGGCAGTTTTCATGGCAGTTTCCTAGAACTAGTAGTATTTTAATCAAGCCTTGAGAATCTCCAGCTGAGAACATCAAGGCATTGGAACCAAATGGCACAGCCTCTGCAGAGTGTTTGTGGGGTCTGGAAAGACAAGTGAAAACCTGAGGTGTCTGGGGCTAGGGCAAGCGGTACAACACTGTGAGGGCTGGGCAGGGGGTGGGAGCGTGGTGGTGAAGGCAGAGACATTTCACTTATAGCCTGCAGAAGGATTTCAAGACTATGGTAGAGTTTGGTTTTTTGTCTTGTAACATGCTGATGGAAGCACAGAGGGTGGATTATAAAGACAAAACAGAAAGACTGATGAGAGGATTGTAGATGCTTCAGGGGTAGAGAAACTACCTGAGCTGTAGGCAGTCAGCTTAGGGAGAAAGTGATGGGATTTCCTCTTTCTAAGAGAGCATTGACATGAGATGGCAGAAAAGGAAGATGTGAGGGAGTTCCTGTTGTGGCGCAGCAGAAACAAATCCGACTAGTATCCATGAGGGTGCAGGTTCCATTCCTGGTCTTGCTCAGTGGGTCAGTGATCTGGTGTTGCCACGAGCTATGGTGTGGGTCGCAGATGTGGCTTGGACCTGGTGATTTTGTGGGTGTTGTGTCGGCCAGCAGCTGTAAGTCCAATTTGACCCCTAGCCTGGGAACCTCCATATGCCGCAGATGCAGCCCCTAAAAAGCAAAAAAAAAAAAAAAAAAAAAGAACAAGAAAGTAAAGAAGAGGAAGATGTGGATGATACTGCAGTTTCTGGCTTTCTGGCTTGGACAGTAGAGCTGTTGGGAGAATTGCCAAAGTTTAGCCGCATTAGTGGGACTCAGGTTAGTCTGAAATGTGAAGTTGTGTCCTTTTCCCACTGGACATGTTATATGAAAGTTTTAGCATAGAATGAGTTAAAGCCATGGCTGACTAACTATAAAGTAGTAAGAAAATAATTAAAAGCGTCATGGTTTTTTTTTTTTGTTTGTTTGGTTGTTTTTTTTGTTTTTGTTTTTTTGTAAAAGTAAAGCAATAAATGAATGAAACAGCTTTTTTTTTTTTTTGTCTTTTTGCCATTTCTTGGGCTGCTCCCATGGCATATGGAGGTTTCCAGGCCTAGGGGTCTAATTGGAGCTGTAGCTGACAACCTATGCAAGCGCCACAGCAACGTGGGATCTGAGCCGCGTCTGCAACCTATACCACAGCTCACGGCAACGCCGGATTGTTAACTCACTGAGCAAGGGCAGGAATCGAACCCTCAACCTCATAGTTCCTAGTCGGATTCATTAACCACTGCGCCACGACGGAACTCCTGAATGAAACAGCTTTGACAGAATATTTTTGAAAGTAATTTTAGAGTGAATTTTTAAGAATTTATTATAGGTGAGTAGAAAACAATGCTTTTGTTTTTTGTTTTCCATTTTACTCATTGTTCTTCCTTGGATCTTTCAAGCCTCAGATCCCACAAGATGTTCCAGCACAATCCATGTACTGGTGTTTTTGTTTTTTTGGACCATATTCCTTTAAGTTGAAATCATTTTTCCTCTGTTTCAGTTTTGAGAATCAGAATTTTTAACTGTTCCTCAAAGCCCAGTTTAAGAGCCAACTAGGATGGCCTTTCCAGATGGCTCTAAGGATTTGTCTGTGTGGGTGTGGAGGGGGTGCAGTTTTCTTGCAGATACTGTTAAGATAAAGGCACCCATAGAGCTCCTTGATGGCTCAGCAGGTTGGGATTCAGCATTATCACTGCATTGGCTTGGGACATTGCTGTGACTAGCTTTCGATCCCTGGCGCTGGGAACTTTACATGCCGTGGGCACAGCCAAAAAAAAGAATAAATGCACCCATAAGTTTGGGCATAAAAATCATAGTCTTTTCGTTGTTTGGAAACAGTAAAAATTTAAGTCCAAGCCACTTAAATTGAAAAATCTAGACAGAAATTTGCTATAATCTTTTTATCATTCAAAATAAGTTAAAAGTGGTGAAGCTTGGGTAGGAAAAAATATTCGAGCCATTAGTTTTGATCCTTCTAAATTCTTTGGTCTAGAACTGCCCATGTGCCTGTGTACGTGTGAGTGTGGTGACTCCTCCAGGTGGGCAGTACTTCCTGTGCTGATCACAGGACCCCCAGCCCTGCCATTCCATTGGCAAGGACCCCAATGTCTGCCTTGGTCCCATGACTCTTGGGCACAGCTGAACTGCCTTCATATATCAAACCAGGTCACCCCATAACCATTATTTCTTCAGCAATAATTGCATTGTTTGACTTAGATATTTTCCGAGCAGAAATCATAGCTCAAAAGTATTCACAGCACACGGTGCTGGAAATTGGGCACATTGTCCTGCTTGACCCTGGAGGTCCTTTTTTTTTCTTCTGCATTTGAATTCAAAACAAAATGTGCTTTTTAATACAAGTTTTTATATATATATATATATCAATTCACTCAACTGTATTAGAAGCAATTTTCTATTAAGGCCTTCCCTATGATAAATATACTGAAGTGCCAGTTGGGAAGTAAAATTTGGTGACATCTTACCAAAAATAAAATACTGTCATGTCTTGACCATTTGCTCTTTTTTCATCAAATCTGCATCTTCAAAACATCGTATGAAACAGCTTGTTATGTGAGTCTTAAAAAATACTATCCTTGAGCAATATATAGCACCCCAACCAAACCGGTGATGGCAGAAAATGTATGCTTGATAGGAAACTCATGACAAACTTTATATTTAAGCATTATTAGATCAATTTTAGGGAGTTACAAATGAGTATTTTTTTTTGTTCCTTTCTCATATTCATCCATATAGTTGTATAGCAGGATTGTATTAAAATTTATAAGCGTCTTTCTACATGGAGTAGGTCTAGATAGCCCATGAATTAGAGGTGTTACATGTTAGAGAAACCATTTAACACCTTCCTAACTCGCCCACATGGGGCTATTGATTTAGTTTTGGGGATGACAGACTATGGCCTGAAAGTTTTATTGGAACCCAGATACATACATGCATTTAGATGTTGTTTATTACTGTGATCCTGTCACAGATAAAGTGGTGTGTAGTTGTAGCAGAGACCACATGCACTATTAAACCTAAAATATTTCCTGGCCCTTTACAGAAAAAAGTTGCTTACTTATAGGGTATAGATATTTACAAAGAGCAGAACAGGCCTTGGCACCACATTCAGTTTACCAGAAACAAAGTGGCATCAATTGCTCTTCCAGTCTTCCAACAGGATGGTCTCTTAGGGATGGATGCAGTTGATACCGGATTTGCCATCAGTGAGTCCTCTGACTCCACCAAGGCTCCTATATGGAAAGTCAGAGACTCCATCTGTTCTCAGAACATCATCAACAAGGAGGACATGCCAAGCCTGTCCCACCTTGTCACAAGGCTCTTTGTGCGTATAATGTGTGGGCTGTTCTGATCTGCTGTCCCATCTGAGTTTATGGTCCTTACCACACACGCACACACACATCATTCACCTGAGCCTCTGTTGCAGTGTCTGCTCCCCTCTGGTCTACCTGCCCCTCCCACCCCCTTGGATGTATGAGAGAAGTAGAGGCATCCCTCTCAACAATTGCTTCCTCCAAACAAAGTCAGAAACAGGCATAGTTTGAGCAGGCTGGGGTGTATTATCCAAAATATACTATCAGTCCAATCCTAGGGAAGAAGAAAGAACTGAACATTCTAAACCAAAATATTTGCACAGTATTTATATTTCTAAGACATAGTCATGACAATATTTCATAGTGAGTTCCTCTTAGGGTCTATCCTTGGCTGTCTGACTTATCAAAATAGCTTTACAGAATAGGCTGTAGTTATCATAACAGGGTCAGTTTCTTTAGTCTGTGTCTAAGAAAACATCTGGCATAAATCTGGAAGCTTAAAGGGCTACAGTACTTTGTGATTGAGAACTTGGATGTGTGGATGTCACCATTCCCAGATTTCAACACCAAAGGTCCCTTTCCCACCATTTTTACCTCTTGTTTTCCTTAGTTTTGAGGGAGCAAGACAAGGGAATGTCAGAAGCTTGCTCTCTTGACACCATCGTTCCTAGAGTCTTCAATTAGTACAAACATTTCTCTGATTATAATAGTACAACATACTCATTAGAGATACTTACAAATGGAGGAATGGAAGAGGAAAACATCTCATGATCTCAACGCCCCAAGACTTTAATCTAGGCTCCAGACATATATCTAGATGCCTTGCAGATGTTTTTCATCACCTAAGTGCCTAAAAGGTGTATTTTTGAAAAAATTTATTTTACCGAAGTCTAGTTGATTTACAATGTTGTGTTAATTTCTGCTGTACAGCAAAGTGATTCATAATTTTTTCAGTCAAATGATTCAGTCCTATTAAACTATCAAAAGTCCAGTACTGATTTATTCTGATTAGTTTTGCTTCCCTGACCCTGATGACAGTGGGTTAAATTGTACATGGAACTCTCCAAGTGTCCCCTGAAGTGGTAACAGGAAAACTGTATACACACACATGCATATATCTATATAAATATTGGAAAATTTAGCTAGTTTAACCAAATATCTAAAGTGTCATAAGTACTAGTTAGGCATAAAAGTGATTGCATGTGCTTTGCGTCATGTTACGTGAAAATTTGATTCCTGCCCCTGAACACTTTTCCATGTATTACCTTGTTCATCTCTTTTCCCCATTTGAACAGGCTGGTACACTGCCTGGGGGCAGTGCAAGCCTTTGAAGTTTAAGATATTCTTCCTCAGCATGAGGTTCTCATCTTAGAATCTTGACAGCTGGATGGGCTTGAATTAGTATCATTCAGACCTTGGAAAGAAATGCCAAAGTAGTATATTCTGTGTAGTTAAAAGCTGTTGCTGTAAGTGGAGATACATCTTTCCAAAATAAGTATTTCTTTTCAAATTGGTACAAGTACAGAATCATTTCTAGCTACCTCAATTGAAATGCACCAGTGGACATTATGAGATAAATACCAAGTACCCCGCATCCACTGCACTAAAAATACAAGGTCACTATGTCAGGTCAGATGCTATGAGAGCTTGTCTTTTCATGGAAGTTATTCCTCCTGGTCTTTTTTTTTTTTAATTACTCAATGAATTTTATTACACTTATAGTTGTACAATGATCATCACGACCTGATTTTATAGCATTCCCATCCCAAATCCCCAGTATTCTGGTCTTAGGTTTGTGGTGTGCCAGCCGTGCTAGAGAGTGATGCCCAGCGAACTCTGGAAGTCTCACTGCTGGGGAGAACCGTGTTTGGTCTCCTTGAGATTATGGGGAAGAGCCAGGGTATAATCCTTGCAGCTACAGGAAGAGGCAATACCTGCTTATAATTTTCTCCTGGCTCTAAGCATATACCTGACTTTTTTGAAAAATCAAAATGAGTTTAAGGACTCTATAGAAAATTCTTTGATAATAAGAAAACAGGGCAGGAGGGGCAAAGTGCTCACATAGGACTGGCTCCTTCTGGTCTTTTCTCACTGGGGTTCAGCTTGGCTTGCTGTTTGGACTCTCCCAGCACTGGTCTGCTCTCCAGTGAGGCTGCAGCCTGGCAACTCTGCTGAAGCTGCTTTAATGTTCTCATGTTCTTGCTCTTCTCATCTAGGCCGTATTAATAGTGTTGACCCACTTTTCACTGCCAAATTCTGCTTTTAGCTCTGGCGGCCACTGGTGTCATGGTGCTTGATCTTTCTGCCCAGCATCCTCACTGCTCTCAGATCCCTTGCTTTGCCCTTGGTTTTAATGTGTGGATGTAACAATGACTGTCATTTATTGAATATTTTTAGTGCCAGCAACAATGCTAAGTAACTTAAAGGTATACGTCATTCTACCCTCAGACAACAATTCAGACTATTCTAGTATCAGTTTTACAGATAAGGTAGCTGAGGCATAGTCATTTATTTTATGCATGAAGAAGGAAAAGATAATTACGAGTCCTTGCTAGCTATAAAGGTCTTTATCTTCTAAAATTGTAATTAGGTTGAATTTGAAGTCCAAATCCAAATACTGAAATTAATTTGAATTCTTTTTTGTCATAATTTTTAAAGGCCTTTAAGAGTTTATATTTATGGGATATACATATTAAATTTTCCAAGTCTGGGTAGCTCAAAAAGGACTTGAAGACATAAAAAGTTTGAATCACAGCCAAACACAACATGATACATTATAGTGTTTTTCTCTCCAACTTTATTCCTAAAATGTATTGATCTTAGCTGCCCAGAATTCCTTTTGTTACTTAAAGTGCTACTTGAAGACTTAACATTCACAAAGCCTCAGGTGAGATTTCATTAGCTAGAGTTGAGTCAGAAAGAGCGAGACCTAAAGATTTGAGAAACATAGGAGATGATTTTTTCTGAGTAGGAATATGGGACATGGGACACTGTTCTACACAGGGGCCCACATCACCCCCTGTGTCTCATCTAGACCACATCCTTGTCTCTTAAAACCAAGTTCAAAAGCCAGGTCTGAGAATCCTCTGATTTAGCATCCTCGTGACTGCTGTCCCCGATTGTAGCCTTAAGTCTGTACTTTGCACCTGACAGACTGGGTTCCTTCATAAAATGTTCTTGTTATATGTCTTGTCTCCCCAAGGAGTTTACACAAGTACAACTTTTAGGGGTCAGGGACTATGCCATATTTCTTTGGAAAACCCCCTCAAGATATCCTGTGGGTGCTTGTCACCTTCCATTTAATGTATACTGGAGGATATATAAACCAGGGTAGGCAACTGAATTCTCAAAGAGTCGGAATTAATGGACATTACTCCTTTACTGCAAGCCTGGGTAGTTTCAAGTGCAACTGCTAGAAAAAGGAACCTATTACTAAGGAAGGCACCTTGCCTTGAAAAATTCCTTTTAATGAGAAAAAAAAGGTAAGTGATATAATACAGTTGAGTTCACATTCTGTAACTCTACACTTCAGTTTGGTGCCCCACAAACCAGTCACTTGCCACAGTGGAACTGGGAAAGAAATGGTTTTTCATGCAAGGTTGGTGGTTTTAAAAAGCAATGTTGGGAGTTCCCATTGGGGCTCAGTGGTAACGAACCTGACTACTATCCATGAGGACGCAGGTTTGATCCCTGGCCCCACTCAGTGGGTTAAGGACCCAGTGCTGTCTTGAGCTGCAGTGTAGGTCACAAATGCAGCTCAGATGTGGCGTTGCTGTGGATGTGGTGTAGGCCAGCAGCTGCAGTTCCTATTCAACCCTTAGCCTGGGAACTTATGTATGGTGCAGGTGCAGCCCTAAAAAGACCAAAAAAAAAGTATTGATAATGAGCCAGGAAATGATACACTTCCTATTGGTTGAATCCAGATTGGCCCCGTCCCCAGGAATCAGGGAGAGAATTTTGACATTACAAAGATCTTATGTATTTAGAGTAGTCACTAGATTCATTATTTGCTGGAGAAATACATATCTTCTCAAAAATTGATGGCATTTGACTGCTCTTTCCTTGGTCCTTCTGGAATAACTATCTCTTTCAGAGACAAAAAACAACCATGCACTCAGAAATTTCCTTACTTCTGAAATTTAACAGAAATTTCCTTATTTCAAAAACTCTTATTTGAAACAGAAGCCAGTCTTGAGGATTTGAAACTTCAGAAGCCTATGAGATTTTGGTTTTGCCTTCTGTAAACAGCTAAAGTCAGTCGACCCTTGGAAGGTTTGTGTGTAATGCTGGCTGATGCTGGGCTTAGCTCCTTTAGAGTCTGGTACTTCTAGGAAAGTGGAGAGAACTGTTTTCCAGATGTTCATGCTGAATGTAGGCCTGCTTAAGTAATTGCTTCAAACCACTTAGCTGCTGATGGAATATACCAGCGAGAGAAAAGAAAGGAGGAACACAACTGGTAGAGGTAAAAATGAAGGTCAGGATATACTTTCAGCTCTTTAGATCTTGCCCAAATGTATTCATTCCACTTGCTTTTTTATTTTCAAGTTCTTTATTTGGAACTGGCTGTGCCTTCACAATTCTGTAGGTATTTGTAATTTTAGCAGCCTCTAATGTGCTCTAGAGCAGTGCCTCTCAAAGTCTTGACTACAGTCCAGAGTAAGAAATATACTTTATACAACCATCTAATCTATGATATGCATAGCTGATATATTCCATTTTAGAATGCTGGTTATAACCTATCAAATTAATTGCACATCCTATTAAAGGGTCAATACTATCAGTTTTTCTAATGAAACATGGCCTAGCTTCTGATAATGCTGCATCTCTACCATTTTAATTTCTTGTTCTAGGTTGAACAGCTCAGGATGCTGTTTCTTCTTTTGTCAGGACAATTAGTTTTTAAACCTGGAACCCATCTAAAGTGGCCATCAGTCCTCCCACAGTCTTCTCAACCGAGTACTTAGAGGTCTATTGTCTTCTGTCTGGCAAGTTCAAGTTTATTTTCCAGGGCCCAGACCTTTCATAATAAAGGATAAAGAGGAGACAGGTATAAAGAAATTGTTTTAGTTCTCTTGTGGCACATGCACAGTGGGTTAAGGATCCTGGGTTGACACTGCAGCAGCTTGAGTCACTGCTATGATCCCTGGCCCAGGAACTTCCACATGCCATGAAGGCAGCCAAAAAAAAGAAAAAGAAATTGTTTAATAGGATGACAATCGAGCTTCAGCTTATAGGAAGTAACTGACAACTGACATAGGATTTCTGTTCTTTTTGAAAACATGGATGGTTTGGCTGAATTGCTGCAATTTGAAGGTTAGAGGCTATATTATTAATTCACTGAGGTGGAACACAGAAGTACAAACATTTTCAAATGTTTAAGAAGTACAGACATTTACTTAAATCAGGTGGTATTTATTAAAGCAGAATACAAAATACTTGGGAATTCAAAGTATTGCAGTGTTTATCCCCTAACTGATTAATTCTCAAGAAAAAATCATTTCAAGGGAGGTAGCACATTTTCAGTAAGAATGAATGAAGATTACTGGCTGCAGACTGAGTTTATCCGAGCTCTGAGCCGTCCGTGTGCTCCTCCAAGGCCCCCACCATCAACGGCCCAAACCGATTGCTTCTCTCGTGCCAACCCCTAGCATCCAAGGCAGTCCCCACTCTGTTCTTTGACAAGCTGTTGCCTTGTTTCTTTTGTCTTTTTTTTTTTGATGTTGATTTGCCCTTTGGTAAGAATAGTTCAGCAGGGGCATATGACCTCATGGCGTTGAACAGTTGTTCATAGAGTTGCTGGGCCTCAGGACAGGCACTCAGGAGACTCTCCACTGAGACTGCCGTCAGCAGTTGTCGGCACAGCCCGTGTACCAGCCGCCCACTGTACAGTCTGCTCAGGGGAGAGAAGAAGAAGTCATTACAGCACGGGGCCCTGCACGGGGACAGCTGTCACCAATGTGGTTTCAACACCTGCATCAAACACTGAGCGATGCTTCTATAGTCACTATTAAATTAAGAATAATCTGTTTCTTCAAGGAAGGAACTGAATTGTTATAAAGATTACATCTTGACTGGTGATTTCTAGAACTTTTTATCAACAAATTAACTGATGAATGCTTGCTGGCTCTGCAACTAAGCCCAAAGCTGAGCAGACCTCTTAACATGTCAACAAAAGGAAATGCATTAAAAATGCCTCTAATGAGTTAACCATTGTGGCTCAGTGGCTAAGAATCTGACTAGTACTTATGAGGATTCGAGTTTGATCCCTGGCCTTGCTCAGTGGGTTAAAGGATCTGGTGTTGGTGCAAGCTGCAGTGTAGATCGCAGATGTGGCTCAGATCTGGCATGGCTGTGGCTGTGGAGTAGGCTGGTGGCTATGGCTCCAATTCAGCCCCTAGCCTAGGAACCTCCATATGTCATGGGTGTGGCCCTAGAAAAATCAGGAAAAAAAAAAAAGCCTCTAATAACACAAACAGCCAGTCTGTTAAAATAAGAGAAAATTTAATCATTTGCAAAGTTATTCATCTACCTGGATTAAAAACCTACTTTGCAAATATAAGCTGGGATTAATTGGAAGCCATAGATTTAATACAAAATTTACTGCCAGGGTTGACTGACCGGTAGTGTAAAATCATTTAAAAAGCCATGGTAATGCTGAAGTTCAGAAGTGGTCCTCCTGCTGAAATCATTATTAAGGGAATTGTGTGATCTTCTTTTAAAAAGGGACCTGTGGGCACTAGAGAGGACCCAGTCAAGGATGACCTAAATTGTTAGAGGAAAGGAATAAAGAATCCATAGGTTATAAGCCAATTACTCTTATTTGGTTGAGAGTCCTATGCTATTTACTGCTAGGAAGCTTTCAACATAAAACATTTCAAATAACATCACATATTATATGCCTTAATTTACTCTATAAATATTGGGATGCAAGGCACTGGGGCTATTACGGTAAACAAGATAGACAAGTCCCAGGCCCCCTAGAGCTTACATTCAAGGGGAGAGAGGCAGAGCACCTATGTCATCTGAAATTCATTTTCTAACTATCCCCATTTTATCTTCCTCCCTCCCTCAAATGGATAACCACCAGAACGTCCAATCCATTGATCCTACCACCCTTTTTACTTGCCCACACCCAATCTTTCCTCATTCCCTGGTAACACGCCATAGTCAAACCTTATAATTGCTTACTCGCATATAGGTTCTCTCCTCCATTCCAGCCTGGCAAAACAAAGGCCCCAGATAAAAATAATCCACATAAGCATCTAACAGTCATCTCACCAGAATAAAAACTCTATGACAGCACAAATTTTTTTTTGTCTTTTTAGGGCCTCACCTTCAACATGTGGAGGTTCCCAGGCTAGGGGCTGAATCGGATCTGTACCTGCTGGCCTACGCCACAGCCATGTGGGATCCGAGCCCTGTCTGTGACTTATACCACAGTTCTCGGCAACGCTGGATCCTTAACCCACTGAGACAGGCCAGAGAATGAACCTGCATCCTCATGATACTAGTCAGATTCATTTCTGCAGAGCCACTACGGGAACTCCCAGCACAGATTTTTTAAATGCTTTGTTCACTATACCTTAGCACAGAAAAAGCATTTATAGAGTGTTTGAATGTGTGAGTGAACAATATGCCAAGTGGTAAGAAATGTAGTTACAAAAACACAGAAGAGTAATAGTGACTGGAAGCAGAGAGTAATATTTCAGCAGAACCAGAAAAGGCCTTTATAACGTGGTATTTGTACAAAGAACCATAAGAAATGAGGGAAAGAGTTATATCCTATCAACAACTGCCTCTTCTTTAACTTTTATTTTAAGGATGATTTTTTTTTTGTCTTTTTGCCTTTTCTAGGGCTGCTCCCATGGCATATGAAGGTTCCCAAGCGAGGGGTCTAATTGGAGCTGTAGCCGCCGGCCTACGCCAGAGCCACAGCAACGTGGGATCTGAGCCATGTCTGCAACCTACACCACAGCTCATGGCAACACCAGATCCTTAACCCACTGAGCAAGGCCAGGGATTGAACCCGCAACCTCATGGTTCCTAGTAGGATTCGTTAATCACTGAGCCATGACGGGAACTCTGGATGATTTTTTTTTTTTAATTTAGAAAATTTAAAAATCATGTAATCATTCTTTGGAAATAGAGAAATAATTTACTATTTTTAAAATTTAATATTACATCTCTTTAGCTATAACAGGATCCAAGTCCAGTCATACTAAGATTGATTAAAAAAAGAATTCTTTGCTTTAAATGTAAATAGAAGTATTGACTTCTGTATATTGTCCCCTGAACTGGTTTCCCCAGCTGCTCACCGAGGTAGGTCTGGCTCTGGAAGAGGTGAGGACAGCAGTTGGTTGAGATACAGCCCCATCTGAAGGCAGCTCTGCCACTGACAGAAGACGTGTGCTGCATCCAAGTCCAGCCCCTGGCCTGGAGGCTGTGCCTTCACTCGTTGCAGTTCTTCGTACAGCATCTTAGCGCCACCCCCACGCAGAGCTTCCTCCTCTAGATAAAGACACAACCCAAGGGCACTATTTCCCAAAACATTGTATCATTTTGTAATTTTCAACATATAGAATACCTCAAATTCCATAAAGAAAAAATATCGGTTTAACGAAAATGCTTTTCTCTTCTGGTTCCTTACTATTTTAATGTTAATGTAAAAGCCTTTCAACATGTAAACTGAAAGATATATGCTGAGATGCCTTTTTTTTCTTTTCTTTTTTTTTTGTGCTTTTTAGGACCACACTCATGGCATATGGAGGTTCCCAGGCTAGGGGTCGAATCAGAGCTGCGGTTGCTGGCCTACACCACAGCCACAGCAATGCCAGACCCAAGCTGCTTCTGCAATCTATACCACAGCTCATGGCAATGCTGGATCCCTGACCCACTGAGTGAGGGATCGAACCTGCATCCTCATGGATACTAGTTATATTCGTTTCCACTGAGCCGCAATGGAAACTCCCTAAGATGCCTTTTATAATGACGACCTAATTTTACTCAACCCCAAATGATTTATCTTTCTCCTTAAAATACTGTCTCTTCCTCTGATCTACTACCTGACCTTAAACACATCTGCACTTGAACTCTCAAAACCCTAAATCCTGTCTCTATGAAAGGTACAGATTACTATTAAAGATGATGTTATCTTTTGCTAAGTTTCCTTAAAGAAATAGCTGTGTGTTCAGAGCAAGCTTTAACTTCTGTCTTGTGGGAGGAAAACAAGAGTGTGACTCATAGAGAATGGGGCAAATCATCCACTTGGTTGGTAGTGGAGGACAAGCAGCAAGCACCCCAGGACACCTGCCTGTGCTTGGCTCCAAGCGCAGCATGCCTTCTGTACCAACTTGAAAGGAAGGAAAAGGAGGCCCACCTTTCACCAGTTAGCGAGCAGCAAGGCACTGAGCCTGCCTGGGTGTGGGGTCCACATTCCTAAAAGAAAAGAAACAGACCCTTGACATGCCCCTTCTGCTGGACTCAGTTAAAAACTTAATAGGCTTGTGCTCTGAGAATTGTCTTAAACTATTTATATTCAATGAGAGGGATACCCTCAACTTGTATACTAACCAGTCGTGGGCTGGAACTTACTTGTTTGGTCCCTTCTAACAGCTACTGTCTCATTTGGGGTGTCTTGGAGTTTGTGCTGGCTTATCCTTTTATAAATTTATTAAAAAAAATAAATGCCAGAATAGTGCTGTCCAGTGGAACTTTCTGCAGTGATGGGAATGTCCTACATCTGTGCTGTCCAGTTTAGTGGCCTCTGACCACCTGTGGCTACTGAGCACAGGAAACGTGGCTGGCATTGAGAAGACGACATTTTTTTTTCTTTTTATGGCCACATCCACAGCATACAGAAGTTCCCAGGCTAGGGGTCAATTGGAGCTGCAGCTACAGGTCAGTGTCACAACCACAGCAATGGCAGATCTGAGCCACGTCTGCAGCTTGCAACAATGCTGAATTCCTAACCTACTGGGTGAGGCCAGGGATTGAACCTGCATCCTCACAGACACATGTCAGGTTCTTAACCCCCGAGTCACAATGGGAACTCCCAAGAAGATGAATTTTTAATTTAAATATCCACATGTGGGCAGCAGCTCTCATATTGATAGTACTGATCTAGACTGTGACAACTATTACACAGCAGTCATTTTGTAAAGGGAGTAATCACATTAGAGAACTGAGGTGCTCCAATGCATCAACATTTATTTTGCCTGATGCTTATCTATTTATTTATTTTTGGCTGTGCCCATGGCATGTGGAAGTTCCTGGGCCAGGAATCAAATCCACACCATAGCAATGACCACTGCAGTGATGCTGGATCAGATCCTTAACCCATTGTGCCACAAGAGAACTCCTATTAAATTGAAGATTAAATTGCCTCAAAGCGTCTTTTGTTAAGAGAAAGAGAAGTTATTATTTCTATTGTCACAACTTACATACTAATTGGAACTTACAGTGGAGAAAAAAGTTAAAAAAACAGCACAAGCATGAACGTTTACTGCAGTTGTAGGTGTTCAGAAGTTTCATCTAGGGGTAGTTTTATGTAAGTTTCCAGTGGAGATGTTGCTGCTGCATTGAAATGCATGGCACAGTCACACTTTGGTAACTGAGCATCAGGTGCCACAGGGTGGGTGGCTGTGTCCAGGGAGTTGAGCCCTCTGTCACTGGCCTGCCACACAAAGTGCTCAGAGAGATTTACTGAGGAGTGAGTGATGTCTTGGTGCCCACACTTCTAATTTCTGATATAAATGATGGGAGTAAATAATCTGAGAATTTTTGTTGTTGTTGTTTAAAATTTGGATTATACGCAAGTAACATGTAAGAACATATTCCTGGAACTCCCAGATACCTACCAGAGCTGTTGATCATGGTGTGCAAGGGCCCCAGCAGCATCCCCAGCAGTAAGGCTTGCAGATGTTGCAGCTTGGCCTTGACCTCTGAGTGCTGCACCCAGTAGCAGCTGACAGCGATGGGAAGCTTCAGCGCAGGAGGGATTGGGTCCAGTATGGCCTGTTTCACCTTCAGTGTTTCTAACAAGAGCATCTGCCGTCTAGCCCAAGAGAGCTGCAAATATAAACCAGACATCCTGCAAGTTACTTTGGGGAATATCCTTTCTTTTCTAGTGTGAAGAGACTTCCATGCAAATGAAACTGCTGTCTCAGTTTCTTATCTTCCTGTGGAAACAAATCAGCCACACTCAGAGCATTTAGAACCTCGATAAGGTGCCTAACAAATACAGTGACTGAATGGATATGCTATCTCTCCCACTGCACACTCCGTGCTCATGTCAGTCCATCTCTATGTGAGCTGCTGGGCACCTCTGGTGTGCCTGTCACCTGGGAAACTTGTTGAAAGAATCCTCAGGCTCCAGCCCCTTGATTCAGTAATTTGAAAGGGAGCCCAGGAATCTGCTTTAAGAAACAAAGATCTTGGGGTTCCCTGGTGGCTCAGCAGGTTAGGAATTTGGCGTCACTGATGTGGCAAGAGTTCGATTCCTTCTGCATACCATGAACTAAAAAAAAAAAAAAAAAAAAAAAAAAAAGGAAAGATCTTTCCTCAACCCTACCCTTACCTGCCAGCAAGCAGACAGAGCCCCCTCCTCCCGATCCTTTCCAGAAGGGAGACTGAGCTTACAGGCACCCTGGGCAGCATGCCACGGGGCCCTCTGTTTATCTGGGTCCTGTCCATGTTCCCACCCAGTTGAATGTTTTCATGTCTGTTTTTCCCCACACAGGGACTGTCCCAGGATGGCTGCTTCTAGAAGAGGGGTAGATTCAAGGAATAGGAGTATGTCAGGACTGCCCACATTGTGCTTTTAACAACACACAGCACCAACTTTCACACCAGGCTTCAAACAGAAGGATGTAAACAGCTATGAGGGCTTCAGTTTCTGGTTGAAATAATTTTACCTTAATGAATCTTAAGGATTTAAGAACCATGAGGGACCTTACAGGTCACATATTTTTATAGGATAAGAAAATTAGGACTATTAAAAGGGCACCTGAGGTGGGGCTTTATAGTCAAACTTTAAGAGGGAGAAAAAAAATTACTAGTATTACTAGTGTCTACACACAGTCAATAAAGATTTCTTTCTTAACTTTCTGGAAGGATGAGACAGTCTGGTACATTTCTCGGCACCTAACACCTAGTTGGTAAATAAGTATGTTGACAGCTAAAAATAGAGATGGTGACTTGAAGTAAAACACATCATAACTGACAAAACAGTTTCACTGTCAATGTACAACAACTTTAATACAATGATTTATAGGTACCTGTTTTAATGATTTACTATGTCAATCACCCATCTGGGAAGTAGATTAACTTCTTATCACAATCTCCTGAACTGGTAGAAAGACATACCAAGCAAAGCTAAGAAAATACATAAGTTTTTTTCTGACATATAATGCTTAAATTATTGAATTCTCTTAGACAAGTTACAACTTCTACGAACCATGCAGAGTCTGGGCTTTGACTTCAGAGGTTCTGCACTCACTCCGCAGCCTTGAGCAAGTTTCTGAGCTTTTCTACAGTCTGATCATCTGTAAAATGGGCACTAGAATGAGTTACACACGATGTTTCATGGAACCCACTCATCCTTATCCCCTTCCCAAAAGGGAACCACTCTGCTCACAGCCCTTAAGTCTGGTTACGTTTCATCCCATGTGACAAGTCTGCAGAAGAAGCTGCCAGAGAGGCCCAGGTGCCCGGAGGGGCACTGCTTCCCTCCTCTACTTCCATCTCTCCTTACTGTTGACCACTCACTGGTTGTCCTGAGTGGTGCTCTGTCCATCACAAGGAGTACAACCAAAATGGAAACTCTATTCTATGTGGCTATCATGGGAAGTAAATGAGAGATTGTATAAAGTTTCCATTACAAGAGCAGGCACAGAGCAGATCAAAGTATTACTTCCACATCATATTAAGAAAACAAAATGAACATACACTATCACAAAGTGTCTATACCTGTATTTTCTCCTCATTATAATCATATTTGCATCTGATACTGTTCATAATTACCACAGACGAATCAGAGCTAACACTGAGTTAAATACAGAATTGAATGTACCAAGGGAAAGCCAAATGATACCACCCACCACACAGACATGGAACTAAAATCTCACCCCACTTGCAATACAGGTACATGATGAGAACATCTGTCATCTCCACTAAGCCAGGATAATAATGGGCAGGCCATACTCATTAACCAGCTGGATTTTCATGTGAGTGAAAAGTGTCCTGACCCCTGCGTCACACCACACAAACACACAAATCAATTCTAGATAACTGTACATCTATATGTGAGAAGCAAAAATCATTTCTCAAGTAGGTCACAAAAGTGATAACCATAAATAGTAAAATTTTAAATTGGACTGTATTAAGAACTGCTGTTCATCAAAATAGAGTGCAAAGACAACCAAGTGAGGGATGCTATTCACAATGCATGTTATCTGGCAAAGGACCCGATTATGGAAATAAAATGGAAAAATGGGCCAAAGACTCTGAAATTTAACAAAATATGCAAATGGCCAATGAACACATGAAAAGATGCTCAAATAAGTCATCAGAGAAATACAAATGAACAGCCAACAAACTGGCTAAAATGATGGCGTCACAGAATGTCAGAATAGCTACAATTTTTAAAAAGACACTGAGTACGGGCAAGGGTAAAGAGTAAGAGGAACTCTTATAGGGTGCTGGCAGGAATGTTTATTGGCAAAACAACTTGGCAAGCACATCTGGCAATATGGCTTCTAAGCTGAACATATGCATGTCCTAGGTCCCAGCAACTCCACTCCTAGGTACATGTGCAATAGGAGCAGGACCATATTTTCACTAAGTGCCGTGCACAAAGATGTTCACAGCACTTCCTGTAACAGCCCAGATTGCAAACTGCCCAAATGCCTGTCAGCTATGAAGTGGAATAATCAACTGCAGTCTCTTCTTACAATGTAATAATAAAGTATATATACTATAATAATAATAATAATGATCTACAACTGTGTACACTGATATGAAAGAATCTCAGGGACAGCATATTAAATGAGAAGAAGCTAGATGACTTATAAAGTGTAAAAACAAAGTTTTCAATATCATTAGTGATGAGGTCAGCGATAATAAGCAGTGAGGGAGGGGCAACTGGAATTGCACTGAGCAAAGCTGGGCTCTGGAGCATGAGCCTTCATCTGGTGCTCTTTCCATGGATCCATGGAGGTGGTGAGAGCTCCTCAAGGTGTGAGTTGTCTGCACTTGCTGTGTGCACACACTCAGGGAATGGTGAAGGGCAGAGGCAACTTTGGGGCTGATGGCTGTGTTATCTTAATTGCAGGATGGAATCACAGACTCAAATACACATCTAACCTCATACAATTAAAATGTGGTCACTTTGTACATAAATGATTTCTCAAAGTCATAAAAAAGTGAAAAAAAAAAAAAAAAACCTCCAACACAACACCCTGAGTGTTGTGAGTCAAAGTGTAATTTCAACAAAACATTCTTTAGGATGTTGGTTGCAGTGGAAAGATGGAAGGAATGAGAACTGCCCACTGAACTGAGAGGGCATCTTGAGACTGAAAAATGAGGCAGGGTGCTCCATATCAACAGTGGATTGGTTTATCACCAGGTACCTTACAGGCTGGGATGTGTCTGAAGAACAGTGACACAGACGCATTTACAGCTGCATCGCGTTTGGCCAAAGGGCCGTTGGGACAATTGTATATCTAACCTAAGGATGAGGAGGTGCTGGGAAACAGATGCTTGGAAACAGGATGGGCGTTCCCCAGTCAAGATTCACAAAAGGGTCCATGGTCTGGTGGGCACCAGGAATACATCAGCGAAGGTTTTAATTGTTTGGGGACTAACAGAGCATGAGGCCACCTGGTCCTAATGACTATGAAATAGTACTAACTGGAAAGGCTTTGATGACAGAGGAGTGACTGGCCAGAGTACAGTCCCTGCTGGGCTCAGTGGAAGGACAAGAGAAGCTAGATGGGCCCAGGATGGCGTCAGATATTGCTAATTTCAATTTTTTGGTATGGGTAAAATCCCTTCTGTTTGGAATTTCTCCTATGCTCAACTTTCCAGTCTGTAACCCTGGAAACATGATAAGGTTA
Organism: Phacochoerus africanus; assembly: GCF_016906955.1. Classification (NCBI taxonomy): domain Eukaryota; kingdom Metazoa; phylum Chordata; class Mammalia; order Artiodactyla; family Suidae; genus Phacochoerus; species Phacochoerus africanus. The sequence goes on along the minus strand of NC_062544.1, from coordinate 81,881,765 downwards.
GTCAGCTGTTTTATTTGGCATTATAAAAAGGACTCTTGCAAAACTGCATCTAGACTTAAAACTAGAAACGAACTGTGCACACCAGATGGGGACACATTATCATGGAGCTTCCCTGAGTGTAGGCATGCCCCTTGCAGGGCTCTCAGAAGCGATGTCTGTGGAATTATTACAAGATTCGATCCTGTGGGGAAGGAGGCCACTGGACTGTTTCCTTCTTTAATTGAGATATAATTTCCATGTCATAAAAGTCACCCTTTTAAAGTGGTTTTAGTTTATTTGTAAGCTTATGCAACTACCACAAATTCCAGAACACGTCATCACCTCAGGAAGAAACCCTGCTCCTATCAGCAGTCATTCTCCATTGCCAAGGAGACTCCTGGACCCAAGGGTTATGAATCTTATTCCTCCTGCCAGAGCTGTCACAACAGGGAGAGTAAAAAGCCAGTTCCTGGTCAACTGTGTATGCTTCTGGGGTTGGATAATTCTGTTTGGGGGCTGTCCTGCCCACTGCAAAATGTTTGGTAACATATTTGGCTTCTCCTGACTAGATGCCAGTTGCAACCAACTCCTTCCCAAATTTCAAAGGTACTGCAAAATCAAAAGTGTCTCCAGACACTGCCAAGCACCAGCCCCCCCAGGGGGCAAAATCACTGCCACGGAGAGTCAATGGCATAGACTTTGGGAAGCCTCCCAATCTGGATTCAAGCCTGCAGGGATGCTGTGATGCGGCCCTACACTGAGTCAGATCCCAAATCCCCAATGCACATCGCAGTTGGGTCTGTGAGATAATATGCGTTTAACTTGGGAATTTAATTATGTGCACATAAGCAGCTTCAGATCTATTTGTAATTTTTAAAATATTTATGTAATATTATTAAAATTACATCCCACTAAACACAGGGATCCATGAATTTTTTTTTTAACCTTGAAAAGGAGATTGGTCTGTTACTCAGGCTTGAGGATCACTGAATTAGGTTAAGAGTCATGTTCTCAGTACCAAACTAAGCAAGTCACCATGGTGCCATAAACCTCAAGCCTAAGAAAAAGGTCCTCATAAATACAAATGAAAAATTAGGCCTGAGCATCAGTTAATCTTGCTAATTGAAATCTGATACAGTTTGAGATGTTAGCTATGCCTCTGACTAAGGGCTAAAGGTGAGGGTTTTTTTTTTTCCCCTGAAGGTAAGAATTTTTTCCCTCTTCCTTTTCAGCCACTAACCCCATTCTATTGATAACCAGTTATCAACAAAGTAATAACTGCAGAGATAATACAGACTCCTGAAGTACAATGGAAATGGCAGATTTGGAGTTAAGAGATCCAGTTTTGAGTCCTGGCACGGATATGTAACTCCCCAGCTGAGGAGAGGAATTACATAGTCGCCTACTTTGAGTCTTAGTTTTTCTCAGCTGTGAGATAGGCACAATATAGTACCAACCTCAGTCTGTTCTATTAAGAGAGATGATATAGGGAGTTCCCGTTGTGGTGGAGTGGAAACGAATCCGACTAGGAACCATGATGTTGCAGGTTCGATCCCCGGCCTTGCTCAGTAGGTTAAGGATCCAGCGTTGCTGTGAGCTGTGGTGTAGGTCGCAGACACGGCTCAGATCTGGCGTTGCGTGGCTCTGGCATAGGCCGGCAGCAACAGCTCTGATTAGACCCCTAGCCTGGGAACTTCCATATGCCGAGGGTGCGGCCCTAAAAAGGACAAAAGACAAAAAAAAAAAAAAAGAGAGAGATGATATACATGAAAGCACTCTATAACCTGCAAAATGCTTTATGGAAATGGTGTCAGAATGACAAACACTCACCTCTGTCAATCTGCTTAAGTCAGAATAATCCTTGGGCAGTTCTGCTGCATCAACCACTGATGTTTTGATATTTTTATTAATCCTTTCCACTTCACTGAAAGCTCGAGGCTGAAGGGGCTGTCTGTTCCAGGCCATGTCTCCTGAAGGTGGAGAAACATTGGCAAGGAGCCCATAGATGACTTGCCGGATGGGCAGAGAGACTCTGTGGGCATTTATTCGTTGCATGTTTTCCACCTGTGTGTGCAGAATGGTCCGTCCCAGCACCAGAGCATCGCTGACAAAAGGGGACAGTTGGCCTCTGGCCAAGGCCACAAGGACCCACGGCGGAAAACCCAGATTCAGGGTGTCTGGGCAGGAGTAAGTCCCCCGTTGGAAGAAGTCCTGCAGCCTCACCTGGGACTGCAGGTACTCCTCCATGGAGCAGCAGAGAAGCTCCTCCACACTTGCTCGGCTCTTTTTGGGGAGATGTTTTAGAACATTATCGAGTGCTTCGGTTGGGTCAGCAAAACAAGACAACCAATTGAGAAGTCCCAGCACCCTGTGGTGTCTCCTCCCCTTGGAACTGGGAGCCCCAAGAGGAGGACGGACTTGACTTAAGAATGTCTCCACGATGGGCAGATTAATGTGGTCATTTCCACACAGCACTGCAAAAAGAGGCAAGAGAGCTTTGTTCATGTGGCCAAAGTGACGGCAGAGCGCGTCAAGGGAGAAGCACTTGGCAGGGATGTAGTGGTCTCGTGTACCCTTGACAGTGTTTACGTTTCTCCACTGAAAGCTGTTCAATGGGCAAAACCCGCTTTTCAGGTCAAAAATGCAAAAGTCACTATCGGAAGATAGCACTGGGCAATTCCAATGATTGGCAAGTGTCATAATGTCTCGATCTGCTTCTGAAAAGCACTGGACAAAACATACCTGTAACTTGATCAGAACCTGTATGAATACTTCTCGGATGAGCAAAGGACACACACACCCACCCCCACCAACAGAAAGGGAATGGGCCATCTGGATCTTCTCCCTGGCTCGGTCCTTTAAAGTTTTAAGCTTTTTATCGGAGATGTCACATCCTCCATCTAATACAACATATGGGCAGATTTTACAAACAAAGAGTGCTTCAAAAAATTTTTGTACAACATCTGCAAAAGAATCATAGTCCCCTCCATACCGGAGCTCCAAGTTAGAGTTGAAGCAAAGCCGGTGGAAGAGAGCATAGCCGTCAATGATTATTTTTGTGTCTCGTAACTTCAAGTCAGTGAAGAATTCATTGCTGTGATCTTCCACAAAACTCATTAGTCCTCGGATACCCATGGCGATTGTCTGAAGAACTGCCTGTTTAAAAGGAGAGAACACACTCTGAATCCATATTGGTTATGGGAGACCAAGTCACTGTTTCCAGCACCATCAAATCAACAGCAAATGTTAGGAAGAGTTTTTTTTTTTTTTTTTTTTTTTTTTAGGGCCACACCCGTGGCATATGGAGTTTCCCAGCCTAGGGGTCCATTTGGAGCTGTAGCTGCTGGCCTACACCACAGCTCACAGCATCACTGGATCCTTAACCCACTGAGCGAGGCCAGGGATTGAACCCATAACCTCATGCATGGTTCCTAGTCAGGCTCATTTCTGCTGCGCCATGACAGGAACTCCAGGAAGAGCTTTTTAAGTAGAACACATTAGTTGTCACTATCTTAGTTCTTACCTAGATTCTCAGACACTACTAGCTAGCTGAGTGCTTTTTCGTTCCCACTTTCCCCGTATGTTGTTACAAGGCACAAACTCAGTGGGTTCATGGAGTCTGATCTTTGGACAGGGATGGATGTATACAACTTCTGCAGACTGCGATATTGAAACAATCACCATCCAACAACACAGGGGTCAAGTTCTGTAGGGTCAAAGTAAAAAGTCCCAAGTTATAAAAATGACATCCTCAATATCATAATTTAACCAGAAAGCACTGGGCTTCAGTTAACTAAAGTGTATAGGGACAATGATATGAATCTGGTTTTTCTATTTTGATAATCAGAGTCTGGGAATTGCTTTCAAGCCTTGGCTTGTGGGTCTGTCCTAATTAGCCCAGTTCTGAGTAAGGAAAACTACTGCTTCAAGCCTCCAGGAACTTAACCACGGGCGCTTCTCATCTGTGTTTGCATATGAGGCCAGTTACTGACACTATCCTTCCCTATTAGGCTAACTTAAGTCATAGGGTCAGTATGACTAGTTTCTCCTTTGGTCTCAGGCGCCAATATTGCTCAGCAGGACATTGTTACTGATCCTATCTTTACTTAAAATCGTAAGATTTTGTCAAACATGTAATTTTTCTTGCATTAGTTTTGATTTTTAAAGATACTGTATTAGAATTTATTTATCTTGATTGCAGAGTTTTGGGGCTTCCCCTCACATTTAGTGCCCGACTCACTTCACTCGAGTCTCGGCCCTCTCTCTGTATAGTACCTATCTCTCTGCAAATCTGTTTTCTAAAGCAAAAGGAGGCAGAGACCGGGCGACGCACAAGTGGACCCAGCACAGGAGCCCAACCCCAAGAGCGGAACCGGAAGTCTTCGCGCATGATGTCAAGGGGGAGCTCCCGAGAACCCGGTTCCCAAAAGCCAGTGGCGCCTACCGCGCGATGGGCTGAGGAGCTTCTAGGCCTGGGGCAAGACCGCTCGAGAAGGCTGGGAAGCATGGAGGCCGTCAGGTTAGGGAAGTGTGACCTGCTCCGCTGGCCCCCTTTTCCCCGCCCACCTGTGTCGGCTCCCACTTCCGCCTCGGTGACTCACTCAGGGCCGCCTCCCCGACTTCCCGGCACGCCCTGCCCTGTCTCCCCGGCAACAGGGTACTGCAGCCACTCCTACTTCCCGGCACGTCCAGCGTCGTCTCCCTGGCAACAGCCCCCGACGCACTTGTCTGGGGCTCCGTAGCCCGGATGTGAGCCACCTCTCCGGCGTCCAGTTACTAGAGGAACCTTGAGTGCCCTTCGCGCCGCCACCCTTCGCCCTCCACCTGGAAAGGTACGCGAAGGCTCCTCGCGACACGTGAGCTCCAGGTGCCGGGAAGATGACAGTTTCGGGGCCGCCTCTCCGCGCCTCCTCACTTCCCTCAGTTCTTATCTCCCGGGCCGGCTCCAGTCACAGGAGGATGTGTGGCTGGTGCCTTCTCTCTGTGTTATCCAGCTTGGCGATAATGTAAATTTAAAAAAGCAAAAAACAAAAAAAACTCAAGGCAGAAAATTACTCGTTTAACCTCAGGTTAAGATTTACCTTTAAGGTTAGATTCCTACTTTAACAGAATCTGGTGTCAGATCTGCTTTCTCTTGTTTGTCATTACCGAGGAAGAGACTCTGATAAACACTCCCCTCTCCTGTCTCTGCCCCCAGGTATGAAGTTCCACCCCAAGAGACAGTGTACAACTTTTTTCCTGCTTCTCATTAAGTTTTCTTAGTCTTTCCCTCCCCTCACCACATAAACTTTCTCCCCCTTGAGCAGCAGCTGGTCTGCTGGACATTTATGCGCCCCAACAGAGTTTCCTGAAGACATGTCCTACTATGTGCGGGTCACGGCGGGTACAGGGATAAAGGTGTGATTCCCTTCACTACTTCTATGAGGTGGAGTCGAGGGAACGCTGACCAGTGAACAAGTGGTTCGTTCTCAGGTGGCTCTGTGATCGCACAGAAGAGACTGATGGAGTTAGTGGCCCAAAAGAGGGCTGAGGAGGAGTCAGCCCGGCTGCCACTGTGAAGAGGGAGCCTAGTTCTGAAGTGCTCTGTGGCCCTGGCCACACTGCTTAGACACTGCTGGGCTTTCAGGCTCTTTACAAAGGAGAGCCTTCACAGAACTATTCTCACCTTTCATAGGCAGGGACCTTTATCTCACCTCTGCAATTAGGAGGATTACTGAAAAGGTCCTGTTGGTTGAAAAGGCTTCGAGTCTGTACATTTTTCTTAACAGCTTACTTTGGCCAGAAAGTATCACTTTTATGCTAGCAGAGGAAGCTAACAAAAGATATCCTGGGAGCCCAGCTCTCCAGTTGTTTTTTCCAGCAGTAGATTTCACTAATTTTCTGTGATCTTGATAATACCACATAATTCAGGGATTTTGAGATACGGGTCCCAGGTCTGAAGTTCCAACCTAGGTCTAATGTTTTAGTATTGTCATGATCACATAGCCACTCAGGTAGCTCGGTTCCTTCCTTCCTCCCTTCGTTGGTTACTAGTTTCTGTCTCACTGACTTCAGGTGAAACTTAATTGATGAATACTCTACTTCAAGAAGAGAAATGCTGTAAATGAACATTTCCTTGTTTATTTTCTGTTCCGAGAATGAAATTGCCACCACCATGATGAAGCCTGTTGGCCATGTACCTCAAACTATGCAGATAACATCTTGTTTTGTCATTATACACAGTATAATGTATACTGACAGCTGACAGATTTGGAATTGTTGGATATGGAAACCTGACTCTAAGGCACAGTCTTCAATTTAAAATCATATTTTCTTATAGATTTAAAACCAAGCCCGCTTTTCATGATTACTAACAAGACATTTTGATGAAATAAAAAGTGATTTACCATGCACATACTCATAGGAAACAGTCCTGTCTTTCATATTTACGCTGTACATTTATAGCTTAGAAGAATTACAGATTTATCAATAACAAATTTGTGTTGATAAAAATTTAGCTGACATTAAGACAGATTTGAACTACATTTGTGACACTTCTTGTTTCCCATCAAGGGAGATTACTCTATACACAGTGTGTATAATAAAAACTTAAGAAAGTAGATCAGAATTTGCTTAGGCTGGGAAAAAAAATCATTTCAAATTCATATCCTTCTTCAATCTATTCTAATAAATGCAAATATCATTGTTTAAAATCTACAGAAAAAAATCTAAGGAAACCAGCATCATGCTGATTTCTGGTTTAATCCTAACTCACCATTTGTTAATCAAAATAGACATAAGGTGGGATGATAGAATGACATAAAAGTTGAAAAATATATAGATTTTAGGAAATTATAGAGTTCTTATATTTATTTTTTAAAAAGTAGGCAGGGAGTAAAAGTCTTGTTGATTGTTGATTGGAAAACATTTCAGAACTTTGGGGAAATTTGACTGTTATTCAGTTTTGCCAAATTTGGTTGTCTGAGGGAAGGCTTTGTTTTTGTGAGAGATTGCCTCTCTTGGAATCTTCGGTGTCTCTACCTTTTAACATTTTTCTCAAGTTAACCAGCATGGGGTCATTCTGTGCACTAATCAAGGTACAGATATCACTGTCAAAACTTATACTTTTTTGTTTGGAGTAGTTCAGCACCTGTTAGATCTGACCTCTGAATTTGTCATCTTTAAGGCACTAACCAGCGCTACTTGGATGCATTTGAGCTTCTCCTAGGAGACTTGAATGTTAAGTTTCTATAAACAAACAGTTCTCTCTTGTTTGAAGCCATGCTGAAATTCCAAGAGGCTACCAAGTGTGTGAGTGGATCAATAGATGTTTCCACGCGTCCAAAGCCCTTGATCGCCAGAAGATATGCACTTCTACAGAAACTTGGCAGCGGGAGCTTTGGAACTGTCTATCTGGTTTCAGACAAGAAAGCCAAACAAGGAGAGGAACTGTAAGTAAAAAATACTTCATTCAAGTCTTGAGTTGGCTGCTGCATGTGTGCAGCTCTCAGATGATTAAAAGCATGGAGGACTGTTCACTTTTCTCTTTGCTTAAAGTAAAAAATTCGTAAGTGATAGAAAAGCTCTTTGAATGGTGTATTCATATGAAAAATTTAAAGCCACTTAATCTGGTGAGTAAAGTACCTAAGGGACCTAGAAGGGAAATGGGGTAGATTATGGGAAATAAGATTTCTATGCATCCCAGACTCAATTACAGCCTTGCTTCCACTTAATTTGACTGGGATTTCTTAAATGAAAAAAACCGCATTGTTTATAATGACTGCAGTTTTGGAAATATTATGAAATGCAAATCAATGGTAATTCACATTTGAGGTGAATAGAGTATACCGAAGGAAATATAGTATTGACTTTCTTTGCCTTTTTTCCCATGGAATTTTTCAAAGTCTGTAGTCGTTCAGCCTTTAAATTAAATAGTTAAACCAAACATGGGCTCCCATCTGTAGAATTATCTTTACTGACTCTCTTGTCACTTCTTTTCCTTTGATTTTAAGTGAACCTTATAAACTTTCATGGTAGAGAAAGTCTTGTAATACTGTTGGACAGTATGCCTCTTGCAAATAAAGATGAATCTTCATTTTTAGCATAAAGTTATTTGGTCTTGCCACAGTGAAAAGTTAGTTGGCACTGAAGTTAGGATGAGAAACTTGTATACCAGGAGCACAGGAGGAAGAGAAAGCAGAAGGAAGACTGATCCAATAAATCAGCTCTTATCTTGAGAACAAATTTCCATTCTATAATCAATTCTTTTATTCAGAGTTTTTGAGGTTACTTTAAATTCTTCTAGCTTTTGCCCATTGGTTATTTATTTAACCGTTATTTATTTATTTAAAATCAGTGTGATAAACTTTCTACTTCTTAATATGTCATAGGAACTATAAAAGTAAAAGATACTGATGCAACTATTTTATTTTATTTTATTTTATTTTTGCTTTTTAGAGCCACACCAGCAGCATATGGAAGTTCCCAGGCTGGGGGTCCAATCAGAGTTACAGCTGCCAGCCTACACCACAGCTACAGCAACACAGGATCCGAGCTGCATCTGTGACCTACACCGCAGCTCACAGCAATGCCAGATCCCCCACCCACTGAGTGAGGCCAGGGATTGAATCCGTATCCTCATGGATACTAGTCAGATTCGTTTCTGTTGCACCACAATGGGAACTCTACAACTATTTTATTTTAAAAATCAACTTTTTAAATGATCTCTGTGTCCAGAATTTTAAAAAGTAATTATCTAGAATTCATATTATCTGATAAATTCCTAAGTGAAGAATGTGGACCGTGCTGGCACTTTTCTGGTGTCCTTAGAATGTGCTTTATGGTGCCTACCAAAAAATAATTTTTTCCCTTAAATCCTAGAAGTACTCTTCCAGCCATTTAACACAGGATGATACATTTATGAAAATTACTAAAGACCCTTTACGGAAACTTTGAGAGTAAGACCTAGATCTGACCCAGAACTTGAAAAATCACAGTGTGAAGATGCTGTCCAATTTGGTCTCTTCACCTAATGAGGAATATGAGGAATTTAAGGGAATTAACAGGAGGGCTAAAGTGTTGATTAAAGGGATGTAACATAAGACGTATGAAGGCCAAACTTGAAAACTTTAGACTTGAGATTATGGGTGAGTGTAGTGTGTGTGTGTGAGTGGAGAGAGGTGGGGGTGGGGGAGAAGGAAAGGGAGAAGAGGGGGCTGGTTGGATGAGAAGTGATTTATTGGTGACCTTCCCTGTACCTGAACTAATCTTAAGATACATGACTTGAGCTGAAGGTGGCAGACAGACCTAGGTGTATAGAATGAATCCCGTTTGAGGATAATTGACAAATCATTTGATACAAAGATCTAGTCTAAAATCTCTTGGGTAGGAATCATTCATCATCAGAATCTCTACAACATTTTACATATGGGCCACATTCTGCTTTCAGATGTGTTTTGTTTGGCCTGCAGAGTTGTTTCTCTTTTAATCTAAATTAATTGCCAGTATTTAAAAATGGGCGGCTTAGGAGTTCCTGTTATGGCTCAGGAGAAACGAATCCAACTAGTATCCATGAAGATGAGGGTTCGATCCTTGGCCTCACTCAGTGGGTTAAGGATCTGGGGTTGCCATGAGCTGTGGTGTAGGTCACAGACACAGCTTGGATCCTGCTTTGCTGTGGATGTGGTGTGGGTCAGCAGCTGTAGCTCCGATTCAACTCCTAGCCTGGGAACTTCCATATGCCATGGGTGTGCCCCCCCCCCCAAAAAAAAGGCAGCTCTCATAAAATTGAGCTTTTCATTGTCAACTTGAAAAAATAAATAAAAATATTCGATGACATTTGCTAACACTGCTGCCTGTGAAGCTGATGTGGGCTGGGGCTGGGTCCAGCAATTATTGTGTTTAATGTACAGAGGCAGGAAACTAAACTTTTTTTTTTTTTTTTTTTTTGCCGCACCTATGGCATATGGAAGTTCCCAGGGCAAGGATCGAACCCACACAGCAGCAGTGACAATGCCAGATCTTTAACCCCCTGAGCCACCAGGGAACTCCCAGATTTATATTTTTAAGATCCTTTCCCAAGAGTGTTGATAATCCTGGGGTTTGTGATCGGTGCACGTTAATGAGCACAACCCACTCTCCAAGCAAAGTAGTTAGATAAGATTTATTTATTTATTTATTTATTATTTTTTTTTTGTCTTTTTGTCTTTTCTAGGGTCTCACCCATGGCATATAGAGGTTCCTAGGCTAGGGGTCCAGTCAGAGCTGCAGACGCCGGCCTATTACAGAGACACAGCAATGCGGGATCCGAGCCACATCTGCAACCTACACCACAGCTCACAGCAATGCCAGATCCCTAACCTGCTGAGCAAGGCCAGGGATCGAACCCACAACCTCATAGTTCCTAGTCGGATTTGTTAACCACTGAGCCACGACAGGAACTCCTAGATAAGGTTTTAAATTCTGCTTTACATACTGGGCCATAAACATAGGGAATTGGTTAGTATTAAGAGATAGGTAGAAAATTCATACTTTCTAAAAAGATTTCAATTATGTTATGAATGAGTAGATCTGACACCCTTCATATTTTGCAGACACACTCCTAACCTTTTGAGACAATAAGGAAAGCCTTAATGTACCAGACTGCCCCTTGGTATCCCTTTTTAAAGGAATGTCTTGGGTAGACTGTGAGCCCCAGCTGGTCTGTAGGATGCTTGTTACCAGCCCCTGTGAACTGTGGGTCAAGATAATAGGCACTTTAGATGTAATCAGAGAACTTTTCTATCAGACTGTTGCAATTTATCACTATGCCACTTGGAGGCACCATTCCACCACTGATCTTTTTTTTCCCTTGGTTTTTAGGGCTGCACCTGCTGCATAAGGAAGTTTCCAGGCTAGAGGTCGAATCAAAGCTGTAGCTGCTGGCCTTCACCACAGCCACAGCAACGTGGGATCTGAGCTGTGTTTTCGACCTACACCACAGCTCACAGTAACGCTGGATCCTTAACCCACTGAGCAAGGCCAGGGATTGAACCCACATCCTCATGGATACTAGTTGGGTTTGTAACCTGCCTGAGCTACAAAAGGAACTTGACATTCTTCATTTACTATGAATTTGTGAATTTTAATTTTATTGACTTCTGCATTTGTAATGAGATTTTTAAAAAAACCCACAGGCATTACACTTGATGTATGTTTGGTGAGAGAGGGTTTTTTTTGGGGGGAGGGCATAAAAGTATCTGGCACTTTTTTAAGTTATAATAGTAGAATAAAAATAAGCTTAAAATGAGTACTGAATGAGATAGAGGTTTTTATTATATTCTGTGTCATGAAATTCATAAAACAATATTTGGGAATATTTTCTTTCATAATTATAGAAACTGCTCTGATGGATGTGAAGATGTGATAATATTAACATATATTCCTAAAGGTTGTTCTAATTCTAGCTCATATTTTTCTATTTTTTGTTAAGCAGTCAATTTTTTGTTAAGCAAACCTATAAGATTTGGTTTATATAGGAAGGAAGGACTTTGGTCCTTAATATAGAGCATGTAATTTAGTAGAAAACAGATATTAAGGTAGTAGGCTTAACCTGACTTATATGATTACTCATACATGATAAAATACACAACTAATCATTACCACAGTTGATTAATGTCAGTAAAAATCTTATTAGCATAGAATGATGGTTTTAAAAAAAATTTCATCACACTTAAGATACAGTGACTTTTTTTTTTTTTGGGCACTGCTGCAGGATGCAGAAGTTCCCGGGCTAAGGGATTGAACTGCCATTGCAGTGACAATTTGGAATCCCCAATCTGTTGTGCCACAAACTCCAGATACAGTAGCATTATTATGTGGAGTCCATTTTCTGCTGTAGTCTTTTAGTTTGTCAGTGCATATATTTAATACAATTTATGTAATAAACCTTTGCTTTGGCTGAGTACCAGGGAGGAAACTGAAGCAGTAGAAGATAAGGGTTGGCTCTTAGGAACTTCCAGTCTAGAAGAGAGACGGCAATAACATAAGTAAAACAGCCAGCAGCCACGGCAGTGCTGCAGCAGTGCTGCAGCGTCTGTGTGACAGGCTTCTCTTAGAGATGTTGGCATGGCCATTGCCCAGTTCCCTTTGAGGGTCATTATTAGAATACAGTCATTATTCTACTACTGTCTGTGCATTATCAAAGAGCTTTCTTTTTTGGCCATGCCCACAATATGCAGAAATTTGGGGGTCAGGGATTGAACCTGTGCCACAGCTGCGACCTGAATCACAGTAGTCATAATGCCAGATTCTTAACCCTCTGTGCTACCAAGGGAGCTCCTAGAAGAGCTTTCATTTTTACCCCCTTGGTCTTGTCCATGTAAATATCCATGTATTTTCCCTCTTAACTGTGCATCCACACTTTGGTCTTTGCCTAAATATGGTCAATGTAGTTAACGTGGAAGTACTTTCTCTCTCCATGGCGCATTTCTTCCCAGTATCAAATGTCTATATATCATGAGATGAAGATCTTAAGTAGGAAAGGCCTCCAGTTCTTTAACACGGAGGCCCTTGCTGCTCAGGAAAGCTTTTTTATATGTGTGTATAGATAGATTTTTAAGTTCTAAAAGCAGATGTTCAACCTAGCCAAGGAAGCAATAAGGAGGAAGTAGATCAGGGGCTTGCTGCTATAATTAGTCACACTGACAGCAGAGGGGACTGGTCTTAGTTCTTAAGAGTGATAGAGGTGAAAACTTATAAAGGAGCAATTAAAAAAAAACTCCACAACAGTCTGGGTCCTTTATTGTGAAGCTAAATAGCTCTCCCTTAACCCAGTCCCTCCTGGGAGCACCTCAGGCTTACAGCTCAGTTCCAAAGTGTTGTGTTGAGTAGGGGTGGGGCTGAGGGGCATCAGGGCTTTTGAAGGACAGAAGCATGGTTTAGCTAGCACATTAGGACCAATCCTGAGCTTTTCATCTTATAATACCTAAAGATGGTCAGTCTTGGTGAGGAGCTTATGTTAACCAAATTCAGATAAGATGAATCTATAAATTATGATGCCACTTCTTAGTTCTGGGCCTAGAATGAACATTATCTCTTTTCATGTATTTTCCCACCATTTTCTGGTGTGAGTCTGGAGAAGGTAAATATCTGCTCAGAAGTGAAAATAAAATTAAAACAAAGTTGGTGGAACAATTAGACAATTACTTGGTTAAGCCAGATAAAGGGCTTCTTTCTCATAATGGAGGGCATTGTTCCAAGTGACCATGTTTCTGGGACTCGCAAAGCCAGTGCGTGTCTCTTGAACAGCTCCAGAGGTGCCTACATGAAGGTGATGTGCATACCTTTTACAGAAAGTGCAAGTGTGCATAAAGCAGGAAAATGATCCCTGCCATCCAAATTCTGGTATTTCCTTTATGCATTGACAGACATTTATTTAATTTTCTAAGGAAACCTATGGCATTGCTCATGGTAGTTCCCTCAGAGATTGGGGACTAGGAGTGAAGGAGCTAGAACCCTTTTTGTACATTTGGAATTTTGTACCATGTGCAAGCCTGAAAAAATCCACAAAATAAGTAAGTTAAAGAAACTCCCCATATCCAACAAATCTAGTCACCATTTTCTAATTACCTGCTCTTCAAGGAGCTTGAGTCCCATGGATTTCAACCATGGCTGAACAGTAGAATAACAATATTAAAAATATACATGTTTGGGAGTTCCCGTCGTGGTGCAGTGGAAGTGAATCCACTAGGAGCCATGAGGTTGGGGGTTCGATCTATGGCCTCGCTCCATGGGTTCAGGATCTGGCATTGCTGTGAGCTCTGGTGTAGGTTGCAGACGTGGCTTGGATCTGGGAACCTCCATATGCCACAGGTGCGACCCTAAAAAACAAAAATACACATGTTTGAGTCACACCCAATACATTCTGTTTAAATTGGGCCACACCCAGGCATCTTGGTTTTTGAGAGCTTCCCAGTGATTTGAATGGCCACCTAGGCTTGAGAATATCTGGTCTAGTGGAAGAGAAAAACACTAATTGTATGATCATAAAAGGGAATAAAAACTGGAGTTCCCATTTTGGCTCAGTGGATTAAGAACCCAACATCGTGTCTATGAGGATGCTGGTTTGATCCTTGGCCTTGCTCAGTGTTGGTTAAGGATCCTGTGTTGCCACAAACTGAGGTGTAGTTCGAAGATGTGGCTTGGATCCAGCGTTGCCGTGGCTGTGGTGTAGGTCGGCAGCTACAGCTCTAATTTGACCCATGGCCTGGGAACTTCCATGTGCCACAGGTGTGGCCGTAAAAAAAGAAAAAAAAACAACTGTTGTAACTATCTGAGAGGAAAGGTTTGGTTACTCTAGGTACAATAGACCTATCTAAGCTGACAGGATGAGCTTGGGTGAGGCAAGGCTTCCTGAGGATGTGCTGTTTCAGCTGAGACCTCAAGAATGATTAAGAACTAGCCACTGGTTTTCACAGTTTATTGGTCATCAGAACTTCCTGGAGGGTAGGTTAAAATACAGATTGCTTGAGTTCCTTGGTGGCTCAGTGGGTTTAAGGATCTGGCTGTTTTGTGGGCTCTACTCCCAAACTTCCCAGTTTTGCAAGTCTAGGACTGCACTTTGAGAACCATAGAAATAGGCAAAAGGATGGGAAAATAGTTCCATTCAGTATATATGTAATTTCACGTCTTTTTTTTTTTCAAGTGCCCAAATGTAAATATTTCCCCTTCTCGTCCAATACTCTTAAAAGGATCATTTCAAATGCCTGCATAATAGTCCAAATATGGCTTTAATATCATTTAGCTCCTTGTTGGGTATGCAGCTTCTGGTACTCTCTTTGAAGTAAAAGTAAAAAAAACTTTTGGAGCTCCTGTCATGACTCAGAGGTTAACGAACCTAACTCATATCCACGAGGATGTGGGTTTGATCCCTGGCCTCACTCAGTGGGTCTAGAATCCAGTGTTGCTGTGAGCTGTGGTGTGGGTCGCAGATATGGCTTGAATCCCGTGTTGCTGTGGCTGTGTCATAGGCCAGCAGTTACAGCTCTGATTCAACCCCTAGCCTGGGAACTTATATATGCTGAGGGTGGGGCCGCAAAAAGACAAAACAAAAACAAAAGCCCTTTTGTGCTTTTTTGCATCCTCCAGAGTTTTGATAATGATTGTTTCAGCATATACCTTTCTGAAATGGTATAACAGTGGAAAACTAATGAAGAACCAAACTTCAGTCACCGAGAAGTGATGGCTTTCTGTGTGTTCAGTTGAAGCATATTTGAGCCAGTTATAGATTACAGCCATGTTTGCCGAGGTTCTTAGTTGTGATTAGAAAAAAAGGACTTCATCCATTTTCAGGTTTATTTCTGACACATTGAGAAATGGAGAAATCAGTTTTCATATTGTAAGGAATGAACTAAAAAAAACCTCCCTTTCTTTGTATAAGTTTTCACTCTTTATGAAAAAAGACATTATTTCCTATTGGAGAATTAATAAATTTATTATAGTAGCCTGCCAGTGTCAAAAAATAATTAAAAATGAGTAATAGTTCTTACTAGAAGGCATAGATTTTGTAATATTTGAAACAAGCTTTCAGTGCCTCAAAATGTGATGGTAATTTCTTCTATTTAATAGCAGATAGCCTCGGGCAAAGCTTCCGTTTATATATTGCACCTACTAACACCTATTTATGGATTTTCTGTCTGATTTACAAAATTATTTTAACATCCTTACTTTCAGTTTTGAGTCATTCTAAGTAAAACATCAGTAGATTAATGAATCCAGCTTTGAGCCTGTGCTCTGTACTCTTATTAAAACTATTCTTTCTGTATTGTGACCAGGAGTTCTCCCCAGTAGTATCTGTGACAAAAGAATTGAGTTATTGAGTAGGCTGAGATAAGTTAATAGGATTCAGTGGTTTAGGCAGTGGAAGTTATGGAAGCGATTTGGGGGAACTAATGATTTCTTTCCATTGTGCGCTTCCAGAAAATACAGTTTTCTTTGGTTTTTCATTGTAGTGACCAGGTCTTTTCCCCTTAAAATCTTCAGTCTTTTATTAGTGATTATAATATGAATGCTTCTTAAAATCTCTTTTAAAATAGTTCATGTTCTGGAGAATATTGTGCATAGGCTCCTCCTGGGTAAATCTGGACTGGGTTAAGTTTGAACTTGAACTTCACTCAGGGCTTTGCCAGGTTTTGGTCTTCAGTAACGTCAAGCCTCTGAGCTTATGGCCATCTTATAGTAGGTAAGGTTTGGGAACTGGAAGGGAAAAGGAGTGAAGGGAATGCAGGGTGCTAGGGTGCCTGATGACTTATCTCAGTCATGGTAACGAGGTCACCTGTCAGTGGTACATGATTTACAACTTCCTGAGGCTGCATATATTAGCACAAAAGAAGCCATGAGCTTTTATCTGTTTTTTTAATAGTTGCAGATGAGAGATGAATAACAAAATATTTTAGGATGAATAAGATGCAGGGAACCATCCTACCCCCTTTCATTTTGGCTTGGGCAGGGGGCCAGACAACCCTGTTTTGAAGACTGAATCATTAAGAAGCATTTAGGAGGAAAACAACAGCACACAAGAAGCTCCTTTTTAAAAATGGCTTTTTCTTATACTACCATTGTTTGAAAGAAAACAAACATGATTTATTTAAAATACCACAGATCGTGAGTTCCCTGGTGGCTCAGTAGGTTAAAAGGATCCAGTGTCACTGCTGTTTCATGGGTTCGATCCTTGGCCCAGGAATTTCCACATGCCGTGTGCACAGCTGAAAAGAAAAGGGGGGGTGGTTCCCATTGTGGCTCAGCAGAAACGAATCTGACTAGGAACCATGAGGTTTCGGGTTTGATCCCTGGCCTTGCTCAGTGGGTTAAAGATCCGGCATCACTGTGAGCTGTGGTGCAGGTCACAGTTGCGTCTCAGATCTCCGATTAGATCCCTAGCCTGGGAACTTACATATGCCGAGGGTACGGCCCTGAAAAGGCAAAAGACAAAAAAAAGAAGAAAAAAAAAGGATAAAAAAATAACAAAAAATAGGCTGTTGGTAGGAAAAGAGTGAAGATAAATTACTAGAGTACATTTAGTAGATTTTCAGACTGGCTGTTTAAATTATTCCCTTATCCCACTCTGTTCTTCCAGTGTATTGTTTTGGTGGATTTGTGAGTAGGGAAGCTAATGGTTTGCTAACACTGAATAATATCCCCAGGAAATAAAAAATATTAGTCTTCATTTAAATGTATGAGATGGGGGAAGGGATGTCTAAGCTATTTTAGTAAATAATAATTTAAAAATGTAATTAGATATCCTGGTCCCTTTACACTGTTTTTGCTGACCACCTAAAGTTTTTAAAACACAAGGTTTGTGTAAGTCTATTATTTTAAATGTGATATCATCTCATTTTTTCAATAAAATATTTTAAGAATGAGTGCATATATGCAGGTACAAAACTTCGTGGGTATAGAACATTTCAGATTTTTTTCCTATAACAAATAAAGGACTTCTTTTTTTCCTGGCAAATGTGTTATAGCAAAGACTGAGCTGATTTTTAATAGATTCCAGAGGATCCTCAGTGACTAAATCCAAGGGTTTTAATGGTTTTTTAATGGTCAATGTCATAGTATTTTTCAGGCTAACTTTAGTTTCCTGACGTGAAGGCAAGCCTGACACGGTTATGTATAATCTGTAGCCAGCCCTTCTGTTCTTGGTTCTATTCAAGTGGCCTTCTTGGGAGTGCATTTCCTCCAACAGCTTTTGGTGGGACAAGGAAACCAGTGATGGGCCTAACACACAGAAAGCAGTTCCTTGTACTGTCACCTGCTCCTGCAGGCTCACCCACTCATTTCTCTTCTGAACTGATCTCGTTTCTTTTCTGATATGTGCATTGACCTGGGAGTAGCTATGGGCAGTTTTGGCTGCTATCACCTTTCTAACATTTTAAATTGAAAATTTGAGTTGTGAGTCATCCACCTTTAAATAACTTTTAAAATAATGAGATGCATCTATAACTTAATCATCAAAGACATGAGAAAGCAGAGAAATCTCAGGTTAAAATTAATTTCTGGATTACTTTATTACTCTTGAGTGGATTTTCCTGGGGAAAAAGTTTGGTTGCCATAACATCCAGGTCTATATAGTGAAATTAGGGTGATATATGTGACTTAAAAGTCAACAGGGGATGGACATTTAAGCTGCTTCCATGTCTTGGCTATTGTGAATAGTACTTCCATGAACATATTGGTGCATGAATCTTTTGAATTAGAGTTTTCTCTGGATATATGCCCAGGAGTGGGATTGCTGGGTCATGTGGTAGTTGTATATTTAGTTTTCTGAGGCATCTCCATACTGTTCTCCATAGTGGTTGTACCAATTTACATTCCCACCAACTGTGTAGGAGGGTTCCCTTTTCTCCACACCCTTTCCAGCTTTTGTTATTTGTAGACTTATTAATGATGGCCATTCTGACTGGTGTGAGGTGGTACCTCATTGTAGTTTTGATTAGCATTTCTCTAATAATTAGTGATGTTGAGCAGTTTTTTTTTTTTGCATGTGTATTGACAAATGAATGGATTAAGAAGATATGGTACATATATACAGTGGACTACTATCAGCCATAAAAAGAACAAAATAATGCCATTTGCAGCAACATGGATGCAACTAGAGATTCTCGTACTAAGGGAAGGAAGTCAGGAACAGAAAGACAAATACCGTACGATATCATTTATATGTGGAATCTAAAATATGACACAAGTGAACCTATCAACAAAACAGAAATAGAGTCACAGACAGAGAACAGACTTGTGGTTGCGAAGGAGGATGAGGAAGGAGTGGGATGGACCGGGAGTTTGGGGTTAATAGATGCAAACTATTACATTTAGAATGGACAAGCAATTGTGCTATGTAGCATAGGGAACTATATCTACTCTCATGGGGTAAACCATGATGGTAAATAATATAAGAAAGGGAATGTATATATATACATTTGCTCTACAACAGAACTATAATAAAAAAAAAAGCTCAATAGGGGAGAAAAACAACAACCCTTGCTATTATTTTCTTGGTCATTTGTTCCTAAGCTTTGCTCTTAGAACTGGTGACTTGTAAATTTACATTTATATGGGAAATAGATATATTTAACACAAAAGATTTCTAAAAGTACCTTGTGTACTGCACTGATTGTCCATTGTATCATTTCATGCAGTATTAAAAATAATCAGTTAATATTTTGTGACCTCATTGACATAAAATACTATGAAATTGAATTCCTCTTCCATTGTTTAACAGAGATACAATCACTTTTTATTTCTCAGCTCCCATCCTAGCCCCTATTACCTGATAATCATAAGTATGAATGAACAATTATGAAACATTTGACATCTTATAGTACATAGTTATTAGGACAGCAGTGCTATTATTTAGTAATCATGTGAAAATCCACTCAAAGCTTTAGTTACTGAAAAAGCAAACCTTGGGCATGAGAAAGCTTGGAGCCAGTGGACATGCTTATAATTATGGTTGCACATATGGTTTCATGGGAAGATCCATATGTGGTTAGGAAATTTATAACATTATATACCTTAAATATGTGCTATATATCATATGCCAGTCATACCTTGATAAACGTGTTTAGAAAATGAAATCCTGGACTGTGACATTTGAAAACTCTAACTAAGATTATTAACCTGGTTGATTTTGCAGTTGCTGGTGATAATCTTTGTGCATTTTGATAGTTTAGGCCGAATGTTGGTTCAGACCAACCAATCTTCTTGTTTTTAGTTCAGAGAAAAATCATAGGTTTTATTTTTCATGAGCTTTATTGAGCAAGTGAAGAAGGAAGGTTAAATTCATATGTTCTAGGTCTCCAAAATTCTAAGAGTAGAAAATTTAGAATATTGAAAGTTTGATTGGAATGTATTTGGGTTTCAGTTTCCTCAACTTCCCACGTGCAGTCGGCACTCAGCATTTTAATTAAAGTTTGAGTGATGTTTCCATTTCCCTATTAGTTTGAGTTTGGAGAATCCCCTGAAACCTAACCACAAGATATGAGGAAGGTTGTAGCTTTCATTTCCTCTCTTCCTTCTCTCCCTGTGTCTTCCATCTCACCGGGCCTCATACAGGTACAGATATTGTGGGCCCAGGGATGCGATTTTTTTTTCAGTTTTTACAGTGTTAGATTTGCTATTTATTGATCAGCTGCTTTTATTTCATTTGCTCTTTCAAAGATATTTCAGTACAATTTTATTTTATTTTTTTCTTTTTAGGACCACACTTTCGGCATATGGAGATTCCCAGGCTAGGGGTCGAATCGAATAGGAGCTACAGCCTCCAGCCACAGCCACAGCAATGCAGGATCCAAGCTGCATCTGCGACCTACACCACAGCTCATGGCAATGCCAGATCCTTAACCCGCTGAGTGAGGTCAGGGATCAAACCCTCAACCTCATGGTTCCTAGTTGGATTCTTTTCTGTTGCGCCACAATGGGAACTACAGTACAATGTTTATTGAGCTCTAACTATTAATAATTTCTGTTATATTTAGAATTGAAAATTTTAAGAAGGGTCAGTGACAAATGTTATTTGCAAGGCAGTTTAACATTACTTAGGAAGTGAAGCATTTGGATGTTTGATGTGGATGGGATTTGACACATATCTGCAGTAAGCCTTATTGTCTTTAAAGAGGCTGATTTTTGAGCTCAAGAAGAGAAGTTAATTTTCTCCAGGTAAAGCTTATTTTAGCATTATTTTGCTACCCCTACACAATCATAAAAACTCTTGAGTGTGTATGTCTTTGTATATACATAAATAAACACAAAAACTATGTATATGTGTGTATATACATACATGTATGTATATATGTGTATATACATGTAAACACATGTATATAGATGTGTGTGTGTGTGTATGTATGTTTGTATCTACACACATACCTTCTTGATTTCACAGTTTTTCGGTTCAGCAGTAGTTTCAGCAGCAAAGGCTGCCCTCAGCTGATAAAAAAAAATACCCTGGTCTGATGGATGAAGCCATCAGGTCACAATATTTCATACCCTTGGAGAGACATTGCAATGCCCTCTGGGGACTTCCACTTTATACAAGTTCAAAAGGTGTTAATCTTTGAAAACCCCCCACTGGGAGGCCCTCTGCCTTGGGGTGATTGTGGGGTGTCCCTTCGGCAGCTTCTTCTATCTTATGCCGTTAGCTAGACTCTCTCCAGGATTCCTTGGAAACTGTGTGCCTATTTGAATAATTTATTACACAGAGATCAATTATTTATAACTCATTATTACAGCTGAAACAAAACCTAAGGGGGGGATCATTCTGCTCCTCATGAATATGCAACGGATCATCAGGAGAGTGCCGTAGCCTTTTAGGTCCTTGTGGTCCCCACTGCCTGTTTGTTTCTCTGAGGGGATCCCAAGGAGAACGGCCTTCTGCAGTGGAACCAGAGTCGATGAAAGCTGTAGCAAATGACTCCCTGCTGGTTGTGCTGCACTGGTTCATCTCTTCACGCTGTTTGTCTTTTTAATTCTGGCCTTATTTACGCCTAGAAATAAGATTTCAGTTTGAGAGAATTTAGGAGACATTTATAGCACTGTTGGCTTATTAAACACTCTTAGGAGGTAAACAAGGATACAAAATGTGTCCTTTTCTGGGATAAAATGCACAGGTACCTATAGGACATTTTATTGACATTAGTCATGGTGCATTTGCTGGTTCCGTCAGAGTTATATCTGATTTGTATTTTGTTTATTTATTGGACCATATCTTTCAATATAAAGAAATACCATATGTTTTTCACATATATAAAAAGCATGTTAATAAAAATGTTGCGAAAATATAACCAAAAGAAGCCTAATTATTTTTTGTTAAGGATATATATACATATACTAGGAAATTGTTTGTCTTAAGCCAGACTGATTAATTTTTTTAAATAATCAACAAGCTTTTATTTATTTATTTATTTAACTTAAAACAACAAAAATTTATTGTCACACATGTAGAGGCCAGAAATCTGAGATCAAGTTGCTGGCATACTCTCTGTGATGGCTCTAGGAGGGAATCTTTCATTTCCTCTTTGAGCTTCTGGTGTTTGCCTGTATGCCTTGGTGTTCCTTGCCTCATAGATAGCATCATTGCAGTCATATGGCTTCTTCTCCCAGTGTGTCTTCACATCATCCTCTGTAAAATAATCACCAAACTTTTAAAGAATGTTGTTGAAAATAGTTGGAGAGTGAAATTCTAGTTACTTCAGGCTGTAAAGCAGAGGGTTGCCTTTGGGATTTGGCTCCCCTGGACTCTCTGGCATGGAAAAATGGGCAGAAGTCTGTGAGCCTCACACTCTGGGTGCCATCTCAGTGTGGTGGCAGCTTCCTGTTTTTGGATACATATGTAGTGTACAGAAGTTCCTTCTGGGCCAGGGATCAAACCTGCACCACAGCAGTGCCCTGAGCCACTGCAGTGACAATGCCAGATCCTTAGCATGCTGAGCCACATGGGAACTCCATGGTGGCACTTTCTTACTTACCCAAACTAAGTTAGTACTGATTTTGAGCATAAGAGTTCTAAGACGCTGGAGTTCACCCTTCCCAGTTAAAAACCCCAGCCCGTAGATCAAAATCCCAAACTGTTGAGCAAGTAGTGCTTGCAGACATTTTTGTATTTTGTATTTTGCTTTATATAGAAACTCTGGACTATAGATTCTTATTTTTGCCCCTTTCTGATAAAAACTAGCTTATTACACATTTCTGTTTCATGCTTTCTTCATATGCCAAAATATCTGGGAGGTCTTTCCATGTTAGTATATAGAGAATGTCCTCATTCTTTGTTGTAACAGCTATGTACAACATTCCATTGTATGGCTGCAGTGAAATTTATCTACTTTCCTGTTGATAGACATTGGCTTTTTTTAAAAAAATCTTGTATTATTTAAAACACTACTGCAGTGAATGACCCTGAACATTTTTCCTTTCACAAACATGTCCCTATTTTTTGAATGAATTTTTAAAATAAAGCATGAGATTTCAGAGACATATTCAGTTCTTGGCAGCCCCATTCCAGGTCTGAGTTTTTTCCTTCTTTGCTAGTAGGGGTATTTTGCTGGAAAAGTTTGAGAAGCACTGCTGCAAACTTGTTATTGAGGCCTCACTGTGGGATGATTTTTCACTTTTGGAATAACCTGACTGAAGTGATAGTGACAACAATGTAACCTTGCCCATGCTGTGTGTCTTAGAGGTGATGGAAGAAAAGGTGTAAATCTGTTGGAAAGGTTTTTTTTTTTTTTTTTTTGGTATTTCTTTGGGCCGCTCCCGCGGCATATGGAGGTTCCCAGGCTAGGGGTCAAATCGGAGCTGTAGCCACCGGCCTACGCCAGAGCCACAGCAACGCAGGATCCGAGCCGCGTCTGCAACCTACACCACAGCTCACGGCAATGCCGGATCGTTAACCCACTGAGCAAGGGCAGGGACCGAACCCGCAACCTCATGGTTCCTAGTCGGATTCGTTAACCACTGCGCCACGACGGGAACTCCGGAAAGTTATTTTTAAGCGAAAATCATGTTGTAAAGTTGTCTACCCTTCAAGAGTTTTTGCATGTGAAAATTTAACATGCAAAAATTTAACATGCCACATGATGTGTTCAGCCTTGAACTCCTTCCTCAGGCCTCCCTGATTAGCATTGAGGTTCTGAGGAGCCCCGCTAGGGAGATGCTACCCACACTGGATACTGTGGCACTGAATTGAAATTATTGGTTACAAGCATATGTGGTATTTACACTGATAAGCGATTTAGTAAGAGGAATAAGAGTGAGTCACTGTTTTAACACTGATGGTCATGACCAGCAGGTGGTGGTAAAGTAACACACAGACCAGCTACCGACAGGGTCAGATTGCTATAATGGCAGGATTAACTCAGGTCCATAATGTCTTCATCTGGTTACAGTCTACTAGTATTTTAATTTCACTGGTTAAATGAATAGAAGGCTAAAAGCAGATCATTAACCTGCCTTTAATTTCCTCCTAGAAAAAGCCTAAGTCGGCTGAGAAATTTGGAAAAATCTTTTTTATCTTCACAAACCATTTTAACTGGCATGAAATAGGTTTGTTTTTTCTTGCCATCTATGTATTAGATGGCCATTTCCTAGTTTTGGTGTACACAAAGATGTGTGTATGCTCTATCTCTAAAGAAAAAGCCATAAATTTAACCATACTCTCCACTGTCCATGAGAATGGCCAAGAGCAGCTTCATCTATCAAGCATCCAGCTGGTGGCTGCCAGGGAGATGAAGCTGCTACAGCTGTTGTCTTCCAGGAACTGACATTGGGCTGATAATAGGATTTGAGTGCAATAGCTCTATCAGAAGGGCCAGTGGAATGAGAGGGATCAGGGTCTCTTAGAGGTTGAGAGAGATCTGGCCTACTTTCATTCTCTGAGGTCTATTAAATATGAGACTATATAAAACAGGATAAAAAAAAAACAGGGTCTGTTGAATTTAAATATAACCACAAAAAATTTAACATGCAAAAAATGCAATGCAGTGTGTGACTATACTGCTCACAAGATAATTATAGAATTACTATAAATTCTGATTCCTTGGGCATTAAGCTGGGGCGGCCCAGAAATAGGAAATACATTTAAAGTTGTGTGGGGACATCTTTCAGAGACGTCAGTGTGTGTTTGTGACGAAGGGGACAATCTGGCTTGGAGTTCTGGTCAAGAATAAACATTTGAAGCCCTTGAGAAATCTGCATCCCTGAGTAAAACGTCATTTTGCCCACTTTGGTGAGAAGCGCTGTTGTAGAAGATAAACTTTGAAAAGCTGCAGGAAGGGGAGAGGAGCTCTTCCAGGGGAGAGTACCTGGCCCACCTGATGGGTATGGAATTGCTGAGATGGCCTAGGGAGGTGTTATAGTTTAGGTGAATAGGTGTCCCCTGAGATGTGGGATAAGTTTGATGACTCCTTAGAGGTGCAGTTGGCTCATCTTTCCACCCTGTAGCTCCCTCCTCCTTGCTCTAAAGCTGAACTTGCTTTGCCTCTCTTTCCAGATGTAGCAAGGCAGGGCTGATGTCTTCATAAATTGGCTGGACCCTATCACGCCCCACCCACCAGGAGGCAGTGATGCTTCAGTGTGAGGAGGGGGATCCCTCTCTTGATTTGAGAATCTATCTCACTAAGTCCCACAGGAAAAAATAAAGAAACTCAGTTTACATCAGCCAAGTGCTAGATGCCTCAGAGTCATTCAGTCTGTGTCAGTTAGGAAGCAGTAACCACAATGTAACCCACAATGTGAGTGGGTAGGTTGCTTACAGTGTCAGGTGCTGTTCTAGGCCTGGGATATGGCAGCAAACATAGCAAAGTCTGCTCTTGGGGCCAGGGGGAATTCTGGTGGAGCTGAGGGGAGACAGACAGATGATGATGAGTAAATCAAGTTATATAATATGCTGAAATGTGATTGAGTGCCTTGGAAGGAATAAAACAGGGAAAGAAGGTGGGAGTGCAGGGTGTGTATCTTTCTGATAAGTGCTCCTCCATAGTTCATATTATGTTTAGTAATAGAGTGGTAATCAATGGTTACTCTGACAAAAACACACAAGATAAATCATCATAGAAAGCAGTTCTGGAGCAAAACCTATCACTAAAGTTCCAGCAGAGGGATACAATATTTTTGCATATGCTTTTGTTTTTCAGTCTGGGCAGTAGCATGGGGAGACCATGTATGCAGAGAGACCACATATACGGTGTGTTATTCAGTTCCTTTTTCTGGAGCGTTGGAGCCATTTTACAGGGGAAGAAGGAAAACTGGGGCTGGGGGGAATGGCCCTTGAGTTTTCTTCTGAAGGGCTTTAAGCTCATTTCACTGCCTTGGGTTCTGTGGAGACTTTTAAGAAATCTCTGGCTGGTTCATGCCACCTCTGCCTCACTGTGTTTCCTCTGCTCTGCTGAAGAGATTTCACACTGGGGTGAATGGTGTCCTGATGTTGTGTTGGGGGAGATCTCAAAGGGGATAGCTACCCCCTCTCTGTCCTTGGGGCATGGTCTCCCAGGTATGTTAGGAGTTGGGAATTTAAAAGGGGCATTCTAGAAGTGGCCAGCACTCTGTGTGTTTTCCGCTGAGGAGGATCACCGATGGAGTACCTCAGGAAATCCTCCACGTGGTAATCCGGTCACCTTCAGTAATGGTTTCTCCCAGGGAGCACACGGGTCTGATGCTCAATGAGCACTGTTTATTATTCTTAAGTGTCACCCCAAGATGTGGGTGCCTCCCTCCCTGAAAATGGGCTGGCTGCTGCAGTGGGGAAAGCTTGCAGCATTTGAAGCTTCCTTTCCACCTGTTGGGAAAGTGGGCCAATGCGCTGTCCGTGGTGCTGGTCTTGCTGCTGTACTAGGTGTCCAGATGTGGGCCCCAGTCTGTGACCTGCACCACAGCTCATGGCAATGCCGGATCCTTAACCCACTGATCGAGGCCAGGGATCAAGCCTGAGTCCTCATGGATACTAGTTGGGTTTGTTAACCTGCTGAGCTAGGACAGGAACTCCTTTACATACATTTTTGAAGGGTTAGGGTAAAACTGTTCTAACTTAATTGTCATATTTCCTTGACATAAGTTAGAATTTTAGAAGTTAAAAAAATTTTGGAAGTTAAAAAGCCACAAGAAATTAAACTTGGTTTTTAAATGTAGTAAAAATCCCATCAGAGTCTCATCGTTCATGGAAGTTCTGTCAATGTGCGTTTAATTTTTCCATGTAGTTCCTTCATGAACTGAACCAAATTAAAATCTATCCACATGGTGTAAAGTGTATTTAAGAGCACTTGTATCAAAGTATGCACATAGTTGTTTCCTGTTTGGCCATTTCTACTAACATTAAGAATTAATTTTTTAAGTAAGCATTGCTCTGAGCAACCTGCTTTGTTTTGGCAGATAAAGATGTTTCAGTTCCTGTAAATGTGCTGTGGCCTCCTGACTTCCTCATCTGTGACCATGGCCTCCTATGACTTTCCATGTAAGAATGTTCGAAGCAGTGACAGATACATGGGGGAATTGATAGATCTGAGCCCTGCCTCAATTGATCAAATGTATAAAAGCAAAATTGATCCCAAGAATTATGTTGGTTAGTTTAGCCAGAGTCAATTATAAATAGCTTTTTGGGAGTTCCCAATGTGGCACAATAGGATGGACATTCTCTCTGCAGTGTCCAGATGCAGGTTTGATCCCAGCCCAGCACAGTGGGTTAAAGGATCTGGGAACTCCAGCTCAGATGGATCCCTGGCCTGGAAACTCCATATGCCACAGGGTGGCCAGAAAAGAAAAAAAAAAATAAATAGATTTTATGCTTTAATATTATAGGTGGGGCTGGCTACACATTTTGTGGGGCCCAGTACAAAACAAACATACAGAGCCTCTTGTTAAAAAAAATTAAGAATTTCAAGCCAGTGATAACAAAGTATTAAACTGAGTGTAAAGCCCTTCCAATCTTTGGGCCCTGAGTGCCTACACAGGGCCCAGGCCCAGGAAATGAGCCCTGAGCACAGGAAAGCATGGAGATTTCTATGGGGGAGGGGAAGCAGGAAATAGAGTCTTCCCCATGTGACAGACCTATGGCATAGTTAAGTAGCTTCAAAATAGTTACTATTTTGGTTCCAAGGGCCTAAAGATCATTAACAAGGGTGAAGTCATCTTGTTTGAACAGATCTTTATAACCTCTTATGAAATCTTATCCATAAAGGCCTGGATAATGAGAGAAAGTATGCTTTGCTTTGTCCTTGTCAACTGGCTTTCATTGCTTTCCTCACTAAGGCAATTGATCTAGCCTTCTGGTAATTAACTGAGTTGAAGTTTATTTGGTACAGTGTTCTCTGGGGTGAAGATGATAGATTAAGTGTAAGTGGTATTTCACATTCTCTCCGTTTACTCTACTCATTTTTCTTGTTACCTGAGAGCAAAGGGCCCTAAAGTCTGTATCTCTAGCTTTGCCCCTTCACCTATTATGCAAGCTCCTGTTTCCTGGGTCTAAAGGAAATCTCCATTTGAATATATAGGTAAGGTCTGACATTTAGAAAATCAAATGGGAAGCATCCTCCTTTTTTTTTTTTTTCTTTCCTAGTAGTTACTATTCCACATTCTGAAGATTGGTAAATGTTGTCACGTGTGACTGCCTTCTCTGCCCACCATATGTCCAGTTACCTGCCAGTTCTTCCTTAAGAATCTTCCAAATGTACCTTTATTCTCCACTGTCACCTTACTCTAAGCCTTTGCAATTTTACATCTGTAGTAGCTTCCTGGTTGGTGGGCAATTCTACTTTTTCCTCGAGCTCAAGGATAACCATTTTTTCAAAATACTGTTTTTCTAATGTCACTCTCTTGCTGAAGATCTTACAGTTCTTGAGTCCCTCCTGCCAGATAGATTTTAAATTAAGCCCCATATTCAAGGCATTCTGCCAACTGGACCCTCTCTCTGTGTCTGAACTGTACTTGTCATTATTCCCACATGACCAGCCTCCTCTGCCCAGGCCCTAGGAGAGAGAGGGCGAAAGGGCATTTTAGCCTTTGACATGAAAGGTTCTCTGGCTCAGATTGTAAGGATACAATCTCTTTGCTGACCAGAAAGCTCCAGGGCTGATGGCGAGCTGCCAGCTACCTTCTATTCTTTGGTTATATGGCAGTATACAGACTGCCTCACAGCATTGCAGTGACACTGTTATGAACATGTTCTGTCACCTTCAACTGTGTTCCATAGTTTTGGGGGAAATTGTAATTGTTGCCTAACAACAATTTTTGTACACAATTTTTTGTTCCACAGCTCTTCATCTAAAATCTGAGCTCCTAGAAGCCATGGATTGGGTCTTTGAGGTGTTTTTTTTTTTTTTTTTTAACCTGCCCCATGGTACCCAGTATTCCCAGTAACTGTTAAATTCACTCGTTATCATCTCAGTCATCCATCAGGTGAGCAGTATACACTCTACAATCTGATGCCCTGGACTTGAAACTAGGTACTAATGACGTCAAGAATCAGGGGCCCAGGAAGGCCACTTTGGTGGTGGCAGTGGCAGCAAGATGGTGTTCTTGGGGCAGCATTGCCACAGAGCCCAGTGCTGGCAACGTCAGCAGGGAGACTGTCCCTTCTCTGGTCCTCTTGAAATTCCTGATGACCGTGACTCATCCACTAAGTCTGTAATAAGTCCCTTTTGGGCTTCACTCAGCCAAGTCTTAATTTGTTTCTTGGAACCGAGAAATCTGGCAGACAATAGAAAGCTGAGTATATGTATATTATGGTCTCTAGAGTGAGACAGCTTGTGTGGGTCTGGGGGATCAGAGAAAAGCAGGACGTTGAAAAAAACGTTCAGAGGGAGGAAAACATAACTTTTTAAATAGAGACTTAGTCCATTTTAGATTGGGCAAACATCAGGATGTATTATCATAAGGTAGAATATTTAAAAAGGAATGGAATCTACCAGGTACTTTCCCTGTAAGGACCACATGCTGATCTATATTGCACCCAGCTGGGGCTCCCTTCTGCAACTTTCATGGCAAATAGGCCAGCCAAGTGCCAAGCTCAGTTGATAACATCCTCCTGCCTATGAGGAGCAGGTAGATTGCACTAGTCTCATGTCTATAGTCTAGAACATTATAGATTTCAAGTTTGCCTCTGATTACATTGAGCTCTTCAGATGTTTAAAGAATCTCTAGTTGGTTAAGGTAGTGTGTGGTGGAAACTTCCCCATGAGAATGGATTCTGAGGCCTGAGCGTGGCGAGTTTGACCCAGTAGGTCTCAGGTGGGATCCAGGAGTCCTGGGTGATTCTACTGCAAGTGGTTTATGACTTCTGTTTATTGAGTCCCCACAGTATGCCCAGTTGGATCAGGGGCTAGAGTAAAAACAAATAGGAATATAGATTTTTCCAAAGAAGATACACAAATGACCAAAAAGCACATGAAAAAATATTCAGTATCATTAGCCATCAAGGATATGCAAATCAAAACCACAATCAGAGATCACTTCATATCCACTAGGATGGCTAGAATAGAAAAGGTGTCTGAGAGGATATGATTATTACTCTCATACACTGCTGATGGGAAAGTAAAATGGTTCAGGTACTTTGCAGAGCAATCTACCTGCTCCTCACAATGTTAAACATGGAATTACCATATGACCCAGTAATTCCACTCCTAGGTCTAAACCCCAAAGAAAAGAAAATGTATCTCCACACCAAAACTTGTACACAAATCCTATAGCAACATCATTCATAATAGCCAAAAAGTGCAAGTCAGCTGACAAAAGGATTAGCAAAATGTAGTATATCCATACAATGGAAGATTATTCAGCCATAAAAAAGGAAAGAGGTACTGAAACAATATAGATGAACTTTGAAAACTTTAGTGGAAGTAGCCAGTCATGAAATACTGCATATTGTATGATTCCACCTACATGAAATATCCAGGATAGGGAAGTCGATAGAGATATAAAATCTAACCTGGGTGGTTTCCAGCTCACATTTCAGCTTCTTCCATTACTTTGGAAAATTGACTGCCTGTATTTGTTGATGATGCTGTCAGGCATTGCATCTTAAGGTTTTCATCTGAGTCATTAGTAAAACGTTGGTAAGGATACCATTAGGGATGGAACTGAGGGCATTATAAGAGGGAGTACCTGCAAAGTGACCTATACCCAAGACTCCAGCATGGCCATGGGTCCACACTGGAGATTGTATCTCTCCTGTATCAAAGGATGCCAGCGATTCTTCTCGGTGACAGCTGTTAGCATAACTCCATCAGATGAACTAGAATTGTGATATCCCACAACTAAGATTAGAGCTTCTCTCTGATCTTCCAATCAAATAACCCTCTCACAAAAAGGTTAATTTAGTAGGTTAATTAATCAGGTTAATTTAGTACAGCTTATTCTCCATAAGCCCATGTGAGCCCCTTCTGGCCACTGCTTCATGTTTTAAACACTCACACACCATCTGTTTAATCATCAGTGCTTCAACTTGGCCAGAGACTGGTGTCAGACTTATTGCTCTGTAATTTCTGAAAGATACATTTCATGAACATTAAAACAGTACTTTTTCAGTAGGGGGAACAGGAGGGTACCTCTCCCCTTTTTTTCCTGATTATTCAGAGTATCAACCTTGGTGTAGAGAATGTATCTTCAACTTGTGTTCTTGGCGTGTGGCTCACCAGGTCTGACTCCATAAATTTGGAAGGCGGAATCCCAGAGTGGTGAAGTGCCCAGGATTCAGAAGTGGGGGGTGGGGGACGAGTAGTCCTCAGCCTCATTCTTACTAGTTGTGGTTTGCAGTTCAGTCGATTAAGTGCCTTTAAGTGAGGGCCTTAACCTCTCTGTATCTCAGATTCTTCATTTCAAAGTGAGGGTTGTAACTGCACAGCACATGATGCCAAGTAACTGCTCCTTGTATGGCACTTGCTTTTGTCATAGTTAACACCAGTGTCATTATTTTAGTGGCTGGGCATTTTCTTAGGACTGGCTTATATCTTGGCCTTTGGTGCTCTTTTGAGGATATTCATTTCATCCTTTTAAAGAACAAGATGCAGAAGTTCCTGTTGTGGGTCAGCAGTAATGAACCCGCCTAGTATCCATGAGGATGCAGGTTCAATCCCTGGCCTCCCTCAGTGGGTTAGGGATCTGGCATTGCTGTGAACTGTGGTGTAGGTTAGCAGCCACAGCTCAAATTTGACCCCTCGCCTGGGAACTTCCATATGCCATGGGTGCGGCCCTAAAAAAAAAAAAAAAGAACAAGATGCTTTCTTTTTTAAAATTTATTTTATTGGAGTACAGTTGATTTACAATGTTGTGTTAATTTCTGCTGTACAGCGAAGTGATTCAGTTATATACATACATACATATATACACATTCTTTTTCATATTCTTTTCCTTTATGGTTTATCACAGGATACTGAATAGAGTTCCCTGTGCTATACAGTAGGACCTTGTTGTTTGTCCATTCTCTATATAATAGTTTGCCTCCGCTAATCCAAACTCCCAATTCTTTCCTCCCCCACTTCCCCTCCCCTTTGGCAGCCACAAGTCTGTTCTCTATGTCTGTGAGTCTGTTTCTGTTCTGAAGATAAATTTATTTGCGTCATATTTTAGAGTCCACATATGAGTGATAGATGATGCTCTTATACCTTGTAATGCTTTGTGTCTGCCCTCCCCCTTGGTTGCATAGGCTTCATGGGCAGAGGCTGTGACTTGGACAAGAAGTGTCATGCACAGCTCAGGTGTTCCATATACAGTCACTGAATTT
This sequence comes from Phacochoerus africanus, assembly GCF_016906955.1. Taxonomy (NCBI): domain Eukaryota; kingdom Metazoa; phylum Chordata; class Mammalia; order Artiodactyla; family Suidae; genus Phacochoerus; species Phacochoerus africanus. The sequence goes on along the minus strand of NC_062544.1, from coordinate 81,849,577 downwards.
AGTAACTGGCACCAAGGTAAGAGTTGAGAAGTTTTCCTCATAAAGTCAGCATTGAAGTGCATTATTCCATATGTAAGTTTGAATTCTGTTTCTGAATGAGTTTAAAAGAATTACTGTTTAAAAGAATTACTGATGTCCTCCTTGGGGATACTTCCACCGCTTTATCACTAAAAGGAAAACTGGTTTATGTTGGAAAGGATCCAGACATTGAAATCCCCTCTTGTCATTACATCTTCGACATAACCATCAATAACAGCAATGATAGTAATAGTAATAATCATCATACATTCCAAGAAGTTGGGAATTGAATTTGAAGCTCAACCTTGGCAACAGTTTTTGGCCAGCACATTTGTGTTCTTTCCCTTGTTCTTATCTCCACCTACTCTTGCCGTTCTCGGTTTTCTATTTTATTATATAAGTTATGTCAAGTCCCCTATGGAATGAGGCTGAGTATAAATATATTAAAGTAATAAATTATGCAGCACAACATGTTCAGAGGGTCAGTGGGCAGCTGTATTTTATCACTGTTTAGAATAGTACAAGAGGTAGCCAGTGCAAACTACAGTTTTTAGGATGTGGGCGAAAACTGTAAGGGAGATTTTCCTCTTGGTGTTTCAACCTGACTGGGGTCTTGGGGTCCTATGGGTGTTCACTGTGGAATAGTCTCAGGAGGGCATGGTGTCCTCATCTGTAAAGTGAGGAGGCTGAGCCAGCAACAGTTCCTAAACCTTTGCTGTCAGAAGAGATCTCATGCTTCCTGTGGTGGGAGGAGTACAAAGACCTTCTTACTTGGGCTATTCTTCAAAACTGGTACCCCCAACTCCTTGAGGACACTGAGGCCCTTCAGCATCCTCATCCCTGGAAGTCCTCTGGACCCCTTCCTGTGCTAAATCTTAATATTCAAAGTGTGCTCCGTGGCCCAGCCCTTTAGGGTGCCCACCTATGACCTTGATAGAAATGCTCAGTCTCGGGCCCACTGTAGACTGGACTGGGACAGATCCTTGTGATTTGTGTGCACAGTACAATTTGCAAAGCACCCATCTCAGATCCTGTGTCTTTTTTGAAGGCTTCCTCAGATATCACACTTTATGAGCCTAACAGTTCTTTTTCCTTTCATTGTATGAACATGAAAACACTTTGATGTATCCTCACATAAATTCCAGTGCTGGTGGAAAACCATGCTCAAGACCCTTTAGCAGTATCCTTTGCTCAGTGTCCTGACCTGAGGAACTGGCTTCCCTGTGAAGCACCTTTAGACTCCGTGGGCAGGTAGATAGCTTGGCACAGCCACCCCTGGGAAATAAAGCCTTACGCAACCAAAGTCAGGCCAGCCCTGTGTCCCCGTCTCCTCCTCCCCTACAAAGCCCACAGTGACTTTTTGCTGTGTTTAATTTAGATCAATGCCTAAGCCTATAAGTTGTCATTCAGGGAAACTGGATTCTTCCTAGTAGTAGATTCTAATTCGAGCTCTGTTGGGAGTCTAAGCCCAGCTTTCTGGTTATAAAAACAGGTGTTTTGTTGTTGTTGTTGTTTGTTTTTTGTGTTTTTTTCCAGCATAAGCACAACCCAGCAAAAATATAAGACCCAGAATCTGTGGCTGAAACCTGCTAATGAGAGTGTGCCAATCCAGAGCTTCATTTCCCTCCCTTTCCATCTCCAAATTAAATACAGTGACAATCTGCTTTACGCTATAGTAAAGAGAGAGTTTTAGCTCAGATCCATATGTTACAACTACTGTGATGATGAAATAGAGACTGAAATTTGGAAATACAAACTTTTGGCTATTTTAACTGTCTTTGTGTTAACTTGAGGCCAACCAGCTCTTGCTCCAAATAAGATTAGGAGACTATTTCACTGAAACTCTAGATTATTTTTGTTTGTTTGTTTTATTTTTGGAGCACCGACTTTCTTTTTGCTTGGATCATAACTTAATTTTCTTTTAAACAGGGTTTATCCTTTGTTGGTTTTACCTAGTCAGAGAAATGGAGCTAATCAGTTTTTGTTGCTTCTTAAAACTCAATTTGTTACTCTGTCTTGATTTCGTGATAGGCTTTTCATCACATCTGATTATCTCACTGAGATCCACAATCCTAGAATTTTTCCATAATGTTCAAAATAAAAACCTGACATGAATTATGCATTGGAATTTCACATTTTGAATATTAACCTAAGAGTACTTGTAAAATTGGAGCATATAACAGTCCTAACAAGAGCTAACCTGATTATCTATGGTAAATTATTCTTGCCTATACTTAATGACATTGTCATGCTCCTTAATTTCCTTGCTGACATAAACAGTATCTTTGGTCTAAGCTCAGTACCTTTCAAAGTGTAATAGAGTGAATGAGTGATTTAATACATTCAATCTTATGTTACCAATGTTTATTTTTGTTCTTAAAGTGTATTACTTCATTGTTTAACAATTTTGAATCAATTGAGTTTTGCACAGCTGAGCTTTTAAAAAACTGGTCTACACACACACACACACACACACACACACACACACACGCAATCACACTTGCAGGGCTGTGGTCTGCAGGACAACCTTTCACTACTTTGCTAGGAGGTGAGTCCAGGGACACAGAGTCTTCCTGTTTCATGTGGTCTCATCCCAGGCCTCCAAATCTGGGATTCTGTAACTGACAAAACTCTTGACCGTTGGTAAGATTTTACATAACACTCAAATGATAATTAATAAAAACAGACATGGCCTCATGGATGCCTCATCAGGAGCAAGACCATTATTCTAATCACTATAAGGAAGATTTTTTTGTTTTCATTTTCTCTTCTTCTCTAAGGAGAGGAGGATTAGAGCAGTGACAAGAGTTTTTGTTCTTTGAAAAATGATTTGAAAATGAACATTTTTGGACTATCTTAGCTTACTAAACACTGCAGATCCCTATGTACAAAGGAGAGAGGGGAAATGATTAAATTTGGAGGCCGAAGTCTTAGAAACTCCAAAGTTCTTTGAAGTTGTGGTCTGTTTCCTCCTTCAAGAGGTAAATGGCAGCTCTGATGTAGCTTCTTTATGACTTTGGATATGTTTCTCAATTCTTAGGACCCTCATAGTTTGAGCCACTTTGACAGATCTACTCTGGAGTGTCTTAACTAGCTTTAAAATTCTCTAAGTAGATAAAATCCATCCCCAAATCAGGAAAGAGGTTGGGTGAGAGTCCAGGATCAGAAACTGGGCAGCTTTGTGCTCCTCTTGGACCAAGTCACCCAGTGGGTGTTACTGTCTCTGAGATGTGAAACATCTGAGCAAAACCATTTTCCAGTTTGAAATAGCCTTTTGCCATTTTTCTCTGGCTATGCAAGTATTACTGTCATGGGTGAGTCAGCTTCCAGATAAGGGCCAGCAAGGATATTAGGAAGCAAATTTTTATAAACTTCCATTTTCTAGTGGATGTCCAGCATGTAAGCTGATATGTTTTCATAAGGGGAAAAATCATGCACAGGAAAATTGTCTCCGCCTCTGCAACAGTGCTTGGTGTGGTGTCAGTTTTGATCATTTAATAGTCAGTAAACACTTATGGAGCACCCAGTATATTCTGAGATTTGTGGTAGGTACCAAGGATACAGAAATGACCAAAATGTAATTGTTTCAGCCTCGGGGGTGGAGACCAGCAAATAAATGCAAAAATTTATCATTGTCAGAGTGATTGTTGCTATGGTAGAGATAATGAATGAGCTGAATTTTGAAGGGTGAGGAATGTGAAAACTCAGTTCCATTCAAACACATCAGACATGGCCAGGCACTGGGAATCCCTTGGTAAGTGGAGTGGGAGTTGGCCTTGGGGTGCCTGTATCCAGTACGGGAGCTCCTGTGTGAATAGGTCTTGTCACAGGAGGCAGTGGGAGCCTGGAGGAGGGACCCCCTAACCCAGCCTCAAGGGGTCAAGAGACCCCTCACTTGTGGATGGAGCCTCTGTCCATGCTGCTGTATGAATAAATGTCATCTCCAGTTCTTGGAAATTTGTTTTACCTTCTTTGAAAAATCATAACGATCCACACTGTGCTGCTAACGCCTAATGATTTCATTCTTCATTTCTTAAGTTTGAGGCTTCAGACTATGTAAAACAAATAATTGTTAATAATTATTCCTTATATTAGCAGTTTTCCAGCCTAAAGAATTATAGAAAAAGGTATATTTTTTGTTATTTATTAAATTGTTATTTATTAAATTGTGTTTTCTTAATTTTTTTGGGGGGGTAGCAGGAGAGAAGAGAGACCAAATATTTTAGAAATTCTTTTTTTCTTGGTCATTTTTGTCTCAGTAGTTTTATATTTATATGTTTTATCTTATTTTGATTTTTTGATTGCTGGATTATCTGTAGCCTTTACTTCACCGTTTTCTTTGTTGCCCCTCATTTTAGAAACCTGCTGTTTGCTCTCCCAAAGGAAAGGAAATATATCCAAGGAAAGGAAGGGAACAGTGGTGGAATTTTAATCTTTTTGAATCCTGATACTTTTTGATAACTGCTAAATTTTTTCACATATGAGAATTTTGAATTAATAACTAAAATTGTTTTCAAATTATTTAAAGAAATCCCGCGTTAATATATTTTCTGGGTTTACTAATAGTAAATAATTTGTAGTCATTCAAATACTTTTTTCTCATTAAAGATCTGTTTTTGTATAGTTCATTGTAGTTTATTGCCTTGATTTTTTTTGAAGATTCGTATTAATGTTCAGGTAGAAAAGAGCCAAATTATAACTTTTCCAGTTTATATCAGTGGCTTAGTACTTTCTATGGAAATAAGACATAGCCTCCATTCTCATGGGGCTTATCTTTGTTTTAGGCTTCATGTACAGCATAGCTAAACCTAATTCGTCCTTTGGGTTTTCATAGCCTGAAGCATGTACAAAGTAGAGTGTTCACCACATTCCCCACTTCTGCTTCAATCTCTTCTTTAAAAAGTCTCCTCTTTCTTCTTATAGAAGAGTGTTAGTATCAGGTATCTTTGGCCACCAAGATGGCTTCAGCAACAAGAAAGACTTATCTCCCTAACAAGAAGTCCAGAGGGAGAGCACATCTGGGTGTCGAGGTCAGCCTCTCACAGCATGGTCAGGGGCCTCGGTGCCCTTTCATCTCCAGTCCGTCACCCCAGGGCAGCTTTCTCCAGGATGCGACTGGCTGCTGAGGTTTAAGGGCCTCAGAGGCAGATTCTCCTCTGATGCTTCTCTTTTTTATCCATGAGCAACATCTTTCCCAGAAAACCCTCATGAGACTTCTTCCACATCTCTCAGACCAGAATTATACCACATTATTAGACTAATCACTAGCAAAGGAAGTAGGATGACATGGTGGGCTTAGGTCAGTTATTATTCACTCCAGGGGCTGGGGAGAGGGGCCTCTTCAGAGAGTGTGATGGTGGAGGTCTGAGGAGATGAAGAGACAGACTCCAGTGTCTCTTTAATATTTCATGACTTTGCTTGTCTGTATAAGTAAGACGGAATTGCCTGATCTCTTGTCCGGAGGTGTGTGGGAGAAGAGGGGGTAGAAGGGCCCTCGCTGGTTCTGAGAAAAAAATTGAATTAGCTCCGTTATATCCTGGTGGTAAAAAGAACTTGCAGCATCTGGAGTGGAGTTCCAGAAAGCTGCTCACCATGAAGGGAACCTGCTCGCTCACTTTTTGGCTGAAGGGAGAGGGAAGGGCAGTTTGTTCTCAGTGACCTCTCAAGAGACAGTTCCAGCAGCTCTGGTGGGGGCTACAACTTAGACATGGAGAGGGGATGGCTGCCTGGCAGACACCCAGGCTCCTCCCTCAGCCCCTCCTAAGGTCACACTCATTCGTGGCTTCCTAGGCTTGGCTGTGGACTCACTTCTCAAGCCTTGGGAGGAGGGCTTTGCACAGCAGAGCAGTTAGACACTTGGTTTCTTCTTCAGGCAACCTCCAAGGAGGCCCCAGGAAAGGGCTGGTTGAGGTCCAGCCTGCAGCCATTCTGTTCTTGCATTGACACCTGACATCCCTGCAGAGAAGCTCCAAGAAGCACAATCGCCATTCCCAGCCTTGAGAAGTATGTTCAAGCCTTCTCTGTTTTTTAAGTTTTTCCCATCTGTAGATGGGAAAAGTCATTGAATTCACATGATTATTAGATATTTTTTATTCAGGCAATGTTTGCCTTCAGAACTCCTACTCCTAAAATTTGTTTACTCTTTTCTATTTCATAAAAATAAAAGACAACTTGCCTAATTTGTTATGGTACCAGCATTGAAACACTGCATGGAAGTTGTCACCACAAATGAAAATATAATCTCAGCAGGAGCCAGGAGTAACATATTTGCCAAACGAAATAGTCTGAAATACTTCTACTCTTACTTGTTCTTCATTTTTTAATCTGTATTATTTTTTGCTTATTATCTGTAAATAATACTTCTGTATGCTGCTAATGTGTTTGTAAACTGAGTCTTGAAAAGCGTAGGAGATGGAATGTATAAGTTATCACTGATTTGCAGTTTCATTATTCAGTGTTGCAGACACTGTTGTCTTGGAATCACAATCTCCTAGCCATCTTCAGGAGTATAGATAAAGTAGAGCAGAATTTAAAGTGGAGAAATTTCCTCTATTTTCATCCTTGTGGAAGATGGTGTTGGGCACCCCCCTCCCATGTCCCTGGGCAATTAACATTCCTTCTGCAGGCCCAGTCTCCACCTGCCTCGTGGGTGGTTCTGCCTGAGGCCTCCCAGGCTGTTAGGGCCTCTGTGCTCCAGCAGGGGGAAGAGTGGGGGACTTGGTATTTCTGGAACAGCCTGAGCCTGTGGATGAAGGTGTTGGTCCCTGCTCCTTGGGCAGGGGAGCCCAGGGACATGTTCTGTGCCTTCCTTCAGGGTTCCTCCTGAGAGTTTAGTCTTAGGTGTCCACAGTGGTAACTGGCTTCATAACAATCCCTTGAATGGCTCCCTTCCCTTCACCTCACTTCCCCATCCCCTCTTTCACTGCCCAGATTGATAACTTGCCTCAAATCCTGTCTCAGAGTTTGCTTCCTGGGGACCTCAAACTAATAGAGTCCTCTAAAGTAGAGCATGACTTCATGCTCATGTTGTCTTTTAAAATCTAGTTATGCAAGCTCAAATGCTTTTTTTTTTTAAGACAAAGATGGGGACAGATAAATGGGTAAGAGGGAGAAGGAAGGAGGGAATGGTGTGAACTTGGCAGTTTTATAGATCTTTTAAGAAGTATATTTCATGTGCTGTATAACAGTTCATGCCACATTCCATAATGTATACTGTGGTTGTGTGTGTGTCTGTGTGTGTTACTCTCGAGAATGATAACAGATGTTGAAATTCTTAAGTAGTTTTTTTGTTTTCTTTTAAAAAATGTTTTTATTAAAGTATAGTTGATGTACAGTGTTGTGCCAATTTCTGCTGTATAGCAGAGTGACTCAGTCATACATATATATATGTGTGTGTGTGTGTGTGTATACATATATTCTCTTTTTTATATTATTTTCCATTATGGTCCATTCCAGGAGATTGGATATAGTTTCCTGTGCTGTGCATCCATTATTATTTTCCATCCATTCTAAATGTAACAGTTTGTGTCTACTAAGCCCAAACTCTCAGTCCATCCCACTCCCTCCCCCTGTCCCTTGGCAACTTAAGTAGTTTTTTTTTCCTTTTTCCTTTTTTATTGGGGGGCGTCACACTTGCAGCATATGGAAGTTCCCAGACTAGGGGTCGAATCAGAGCTGCAGCCTACACCATGGCCACAGCAGTGCAGGATCCCAGCTGCATCTTCAACCTACACCATAGCTCATGGTAATGCCAGATCCTTAACCCACTGAGTGAGGCCAGGGATCGAACCTGCATCCTTGTGGGTACTAGTCAGGTTCGTAACCCACTGAGCCACAACAGGAGCTCCCAACTTAAGTAGTTTTTTTTTAAGATTTTACTTTTTTCGATCTGCCTAATTCTTGAACAGTCCTTCTGAGGCGGGCTGCCCTGGGGAAGAGCCTCTTGGGTTCGCAGTGGCCCAGCTAGCCTCTCCAACCCTTGGGGGGTGCCACACTCCTGCAGAATAGCTGCCCAGCACCACCAGGCCCCTGGAGGAGCCCCTGCAGCCCGAAAAAGCTAGAACAAGCTTGGCCGGGCCATGAAAAGATCTGCCTAATTCTCAGACAGTCCTTCCGAGTCAGGCTGCCCTGGGGAAGAGCCTCTTGGGTTCTCAGTGACCCAGCTAGCTGCTCCAGCCCTCGGGGGTTGCTGCACTCCCACAGACCAGCTGCCCAGCACTGCCAGCCCCCTGCAAGAGCCCCCGCAGCCCAGAAAAGCTAGAACAAGCTTGGCTGAGCCGTGAAAAGATCTGCCTACATTCTCAGACAGTCCTTCTGAGTCAGGCTGCCCTGGGGAAGAGCCTTTTGGGTTCTCAGTGACCTAGCTAGCTGCTGCAGCCCTTGGGGGGTGCTGCACTCCCACAGAACAGCTGCCCAGCACCTCCAGCCCCCTGCAAGAGCCCCAAAGCCCCCAAACACCAGAGCAAGCTCTGCCCAGCCAAGTGAAATATGCTCCCATCGTGGTGTGGACCTGCTAGTCCTGTCTGCCCTCAGGAAGTCCTCCTTTGCTTCAGAGAGACCCTGTTAGCCCCACCAACACTCCAAAAAAGCCACACTGCCTCAAAAAAGACTGACCAACAAAGCCAGCCCTCAGGAAATATTCCACGGCAGAGACAAGGCAAACACTGCCCGGCCATGGAGAGTACAACTCCACCAGGAAAAAGAAAACAACAAGCAAGATGAGGAAGCTGAGAAACCACCCCCAGTTAAACCAACAGGAGAACTCACCTAAAGCAGTCAAAAATGAAACAGATCTCTGCAGTCTGACAGTCCTGGAGTTCAAAAGAGAAATAGTGAAGATACTGAAGGAATTAAGATAAGATATGAACAGTAATGCAGACACCCTCAGAAAGGAACTAGAAAATATAAGGAGGAGCCAAGAAAAACTAGAACATTCATTTGCAGAGATACAAACTGAACTAAGGGCAGTAAAAACCAGAATGAATAATGCAGAAGAATGAATCAGTGATGTGGAAGATAGAATAATGGAAATCACTCAATCAGGTCAGCAGACAGAAAACTGAATCAAAAAACAGGAAAGCAATATAAGAGACCTATGGGATAATATAAAGCGGGCCAATCTACGCATAATAGGAATTCCAGAAGGAGTAGAAAAAGATAAGGGAATGGAAAATATATTTGAAGAAATTATCGCTGGAAACTTCCCAAATCTACAGGATACTGAGTTCAAGATACAGGAAGCACAGAGGGCCCCAAACAAATTTAACCCAAATAGACCCACACCAAGACACATAATAATAAAAATGGCAAAAGTTAGTGATTAAAGAGAGGATCCTAAAGGCAGCAAGAGAAAAGCAGAATGTTACCTACAAGGGAACCCCCATAAGATTATCAGCGGATTTCTCTACAGAAACACTACAGGCCAGGAGGGAATGGCAAGAGATATTTAAAGTGCTAAAAGGAAAAAATACTCTAGAACTCTATCCAGCAAGAATATCATTTAAAATAGAAGGAGAAATAAAAATTTTTTCCAACAAACAAAAGCTAAAAGAATACAGCAATACAAAACCCAGGTTAAAGGAAATATTGAAAGGGCTTCTGTAAACCAGAAAGAAAGGGAGGAAAAAGAAAAAAAAAAAGAAGAGGAAGAACTAGGATTGAGGAAACCACAATCAGAGGGAAGTCACTCAAATAAGCCAGCATACAGATTTAATCATGAACATGTTTCAAACAAAATAAAATTAAAAAGAAAAAAAAAAGAGTCATCAAAATCATAAAATGTGGGCAAGGGATGTTAAGAAATAAATAGACCCTTTTTTTTTGTTTGTTTCTCTTCTTAATTTTAATATAGTAATGAAGTGTTTGAATCTACAGGACCATCAGGCTAAAACACACAATTATAGGAAGGGGTTAGCATACTTAAAAAACAGGGCAACCAGAAGCCAAAATCAAACATTGCATTCGCAAAAAAAAAAAAAGAAAAAAAAGAAACACTCAAGCAGATAATAACCAGAGACCATCCAACCAAAAAAAGAAAGAAAGAATGGAGAACCATAGGATCAACTGGAATATGAGGCTCAAAATGGCAATAAATAATCATCTATCAATTATCACCTTAAATGTCAATGGACTGAATGCCCCAATCAAAAGACACAGAGTGGCTGAGTGGATAAAAAGGCAAAAACCTGCAATATGCTGCCTACAAGAAACTCACCTTAGGACAAAGGATACATATAGATTGAAAGTGAAGGGGTGGGAAAAAATATTTCATGCCAATAGACATGACAGGAAAGCAGGAGTTGCAACACTCATATCAGACAAAATAGACTTTAAAACAAAAAACATAAAGAAAGACAAAGAAGGACACTACTTAATGATTAAGGGATCCATCCAAGGAGAGGATGTTACTATCGTCAACATATATGCTCCAAATATAGGAGCACCCAGATACATACAACAAATATTAACAGACATAAAAGGAGAAATTGATGGGAATACAATCATAGTAGGAGACTTTAATAACCCCCTCACACCAATGGACAGATCCTCTAGACAGAAAACCAATAAAGCAACAGAAATCCTAAAGGAAACAATAGAAAAGTTAGACTTAATTGATATCTTCAGGACACTACATCCAAAAAAAGCAGAATACACATTCTTCTCAAATGCACATGGAACATTCTCAAGAATCAACCGCATATTGGGACACAAAGCTAACCTCAACAAATTTAGGAGCATAGAAATTATCTCAAGTATCTTCTCTGACCACAACACCATGAAATTAGAAATCAACCATGGGAAAAAGAAAGAGAAAAAACCTACTACATGGAGACTAAACAACATGCTACTAAAAAACCAATGGGTCAATGAGGAAATCAAGAAGGAAATTAAAAACTACCTTGAAACAAATGATAATGAAGACACAACCACTTAAAATCTATGGGATGCTGCGAAAGCAGTGCTCAGAGGGAAATTTATAGCTATACACGCCTTTCTCAAAAAAGAAGAAAGATCCCAAATTGACAACTTAACCCTCCACCTAAATTAGAAAAAGAAGAACAAAAAAGTCCTAAAGTCGGCAGAAGGAAGGAAATTATAAAGATCAAAGAAGAAATCAATAAAATAGAGAATCAGAAAACAATAGAGAAAATTAATAAAACCAAGAGCTGGTTCTTTGAAAAAGTAAACAAAATTGACAACCCCCTGGCCAGACTCACTAAAAAGAGGAGAGAAAGAACCCAAATAACCAAAATTATAAATGAAAAAGGAGAAATCACAATGGATACTGCAGAAATACAAAAAACCATAAGAGAATACTATGAACAACTATATGCCAACACATTTGACAATCTGGAAGAAATGGACAATTTTCTGGAATCTTACAGCCTGCCAAAACTGAATCAAGAAGAAACAGACCTACTGAACAGATCAATCACTAGAAATGAAATTGAAGATGTCATAAAAACACTCCCTACAAATAAAAGTCCAGGACCAGATGGCTTCACAGGCGAATTCTATCAAACATATAAGGAATAACTGGTGCCCATTCTCCTTCAACTCTTTCAAAAGGTTGAAGAAGAAGGAATACTCCCAAAGACATTCTGTGATGGCACCGTCACCCTAATTCCAAAACCAGACAAAGATACCACCAAAAAAGAAAACTATCGGCCAATATCTTTCATGAATATAGATGCAAAAATTCTCAACAAAATCTTAGCCAACCAAATCCAACAACATATCAAAAAAATTATACACCATGACCAGGTAGGGTTCATCCCAGGTTCACATACGCAAATCAGTCAACATCATATACCACATTAACAAAAGAAAAAGTTAAAAATCATATGATCATCTCAATAGATGCAGAAAAAGCATTTGACAAAGTCCAACATCCATTCATGATCAAGACCTTCGCAAAAGTGGGTATAGAGGGAACATTCCTGAACATAATCAAAGCCATTTATGATAAACCCACAGCAAATATAATACTCAATGGGGAAAAACTTAAAGCCTTCTCACTCAAATCTGGAACAAGACAGGGATGCCCACTCTCACCACTGATATTCAACATAGTTTTGGAAGTCCTAGCCACAGCAATTAGACAAACAAAAGAAATAAAAGGCATCCATATAGGAAGAGAAGAGATAAAACTGTCACTGTATGCAGATGACAGAATACCCTACATAGAAAACCCTAAGGACTCAACCCAAAAACTACTTGAACTGATTAATACATTCAGCAAAGTAGCAGGATATAAGATGAACATTCAGAAGTCAGTTGCATTTCTGTATACCAGCAATGAAATATTAGAAAAGGAATACAAAAATACAATACCTTTTAAAATTGAACCCCAAAAAATCAAATACCTCGGAATACACCTGACCAAGGAGGTAAAGGACTTATATGCCGAGAACTATAAAACTTTAATCAAAGAAATTAAAGAAGATGTAAAGAAATGGAAAGATATTCCATGTTCCTGGATTGGAAAAATCAATATTGTAAAAATGGCCATACTACCCAAAGCAATCTACAGATTCAATGCAATCCCTATCAGATGACCCATGACATTTTTCACAGAACTAGAACAAACAACCCAAACATTTATATGGAACCACAAAAGACCCAGAATCACCAAAGCAATCCTGAGAAGCAAAAACCAAGCAGGAGGCATAACTCTCCCAGACTTCAAGAAATACTACAAAGCCACAGTCATCAAAACAGTGTGGTACTGGTATCAAAACAGACAGACAGACCAATGGAACAGAATAGAGAACCCAGAAATAAACCCTGACACCTATGGTCAATTAATCTTTGACAAGGGAGGCAAGAACATAAAATGAGAAAAAGAAAGTCTATTCAGCAAGCATTGCTGGGAAACCTGGACAGCTGCATGCAAAGCAATGAAATTAGAACACACCCTCACACCATGCACAAAAACAAACTCAAAATGGCTGAAAGACTTAAATATAAGGCAGACACCATCAACTCCTAGAAGAGAACGTAGGCAAAACACTCTCTTGACATCAACATCATGAATATTTTCTCAGGTCAGTCTCCCAAAGCAATAGAAATAAGAGCAAAAATAAACCCATGGGACCTCATAAAACTGAAAAGCTTTTGCACAGCAAAGGAAACCCAAAAGAAAACAAAAAGACAACTTTCAGAATGGGAGAAAATAGTTTCAAATGATGCAACCGACAAGGGCTTAATCTCTAGAATATACAAGCAACTTATACAACTCAACAGCAAAAAAGCCAATCAATCAATGGAAAAATGAGCAAAAGACCTGAATAGACTGTTCTGCAAGGAAGATGTACAGATGGCCAGCAAACACATGAAAAAATGCTCAACATCGCTGATTATGAGAAATGCAAATCAAAACAACCATGAGATACCACCTCACACCAGCAGAATGGCCATCATTAATAAATCCACAAATAACAAGTGCTGGAGGGGGTGTGGAGAAAAGGGAACCCTCTTACACTGTTGGTGGGAAGGTAAGCTGGTACAGCCACTATGGAAAACAGTATGGAGGTACCTTAGAAATCTATACATAGAACTTCCATATGACCTCGCAATCCCGCTCTTGGGCATATATCCGGACAAAACTCTACTTAAAAGAGACACATGCACCCACATGTTCATTGCAGCACTATTCACAATAGCCAGGACATGGAAACCAGCCAAATGTCCATCGACAGATGATTGGATTCGGAAGATGTGGTATATATACACAATGGAATACTGCTTAGCCATAAAAAAGAATGACATAATGCCATTTGCAGCCACATGGATGGAACTAGAGAATCTCATACCGAGTGAAATGAGCCAGAAAGACAAAGACAAACACTGTATGGTATCACTTATAGCTGGAATCTAATATCCAGCACAAATGAACATCTCCACAGAAAAAAAATCATGGACTTGGAAAATGGACTTGTGGCTGCCTGATGGGAGAGGGAGGGAGTGGGAGGGATCGTGAGCTTGGGGTCATCAGATACAACTTAGAATAGATTTACAAGAAGATCCTTCTGAGTAGCATTGAGAACTATGTCTAGATACTCATATTGCAACAGAACAAAGGGGGGGAGGGAATGTATACATGTAAGGATAACTTGATCCCCTTGCTGTACAGTGGGAAAAAATAAATTAAAAAAAAAGATTTTACTTTTTTTCCCTTATAGTTGATTTACAGTGTTCTGTCAATTTCTACTGTATAGCAAAGTGACCCAACCATTCATTACATATATATATATATATATACATATATATATATATATATACACACATATATATATATATTCTTTTTCTCATATTATCCTCCAGTAATATTTTAAAAAGAGGTTTTCTTTTTATGGAAAGTCGCGTGCTTATTAACATTCATAGCCTGTTCAAGTAACGCAAATATGCATGTCTCTATTGGCTTTTGGTTTACACAGGGCAAATCGTAAAGAAAGATAATTTCATTTCTTCTACTACTTAGAGTCCACCTGGGAAGAGGCAATTTAGCTTACTAAAAAGTCGTTTCCGTGTGTAAAAGTGAAAATCCTGGGGCTCTAAATCTACAGATGTGCCTTTCTTCTCTTCTCAAAGAAGGGTTAGGGATCCTTACCCCCACCCCGCAGCTCTATTATCAACTTTACCATGAAGTTGTCCTATTTTTATTCGTGCTGCTTTTTCCCATGAGATTGAACTTTCTTGGAGGGCAGGAGTTTTATCTTTTTCATCTTTGTATCCCCAGAACATGACATTGTGTTTGGCATCCCGAAGGCAGTCAATAGATGTTGAGATAACAGAAGTGTGGAACTTTTGATGTTAAAGGCCTTGTGTGGAGTCTGAAGTCAGGCTCCTTACTTGCTGGCATGTGCCACGGGCATCTGAGACTTACTGTCCCTTCATTGTGCCATGATGTCATTTGAGCCTCTGCTCTGTCCAAGTCTCTGCCTGTGGTCAAGGGTGGATAAGAAAAGACCAGATGAATAAGAAGCTTTTGCCCCCCAACTGAGCAGGGATCAGGGATTTAATTGTTAAAAACAAAGGCAGTTCATAGATTATGGGGTATGTTGATGATCCATAAAGTAATTTTGTCCTTTGACCACAGACATTAAAAGTATATTTTTGAATTGCTGAAAGAGGGAAAAACAACTGATATAAAATAAAATTCCATGTGTAGTATACTCTCCACTGACATCTAAATTTTTTTCAGCTACTCCTTTAGGTATTTTTAGTTCCTGGCTTTTCTATTTTTTATTAGTGTGCCACTTTTTGGAATAAATATTACTCTGCCATTTTTTTCATGTCCCTTTACATTTTAAAGTGTTATGTCATATTAAAGGGGATTAAATAACTTTTAAAAGTATGTTTTTCCACTCTCATGGTACTTCTCCTATAATTGGCCCTAAATCCCTCTGAAGAGCCTACATTTTAAGACTCAAATAAGTGAATAAAAATTAACCTAAGTGAACCAGAATTTTGGAGGTTCAGTTTTCATTACCCCAAAGGGTTCACAGTACGTGCTTTGTAGGAACACCTGGTGCCTCTCTGGTGTGGGGTCACGTCTCAGGGCTTCAGGTGCATGCAGATAGAGCAGCCATCTCACTGCGAGTTTGAGGCTGGAAGGATTTATTATGCAACACAGATGGCTCTGAGCTGCAAGAGGCTCTGGGGTGGGGAATGCTAAATTCCCAGGAATGTCAGCCAGAACCCCTCTGTTTCTGATGACAGCTGTATTAGCAACAGAAACTCCCCGTGCCTGCCCTGTCCCTCCACACACCTCACACCTAGGGCAGGGACCCAGTTGGTGCAGCCGACTAGCAGGACCTAGGTCTCACCCTGGCCCCTCAACTTAAAGCATGCGGGAGATGGAGGAATTGTTTGTTATCTGTTTTTTGTTTTTTAAACTAGGGAAAGCAGGACCCACTGTCCAAGGGTCTCACCTACAATTCAGGCTAGCTGTCTAAAGACACTGGGCAGCCACAAATGACAAATGTCTGCTGTGGTAATGCCTCCTGAAAACAATAACAGACAAATAGTATAAGCTGTTTGGCCTCTAGTGTTAAAAAATGTGTAGCAAAAAGATGGGAAGGAAATACGCAAAATTTTTAATGCTTATTATCTCTGTGGATTGTTGGTTCTGTTTTGTTTTCAAAATTTTCTGTAATAAAACTGTATTTCTTTGTAAATTAGAAAAAAATGAGAGCTTGCCTTAAGAAATGATCAGTTAAAATAATTGCTGCCTTGCTAGATGGATGAAGACTCTTAAAAGTGCTGAGCAGATTTAATAAGCTGTTAACCAAGTGAATTTCTTTAAAAAACAAGAGTTTCCTGGTGGTCCATTGTTTAGGATTTACCACTTTCACCACTGTGACCTGGGTTCAACCACTGGTCTGGGAACCGAGATCCCACATCAAGCCACAGCATGCTGCAGCTGGGGAAAAAAAATACTGTCTTATTTAAGCTGAGGTTAAAATCTATTTCCTGTGGCTTTGCCCTCAGTGGGTACAATCACTACTCATCAAATGAGAGTCATGTCAGCTTAAATCAGGAGAACCTCACCCATCACTTACCCCAACTTTGTAGTGGTTGTCTCCATTTGAAATTTTTGAAAATACAGACATACACAGAGACACAGACTGAGCACACTGATGTGTTTACTGTCTGTCTTCTCCAACAGACCCAAGGGCAGGGATCACAAACTCTCAGAGCCCACTATACCATAGACACACAGCAGGTACTTAATACAGGCATGCAGCTCATGACTGTCAATGGTGATATCACAAGAGAGGGACGGCAGCTGCTTATCTCCAGACTCCCTGCGAAGACTCCCAGTCCCACCAGCTGGCTGGCCCCTTGAGATGGCCGTGGCTTCAGGGGATGCCATCCTGCTGCTTTTGTGCTCCTTACTGAGATTTCAGATCTCTTAGTCCCCTGTGCTTACTTGCACCTTGAAGACCTTTCTTTTATTCCTACCCCTTGCTGGACACAAGAAAACGCACGGCTCTTGCTTAGGAGAGACAGCAGGACTTCTGCTCTCGAACTTCCCTCCCCATCTGAGAGTTCTGTTCCTACCCAGCTGGACCCAGCCTGGGGGTGGGGTGGCACATGAACTACTTTTGAGTGTTCAGCATTACCTGATGTTCTTGCCTTCTGCATTTGGCCTGGAGGGTCTCTTTCTCACAGGGGCAGGAGGGACCTTACACCACTGGACAGGTACTTCTCAGATCTCTTCTCTTTGGCCCTGGTCTATTCTTAGTCAGGAGTTTGACTCCTATTCTTTCTAGTTTGTGATGTCACCTTTTTGTGGAGGCAGCCTACACTGCTGGTGCAATGGGGGAAGATGTGAAAGGATTCAAGGAAACTTGGGGAAAACAGCCCCTAACATCTCAAAGATATCTGCCCCATTTGTGTGGAAAGTAGGGCAATTTGCAGGGACTGAAATTAGCTATAGTTACTCCAAATTTCCGTCAGTCTCCAGAGTTTGTCAGTTCACTAGATTCTAGAAAGAAACATGACACTCGGGCAAGAGCACAGAAAAATTGCAAACTAAGTCTGCAAGGGTGCCTGTTTCTGCTGCTGCCAAAAAGTTTCTCCTGAATAGCTGATGTTGTGATAAAATAAGTATCTGTTGTGTCACTTAGGAGTGGGTGACAGGCTGGGCATCACTGAGCAGGGGAAGCTTCCTTGGTTGGTAAGTTTCCACACTTTCCTCCGAGGATAAGGCTCTCACTTTATGTGACAGGCAGTGAGGGTTTCCTCTGTTAGCTTTAGGTAAGGAGGGTAGAATGTACCTGCATCAGCTAGAGATGATTATATTAGATCTCACCTGTCTTGATAGCCCTACCTTGATCTGCTAAGCTGTGGGCAAATGAGATTTTATGCTTTATCACCAGGCTGCCAGATGGGGCTCAGGTAACTACATGTAAAATCCTGCGCTCTGTTGCACAATAGTTGATGTTTGCAAGAGAAAATGAGTATCTAAACCTTTTGATAGCATTTGTTCCTTCACAGCAAGAGAATATTGGAAGTTTGTGTAAGGCTTTATACTGCTGTGCTTAATCACTGTGACTTTTACAACTGCACGTTGCCTGGGGCGCAGTAAGTACTGGAAAAGCGCCATGAAGATGCCATTTGGCCTGCGGCTTCATCATCTTCAGAAATTACAGGAAAACAGGCACATCTGTCATTTCAAGCTCTTTTATTATAGTAAACAGTCCAAGATGCCACTCTTAATAATATGAGGTCACCACTAACCAAATTCTTTCTAGAATAATTTCTTCCTAGAACACATTACCAAGCAAGCATTTCTCTAGAATTCACTCCATTATCAAGTAGAGACCTGATAGGACATTCAAGACCTAGCAAAACCAGCATAAGAGCACCGTTAGAGGCAGGGAACTTTCTAAATTGAAGTCACAGTTAAAGATGCCAGTAAATGACTGTGCGCAGGCTGTGAGGTGCTGGTGCAAAGCTGTCCCTTCCTTCCTTCCTGTCTGTCTGTCTGTCTACTTAGGGCCACACCCATGGCATAGGGAAGTTCCCTAGCTAGGGGTCCAATTGCAGCTGTAGCCGCCAGCCTACACCACCACCATAGCAATGCCAGATGTGAGCCATGTCTGCTAACTACACCACAGCTCATGGCCACACCAGATCCTTAATCCGCCAGGGATTGAACCTGCATCCTCATGGATCCTAGTCAGATTCATTTCTGCTGAGCCACGACAGGAACTCCCGGGCTGTCCTTTCTGATGCCATGGTCCTGCCCTTTGTGGATCCCTGCAGTGCAGCTGTGGGTATCTTTGGGGTGGGATGAGTTCAGAATGGAAAAACCATGAAGAACATTTAAAATGAATAAATGTTAAAGGACTCAAGTTGGAGGAAAATTGACTTACCAAGAATGATCATCTTGGAGTAGAAGATTTTGGAGAATGGAAACTTAACATAGCTTTATTGGTCAGGAAAAAAAGCCCAGTGTTACCCAACACTAGAGTAGGATAAGGGCACTTTCTAAGTTTTCCTACTTGGACTCTCACCACCTAGGACAGATGGTCTAACTTAGAATTTCTGTGAAGTTTGGCCAATGAGAAGCAGAGTGGGTAGAGGCTATGCAGTATTGTGTTGCTTACTGGGCCCTGGATCTGAAAGAAGCAGCATCTATCTTGGTTTCACCTGAGGGAAGAGTTCACCTTCCATAGGGAAACCACTAGAGGGAAAGGCTCTGATTTAATGGAAAGTTTATAGTCTGACCTTGTTTTTAACGATGGGGAAGCCCTCTTGTCCATTGTGATTAGGGCTGGTCCTGGGTTAAATAAGGAAAAATTTTAAAATAAAATGACCTGACTAAAACATTTACATCCACTTAAAATATATAATTGTATGTTTTCTCTGATTTTGTGATGTGCAGCCAACATCTAACATCCTCTGATTAGAGATTGCTTCATCTTTTTTTTTTTTTTTGCATAAAGTACAACCATAATAAGTTGATTAAGTTTTCCGAGTTTACCTTCTTTAAAGTGGAATGAGAATTTAGTGGTCTCAGTTCTGAATGTTAGATTTTTACTTTTTTTTTTTGGCCATGCCTATGGCATGCTTTAGTTCCTGGGCCAGGGGTCAAACCCACATCACAGCAGCAACCCAATGTGCTGCAGTGACAACGATGGATTCTTAAACTGCTCCCAGAAGAGAACGCCCCAGATTTTTACATTTTTAAACCAATGCTTTATTTTTTTATTATAATTAAACTGTTTTAGAACTGTCTTATCACTTATTTAATAGCAGATTTTTTTTCGTAGCTTGTCATTATCAAGCTGTGTGGTAAGCACTTGATTTAGTTTTCCTAGCAAAGACGACTCTCACATTCATCCTTCATCTGTTTGTCATATTTAACTCACAGATTTACAATGATGGGCACAACTGGCATAAACAAGTTTGAGAATAGATGCAGTAACTTGGGTAAACACGAATCTTAGCTGGAAGCTGGTCCAGAGCCCTCTGCTAGCCACAGCATCCCCAAGGCATAGGCGGCCATTGGCATCTGTAAAAGAACTGCAGGACTCTGGCTAATCTAGGAGATGGTTAAAGGACCTTTATTAAGAGGGTTTCTACTATACATTTTCATTCATACATACAGGTAGTAACTCTTAAAGAACATTACTGCAAAACGTTTTCTCATATGGGTTCAGTAGAACTTGTCTTGATGAATGGCTAAGGCTTACTTACAATCAGTGAAGTCTGTCTGCACACATAATTGGTGCTCTAAAGCACTTCTCCCTGGCAATGTTTACACTGTGGCACTGTAATTGGTTTGTTCATCAGTCTATTTCTTTCCTTAGATGGAAGAGATAATGTTTCAGTCCACTCCTCATAGAGTTATTACAATTTTTAAATTAATAATTTCGAGATTTAATGAGCTCTTGTTCCATTTGTACATACTTGAGATCCTAGATATTTCTGTCAATGTTTTATATTTTTTCCTTCTCCTAAATACTGGTAACAATAAAGTATGATATGATAAAGATAATTTTAGAAAGAAAATAAATAGATATTTATTCTGTTGATACTAATTTGAGATAGATTTGGAAGATTTTAGAGCTGACAGAGCATGTATATTCATACACATAGAGAGGCAGAGAGAGGGGAAAGGAGATAGTCAAAGAATAAGAATGACAGATTTTATATTTATATTATATTCTCTCACACACACACATATATAGCAATGGATACAAAGAGACACAGAGACACACCCAGAGATAGGGAGACACCAAGACAAGAGTAGAGAGAGAAATAGAAGAGCAGACAGAAACAGAGGAAAACAGATAAGGAGAGAGAGAAAACACACACAGAAGGACAGAAAAAGACAAATAGAGATGCCATGTGAGAGGCAAAGAGAAACAGAGACATCTAGAGACAGGGGAAGCGCCTCCTAGGCCATGTCACTCAAATCAGCCCTATGTTTGCCCCGTGTGGCCAAACCATAGAGCCCCAGGTGCAGAGGGCACTGGCCAGGACAGAGAGGCAGGCCCGGGGACCCCAGGAGTTTACAGGGTCAGAGCAGGCAAGGGCAGGCCTCAGAGTAGGTCACAGCTTGGGCGTTAAGTAGATGGCCCTGCACCCTGTTCATACCTATTAAATAATGGTTTATAGTTCAAAATGTATTAAATTTTTTTTTTTTTTGGCTGCAGAAAAGTACTGAAGGAAATCTCTGTTGGAGAACTCAACCCAAATGAGACTGTGCAGGCAAATTTGGAAGCCCAGCTCCTTTCCAAGCTGGACCACCCTGCCATTGTCAAGTTCCATGCAAGCTTTGTGGAGCAAGATAATTTCTGCATTATCACGGAGTACTGTGAGGTGAGACTCTCCCACTTTTTAAAAAAAATGTCTTTTTTTTTTTTTGGTCCTTTTTTGTCTTTTTAGGGCCGCGCCCGTGGCCTATGGAGGTTTCCAGGCTAGGGGTCCAATCTGAGCTGAAGCCACCGGCCTAAACCCTAGCCACAGCAACACAGAATCCGAGCTGCATCTGTGACCTACGCCACAGTTCACAGCAACGCTGGATCCTTAACCAACTGACCAAGGCCAGGGATCAAACCCGCATCCTCATGAATGCTAATTGGGTTGGCTAACTGCTGATCCATGACAGGAACTCCTAAAAAAATCTTAATAAAAATCTGTTTCGCAGTAAAAAGCTGTCTATAAAAAGACATCTCGGGGAGTTCCCATGGTGGCGCAGTGGCAACGAACCCGACTAGAAGCCATTAGGATGAGGGTTTGACCTCCAGCCTTGCTTTATGGGTTAAGGTTCTGGCATTTCTGTGAGCTATGGTATAGGTCGCAGACAAGGCTTGGAACCAGCTTTGCTGTGGCTATGACGTAGGCCGGCAGCTGCAGCTCTGATTTGACCCCTAGCCTGGGAACTTACGTATGCTGCAGGTGCAGCCCTAAAAAGACAAAAAAAAAAAAATTGAGAAAGTAAACAGACATCTCAGAAGTTTAATTATCCAACTGCAAATTGACATATATAAAGACCTGGGATGTTGTGTCTTACAGCTAAGAGTAATCATTGCTGCATAATTTGTTTCTTTTTTTTTTGTCTTTTTTGTTGTTGTTGTTGTTGCTATTTCTTGGGCCGCTCCCTCGGCATATGGAGGTTCCCAGGCTAGGGGTTGAATCGGAGCTATAGCCACCGGCCTACGCCAGAGCCACAGCAACGCAGGATCCGAGCTGCGTCTGCAACCTACACCACAACTCATGGCAACGCCGGATCGTTAACCCACTGAGCAAGGGCAGGGACCGAACCCGCAACCTCATGGTTCCTAGTCGGATTCGTTAACCACTGCGCCACGACGGGAACTCCCTGCATAATTTGTTTCTGATAAAGGGTTTCGCCTATTGGAAAACTCAGAATGAATATATTTTAAGGAGGAATTGCTGCAGAAGAATGCCCCAGCATTTGTGTGTGTGTGTGTGTGTGTGTGTGTGTGTGTGTGTGTCAGGGTGGGTGGGTTCATCTTCCAGGCCTCTTACAATGGTCTGATTATTAGATGGACATTTAAATGCCATCACAGAGGCCTGGACAGAGCAGAGGGACACTGCCTGAGTCCTGGATTCTAGCTCTAAGGTTCACTTTCCCTATTGGAAACTTGGAAATGGAAATATGGGTCATTTCCTCCATGAAAATCCTTTA
This sequence comes from Phacochoerus africanus, assembly GCF_016906955.1. Taxonomy (NCBI): domain Eukaryota; kingdom Metazoa; phylum Chordata; class Mammalia; order Artiodactyla; family Suidae; genus Phacochoerus; species Phacochoerus africanus. The sequence continues at coordinate 81,826,884 of NC_062544.1, read as the reverse complement.
TATTAACTGATTTATGATTTATGGCTTCAAGTATTTGCAGTTTTCCTTCCCATGCCATGTTATCCCCGTGTGATAATAGCTGTGTATTGTACTGAGCCGTGAGTGAGTAGGAAGCTGCTTAGACAGATACCAAGGGGGCAGCTGACAGATGCAGCTGTGATGTGGGTCTGTGTGATCATCCCTCAGAGGCTAGGGAGAGGGGAGTTACAGGAGTTGGGTCAGAAAGAGAACACCCAGGCATGCTCAGAAGGTATCTCCCAGAACATTCCGAGAGCTAGCTTTAGCCAGACACACCTTGGGAGATTCTGGATTAGAATGAATTTAGTCTATCACCTGCATGTGGCTGGGGCCTAAGAGAAATGATGCTGGGAAGAAAGAATATGCTCTTTAGGATGGGAGGCAGGCCTCTTTGGAGTCAGAAACTTTGGATAACCTGAAGGTGCTGTGTGTTTGAGATGGAGAAAAGGAGAGGCAGGAGAAGAGCACCTCAAGGAGTCAAGAGGGCAACAGATACCAGCTTTGCTTTGCTTTGCACACTTGCTGGTGCATCATCCAAAATGAAACCAGTAGCCAAAGTTAGAATATCTGAAAGTTTGGATCATCCAAGTCTTGACTGTTCCCCTTCAGGGCGGTCTGCCCACCCCAGTCTTGCTGGGGATTTCTTCATCCAATCTTTTTTAAAAATTAATTTAATTTTTTTAAAAATCTTTTTAGGGCCACAGCTGCAGCATATGGAAGTTCCCAGGCTAGGGGTGGGATAGGAGCTACAGCTGCTGGCCTATATCACAGCCACAGCAATGCCAGATCCCAGCCATGTCTGTGACCTACACAGCTCACCATAATGCCAGATCCTTAGCCCACTGAGTGAGGCCAGGGATTGAGCCCATGTTCTCATGAATACCAGTCGGATTCCTTTCCCATGAGACTCGATGGGAACTCCTCCTCATCCAGTCTTGCCCCTCCTCTGCTTGGAGAGGAATGAGGTAAAAAAAGAAAAAGAACCAGGGCATGTTTGCTTCTACGTCCAGTAGATTGTTAAGAAAATCAGTAAAATGATGAGGTGGGCAGAGCGTGGGTAAGAACAATGACTCCATCAATCATGTCACTAATCCATGGGATTAATAACTAACCCAGGGATTTATAAATGTAGCTGCACTGTGATCCATCAGCTAAAATTTAATCATTTCTTTTATTTCCATTCAGTGAATAAACTTATCTTATGTGGGAAACAACTGACTACTATTGCTTGTGACTAATACTGCTCCTGCTTCAGCTTTCAGCACCTAGAATTTTCCATGACTCTTTCTTGGTCTTAAAATAGTTTTCACTGTAGTCAGTATTGTCCAGTGGAACTTTATGTGATGATAGTAATGCTGTATATCTGTGCTGTCCAAGACGGTAGTTGCTAGTCATATATGCCTCTTTAGCACCTAATGAAGTATGGCTAGTGGATTGAAGAGCTAGTCGTTAAACTTTACGTAATTTAAATTTAAATAACCATGTGTAGCTAGTAGCTACTATATTGAGCAGGTAAATGATAAGCTTTGACTTTCTCTGTATTTTTAATTATTAATGTAATTTTAATCTATCAGAAAAATTACAAAACACAGTGAACTCCTATAGACACTTTGTCCAGATGTGCCAATTGTTATCATTTTTCCACATTTGTTTTATTATTCTATTTATTCATCTTTATGTATGTATCTATTACTTATCTATGTATTTTTTCCTGGACCATGCAGACATGATGCCCCTTTGTCCAAAATCCTCCTGTGAGGTATTTTCTAAGGCTGAGGACATTTCCTTAATGTAACTAAAGTACAACAATCCAAATCAGGAAATTAACATTGATGCTATGCTAGGATGGAACCCAGCGGTTCTCAGTGTGTGATTCCAGACCAGCAGCATCAGCATCATTTGGGATCTTTAGTTAGAGATACAGATTCTCAGTCTCCACCCTAGTCCTACTGAATTCTAGGGCTGGGGTCTGGCAATCTGTGTTTTGACAAACGCACCAGGTGAATCTGAAGCACACTGATGTTTGAGAGCCACCCATCTAAATCCATAGTTCACTCTCGAATTGAACCCATTTGTTCAATGATGTCTTTAGAAAGGATGTTTCTCTAAGATTGCTTTTCCTCATGCAAGATCCAATCCTGGATCATCTGTGTTAATTTTTAAATGCTGATGGTTTCCAGGAGCTGAGCTGCACCTCCCTCCAGGGACGTTGCCATGGTGATGGCTACTGGCTCTTTGAGCAGCTGCCGGGCTTCCCAGCTCCATGGCTTCCCAGCTCCACCTGCTGAGCTGTCAAGATGCTGCTTTTCTGACTCTGAGGAATAATGTGTGCAGGGTGTGTGGGTCTCTAGTTTTTATTGCTAATAAAGATTCTTCTCATGTTCACACCCAAACTCGCTCTTAACTCACTCACGCAAGCCAGGCATTATCCTTTTTTTAGTGAGGTAAAATAGTAATATTGGAAATGGCATATGGCCAGATTCGCACCTCATAGGAAAATGTCATCACCATTGAAATAGCTGGGTTTTTTAACCTCCAAGTTTCGTTCTCTAATTTCACTTGGAATCTTGCAAAATTGAAATAAACATATAGAAATGCATTCATGAGGGCGCTATATCCACTACCCAATCCTTTGAACACATCATATCAGATTATGAGTATAAAAAACAACCCAATTCTCACAACTTTTTGTCAGGTCTAACCAAATCTCTGCTGGAGAATAGTTCCCAAACTACCAAAGTGGCAGAATATTTCAAATATTGCTATCTTCCATTCTCCCCTGGCCAGGGAAATGGGACTACTTGCAGTCCCCTGTCCCTCCTCCACAGTTTCACACTCTTCTTCTGTGCCCTTTCAGAATGTCCTCCTCCTGGCCCCACTTCTTCAGTTCCCACCCATCCTCCCAGACCTGCTGAAATGCCACCCCCTCTACAGAGGCTCCCATAATCTCCTGGGTGGAAATCCCTCCCCACTCGATCTGCAACTCTCATAGCATTTCATCTTAGTGATACTTAGCACATTATACAGAGCATAATCCATCTCAAACTTTCAACGTGGGGGATTGATCTTTTCTGATTCATTTTTGTATCACATCATGAACCAATGTAGTAAGCCACAAAGAAGTTAGTATTCAGGAAATTTCTTTTCTCTTGACAAATTTTCTACCATTTGCTTCTAGCTGCCTCTCACTTCATTTCTGTCAGACACTGGTGGTAAAAGGTAAAATATCCTTCCGTCTGTCATATATGTCGAAAGCACTTTGTCCTACCTTATTTTTCTGGCATAGCCTGCACTAGAGACCTGTGACTTCCACCTGAAGCTCTTCCATTTGGGTGTGGATGAGGTAGACCCAGAAACCTGGGCGTTAAGTTAGTAGACGCAATAGAGATCATGACCTTCAGGAGAGAATGTACATTTGACTATCAGGGAAGGTGGGACTTGTCTACTTCCTGCATTGTAATATTAACATAGCTAAGTAAAAATTGTACTAATCTTAAAAAAGATGTGGAATACAGTGGAACACTACTCAGCCATAAAAAGAATGAAATAGGAGTTCCCGTCGTGGCGCAGTGGTTAACGAATCCGACTAGGAACCATGAGGTTGCGGGTTCGGTCCCTGCCTTGCTCAGTGGGTTAACGATCCGGCGTTGCCGTGAGCTGTGGTGTAGGTTGCAGACGCGGCTCGGATCCCGCGTTGCTGTGGCTCTGGCGTAGGCCGGTGGCTACATAGCCTGCAGCTGGGTGACCTGAGCAGAAAACTATACCCACCAGCAAGGCCAGACTCTCCGGTTCTCAGCTGGGCCTCATCTTTGCTCAGTGCTCCATAAACACTGATACATTTTCCTTTATGACTCTATTTTTCTATTTCCACACTAGCCATTCTCCCTTGTTTTGCATTTTTTGTATCACATCATGAACCAATGTAGTAAGCCACAAAGAAGTTAGTATTCAGGAAATTTCTACCCCTACCCTGGGAACCTCCATATGCCGCGGGAGCGGCCCAAGAAATAGCAAAAAGACAAAAAAAAAAAAAGAAATAATACCATTTGCGGCAGCATGGATGGACCTAGAAATATCATACTAAATGAATAAGTTGGAGAGAAAAAAGACAAATATGATATTGCTTATATGTGGAATCTAAAATATGACACAAATGAACATATCTATGAAATAGAAAAAGATTCATAGACATAGAGAGCAGCCTTGTAGCTGCCAAGGAGGGAGATAGATTGGGAGTTTGGGATTAACAGGTGCAAACTATTATAAATAGAATAGATAAACAGCAAGGTCCTACTGCATGGCACAGAGAAGTATATTCAGCATTCTGAATGGATATACTTTAATGGAAAAGAATGTGACAGAGAATGTATATATATATATATATGTATAACTGAGTCACTTTGCTATGCCGCAGAAATTAAACAATATTGTAAATCAATTAATACTTCAATTTTTAAAAATCATGAAAATATTTTATCAATATAATCTAGTGCTCAACCTTGGAAAGCTTTCAGAACTTCTGAGGCCTGGGGCCCTCCTCCAGAAAGTCTGTTTTACTGGGTCTGGGGTATGACCACCATTCTAATGGGCATCCAGGGCTGAGAAATGCAAAACAAGGGAGAATGGCTAGTGTGGAAATAGAAAAATAGAGTCATAAAGGAAAATGTATCAGTGTTTATGGAGCACTGAGCAAAGATGAGGCCCAGCTGAGAACCGGAGAGTCTGGCCTTGCTGGTGGGTATAGTTTTCTGCTCAGGCCACCCAGCTGGATGCTATTATTCATGAAAATTACCCTCCTTGTACTCCTGGCTCCATGAGCAACCTTCTGTTCTGTTTCTCCTCAAACTTCCACATCCGAATTTTAGTATTTTTCCCGTGGTGGTTGCCTGGAGCAGTTTTTACTATGATGTTTGCCTGCTGGTGATTGTGTATTTCCCTCCTTTCTGCATGGATTAATTGGGGTTCTGTAAGAAAGTGCCATTCCACTGTTTCTTCTCCACTGATGTCTTTATTCAATTATTTATATCAGTATGGACTCATGGATATTTATTTCTCTGTCTTTATTAATTTTGTTTCTCAGATTGGTCCAGCTTCAGCTATTGGAGTTCCTTCAGGTTGGCTCCTGTGTCCTCTAAACATGCCCCAGTTCTTTTTCAAGAAGTGGGTTCTTATTTATGAATTATGTTTTTAGATTAGGAAACAAGTTCCCATAGAGGTGGAGTGATTTTCTGGCAGGCACATGGCTGGAATGTTGGGTTTTATGCAGGGAAGGACCAGGACCACAGGGGCATATGGAAAACTACTCCTTTTTTGTTTGTTTCTCTTTTATTTGGATTGCTCTTAGTCCTCCTTTAATATTTAATACAGTAACAATACCTGGATATGGATCAATAGAGATTGTTTTATTATTCTTATCAACAGTGTTAACCAGACATGTTTCAAATGGTGGCCCTAAACTAGATTTCAACACAGCCACACTAATCAAGCCTGTCTATGAGAATTTTGCAAAATATAAAACTGATACTTTCAGTTATAAGATGAACAAATTCTGGGGATTTAAAGTACAGCCTGGCAAGGGGGAGGGAGAGGGGGAGGGAGCAGGATGGATTGGGAGCGTGGGGTTAATTGATGCAGACTGTTGCCTTTGGAATGGATTAGCAATGAGATCCTGCTGTGTAGCACTGGGAACTATGTCTTGTCACTTATGATGGAGCATGATAATGTGAAAAAAAAGAATATATACATGTATGTGTAACTGGGTCACCATGCTATACAGTAGAAAATGAATAGAACACTGTAAACCAGCTATAATGGAAAAAAATAAAAATCATTATATAAAAAAAATAAAGTACAGCCTGGTGACCGTGGTTAATAGTACTTCACTGTACACCTGGAACTTTCCAAGAGACTAGATCTTTGTTCTCAACACACACACACACACACACACACACACACACACGTGTGTGCGTGGGAACCACTTGAGATATTAGATGTGTCAGTCCACTTGACTGCAGTACTCATCTCATGGTGCACATGTACACCAGTCGTCATGTTGTAGGTGAAAGCTACCCCTTCCCTTGGTTTATTCTCACTTATGTTCTGTATCTGTCAGTTTCTGTAATACAAATAAATACATAAACACATGTACATCAGTTTATACATGTAATAATATGTACAAATTGTTATAATTATTTTATTTTCTATCAATAGGAGACTAGATAGGGTCTGAAACAGTGGCGAGTGTATGGACTTTGACATAACACTGACTTCTTTAAAATCTTGGTCTGTTCCTTGAGCAAGTCAGTTCATTTCTCTGACCCCATTCTGATTTTAAGATAAATGCCACTTAGTATAGTATTAGGTTTTTTTGTTTTTTTTAAATAGGGATTCAAAATAATAAATGTTGAAAAAGGGAGTCTCAGAGCTTTGCCCCTTACTGTCAATAATGGGGCAAACTAGTTATTTTACTGGTTTATTATTTCAGTGCAACCTCCCTCTCCCTCCAAGCTGTTTTCTAGAAGGGGAGATATTTTACCTCTGAGTTTTTAGCTTGCGACCTTTAGTATGAGGACTCATATCAGGAGGAGTAAACAGGGAAATTCTTAAACACTAATGGGACCAATAGCAAGTTTTAGGCAAGTACTTTCTAAGGATCTGTTTGTACTATAAAAAAAGAATTTTTTTTTTTTTGGTCTTTTTAGGGCTGTACCTGCAGCACGTGGAGGTTCCCAGGGTAGGGGTCTAATCCAAGCTGTTGCTGCCAGCCTACGCCAGAGCCACAACAACGCCAGATCCAAGCCGTGTCTGTGACCTGCACCACAGCTCACACCAATGCCACTGAATGAGGCCAGGGATTGAACCTACAACCTCATGGTTCCTAGTCGGATTTGTTTCCACTGTGCCATGGGAACAGTGGGGAACTCCTAAAAAAGAAAATTCAAAGTCTCCTCTTATGTTTCTCATTTATACATAACTGTTAAATCAAGTTAAGTGGGTTAAGTTTTATAATGTTGAGGTTCTTGTGGGTCTCTCTAGACTCTTATAAGTGAATTTGGCAATAATATGGACCACCAGGCTTACTAGTATTCAGAGGGTGCTTATAACTTCATACTGGATGTATTAGATCCTCTGCTAGAGACAAACCCTTTGTTGTCCTTCAAAGCCACTGTTTATAGTCCTCAAGCTCTGTCTGAGCTCCCCACCATCCAGAACTGGTTGTTTATGAATGAGAGACACTCCTGGTATATTGACCATTGTGGCATTGATTAGTGACCTTCTGTCTTAGTCCATTCAGGCTGCTATAACAAAACACCATAGACTGTGTGGCTCATAAACAGCATAAATTTATTTCTCACAGTTCTGGAGACTGGTAAGTCTAAAGCCCAAGTTCTGGAAGATTCTGTGTCTGGTGAAAACCTGCTTCCTGGTTCATAGGTGGCCATCTTCTTGGTGTGTCCTCATGTGGCGGAAGCTGGGACGGAGCTCTCTGGGGTCTGTTTAATAGAGGAACTAATCCTGTTCATGAGGATTTCACCCTCCTGATTTAATCACCTCCTGAAGGTCTCACCTGTCAATACCATCAGCCTGGTGGTTGGATCTCAATATAGGCATTTTGGGGGACACAAACATTATCGGTAGCGGCATCCTTCCCAGTGTGAGCTCCAGGTGTCTGCACATCAGGACTGTACTCGGGGGTTCACACTGCCAAGATTGCTGCTGCTGAAGGGAATTAGCATTATCCTCAAAGAGGTAACATCCTATGAGAACCCTCTGGTTTTCAAAGGCAGCTCCAGCCTGAGTAGGTAGGGCTCTCTGAATTTTCACTGTGCCAACTCTGAGTCTAGGTTTTATTCAGCTAAAGAAGACCATAAATAATGTGTCTTGTGTTTTTATACACCTTTGATTCTTGTAAGTACCAAAATGAAAGTCATTTGACTTGTTCCATTTCCTTTCTTTGTTTAAACTATGAAATAATTTAACCTTTTCACAAAAAAGTTTAAGGCCACTGATATTTATTCAAAGTTGTCAATGTAAAATTGAAAAGTAAAGATAGTTTCATTGAAGAGAAATGTATGAATGCATTAATATCAAGGAATTCATAAACCCAATAGAACTTGGGCCATTTTGGGTATGGCTTTAACTGACATATAATGACTGTGTAAATATGTGATCAAAAATAGAATCAGAATAATCCACTCCAAAAAGTTTATTTTTTAAATAAACATACCAGTGATTTATAGATGAAAACATTATTTCATGTCACTACTTAAGAGAAATAGGGGTTCTCTTGTGATGCAGCAGGTTAAAGATCCTGCAGTGGCTCTGGTCATTGCTGTGGTATGGGTTTGATCCCTGGCCTGGGAACTTCCACATTCCACAGATGCAGCCAAAAAAAAAAAAAAAAAGTTCTACCATTTTATTCTTGTTCACGTACATTTCTCTCAGCAGGAAAAACACTCTAAAAAAATTTGAAAGAAAATTAGCAAATAAACCCAAGAGTACTCAGTTATACCATCAGATGTAAATGTCCTGATACAACATGGTGTTCTTTAGTAACTATTTAGAGAATGGATTTTCTTATTTTACTTGTGAAAGCATAATGTGGCTGGACATATTCCTCACTTTTTAAAATTTTATGATTTTTATTTTTTCCATTATAGTTGATTTACAGTGTTCTGTCAATTTCTACTGTATAGCAAAGTGACCCAGTCATACATATATATATACTTTTTCTCACATTATTCTCCATCATGTTCCATCACCAGTGACTGGATATAGTTCCCTGTGCTACACAACAGTCCCTCAATTTTTATGAACTCCATTTACAAGTTTAAAAATAGGAGTTCCCATCATGGCACAGCAGAAACGAATCTGATTAGGAGCCATGCGGGTTTGATCCCTGGCCTCACTCAGTGGGTTAAGGATCCAGCATTGCCATGAGCTGTGGTGTAGGTCGAGACATGGCTTGGATCCCGCATTGCTGTGGCTGTGGTGTAGGCCAGTAGCTGTAGCTCCTATTCGACCCCTAGCCTGGGAACCCCCATATGCCATGGGTGCTGCCCTAAAAAGCAAAAAAAAAAAAAAAAAAATTTAAAAATCTGTCATTATACAATAATTATTATTCAACCATGACTTTCTCAAATTCATCTTCTGCCTTTGAAAATTTTCAATCTATTGGACAAAACATTTCCATTGATAGGTGAGATATTAAGTATTTGGCCCATTTGTGCAGCAGTAGTGTGGCCCATGACCTATCCCAAAGTCACTTAGGGTGCTTGTTAAAAAATACGGATTCCTTGGTTCTCTGAATTTACTGAATCAGAGTCTGTAGATAAAGCCCAGGAATATGTGTTTTCAACAAATAACTTGGATGTGTCTGATGCATGCAAAATTTTGAGATTCATTGCAAAGATGTATCAGGAGCTTATTAAAGAAGAGATAAAGTGTGAGGGAAGTGCATCTTAAGAGTCTGACCCAGAGAATTAATCAGGGACAGCTCTTTCATTCTAAAAGGAAAAAGTAGGGCAGAAAAATTTTTCAAGTTCCTTCCAGCCCTAAAATCCTGAGATTATTTTGTCCTTGGTGTATGCTTTGAACATTAAAATCTCATTGTATCCAGGCTTCTGAGAAGGCTCTCCTCTGTCTTTTAAATTGATGTAAGTGCTTCTATGGATGACTTCAGAAAATATGGATTAATTTTTTAAATTGAATCCTTTTAGGATTTAAAACATTTTAATGGCAATCAAAGATGGAGTTCAGGCACTGTATTTGAGTTGCTCTTCATTTCTTCAGGGTTTTGGCATTTCAAAGTCAATCTGAAGTTGGCTAACTTGGATGGCAGAGAGGCGAGACCACTAATCCATCAAATGACATATTTTGGGTTACAGATTTTTGAAACCTTAGAAGTTAACATCAAGGCTTTTATTGCAACTTTCAAGGGGTGATATTAGTGAGGAAAAGCCTTTTCTGTCAGCAGTATAGACTTAGGGCAACAGTAATACTAGGTCAAGTTAAGTCAATACCCTTTTCATTAGAGTTGCCTTAGCAGTGAAAGTCATCATTAAATATTTCTCAAAGACAAAATCAAGGAAACAGAACAGGCCTACAGATATTGTAATAAGAACTTCTTAGACCAAGGTTCCATCCAAAACATTTGGTTTTTACTTTGCAGGTGGCTTAGTGAGAGAAAGTAATACACACTTTTCATATTGGTGAATTAAAATCAGACTGCTTCACAAAAATTATATTTCTTTTTCATATGAAGTGTAATTTGTTGTGTCTTAATTTGTGAGTGGCTTGACTACCTGAATTAAAACCCAGAAAAGCTGCAGAGTGTTTATTTAAAAACAAAGTAACTCCAGAACGATTAGCTTTTTTTTTTTTGGAGATAAATCTGCAAAATGAAAATTGTAGGGGGAGTAACTTGAGGAGGATAAGACCCAGCTCTCTGATTAATTTAATCTTTGGGTATTTTGTCCTCTTGTTGATTGACCACGTCCCTTGCTTCATTCTAAGAACATTTCTTCTTATGATTCCACCTGGAGAGTAAGGGGGAATTTGTGTACCCTCCTTTGACATTTTGCCTTAAGGCCTACCAGTGAAGTCTCCATTCGTTCCCCCGCCCGCCAGTAATCTAAATATATATTTCTTTCATGATAGGAAATTGTGCACACACTTAACATGGGTGCAGAAAACAGACGAGCAACTTCTATTCACCACTTGAGAGGGGAGCATAAGGAGGTGATAGACTAATAATAAATGTCACCTAGCAAGTATGCTTCTCTAGGCAAGGCAATTCAAGGGAAACATAGTTCTGCTCACTTACAAAGAAAATAATACCAGGGGGGATTAAGATGGTGGAATAGAAGGACTGGAGCTCAACTTCTCTCCTAAAAACAACAAAATTCACAACTAAAGACTGAGCACACTTCACCAAAATGGACCAGAAACCTTAAAAAAGATACCCTACTCCAGAAGAAAAAGAGGAGGGCACATCAAGAGGTAGGAGGGGCAATTTCACGATATAAACAACCACAACCTCCTGGGTGGGAAGCTACACAGACTGGAAAGTAACTGCTTCTCAGAGACTCACCTACAGGAGTGAGAGTTCTGAGCCACACATCAAACTCTCATGTGTGGGGATCTGGCACAGGGAGAAAGAGCCCCGGAGCATCTGGCATTGAAGGCCAGTGGGGCTTGTGCGCAAGAGCTCCACAGGACTGGGGGAAACGGAGACCCCATTCTTAAAAGGCACACACAGACTTTCACATGCACTGGGTCCCAGGGCAAAGCAAAGTCTCCATAGGAATCTGGGTCAAACCCGACTGCAGTTCTTGGAGGACATTCTGGGAAAACAGGGGTGAATGTGGCTTGTGGTGGGGGAAGGACATTGGAAGCAAAGCTCTTGGGAGTATTCAGCAGTGTGCCTTACTCTGGAGGTGGCAATTTTGGGAAAATCTGGCCCCACCTGTCAGCCAGCTGCGGAGAAGCCCCAGGGCAAACAACAACCCAGGTGGGATCACAGCCCCACCCCTCAGTAATCAGGCTGCCTAAAGACCCCCCAGGCACACAGCTGCCTCTAATCCCATCCAGAGACTAAGCCCCACCCACCAGAGGGATTAGAATCAGCTCCTCCTACCATGGGGCAGGCATCAGTTCTTCCCATCAGGAAGCCTACACCAAACCTCCATACTGACTTCAGCCACAGGGGGGCAGACATCAGAAGTAAAAGAGGCTACAACTCTATTATCTGTAAAAAGGTCACCACACCAAAAACCTATAAAAATGAAAAGACAGAGATCTATAATGCAGATGAGGGAGAAAGAAAAAGCCCCAGAAAAACAGCTAAGCCATGAGGAGATTCTCAGCCTCCAGGAAAAAGACTTTAGACTGTTGATGCTGAAGATGATGCAAGACTTTGGAAATAAACTGGAGGCAAAGATGGATAACTTTCAGGAAACACTGACCAAAGAGACACAGAATATAAAACTTAAACAAGAAGAGCTGAAATAAAAAATTCACTAGAAGCAGCTAACAGCAGAATACAGGAGGCAGAAGAACGAATAAGCGAGGTGGAGGACAGATTGGTGGAAATTACGGATGCAGAACAGAAAAGAGAGAAAAGATTGAAAACAAATGAAGAGAGTCTCAGAGAACTCTGGGGCAACGTGAAACGCACCAACATCCGTATTATAGGGGTGCCAGAAGGAGAAGAGAGAGCAGGGGACAGAAAAAATATTCCAAGAGATAATAGCCAAAAAATTCCCTCACATGGGAAAGGAACCACTCACGCAAACCCAGGAAGCACAACGAGTACCATATAAAATAAACCCAAGGAGGAACACCCTGAGACACATACTAATCAAACTGACCAAAATTAAAGAGAAAATCTTGAAAGCAGCTAGGGAAAAGAAACAAATAACGTACAAGGGAACCCCGATAAGGCTATTGGCCGATTTTTCAACAGAAACTCTGCAGGCCAGAAGGGAGTGGCATGATATACTCTACGTGATGAAAGGAAAAAAACCTCCAACCAAGATTACTCTACCCAGCAATGTTCTCCTTCAGATTTGAAGGAGAAATCAACACCTTCACAGATAAGCAAAAGCAGAGAGAATTCAGCAACACTAAACCAGCCTTACAACAAATACTAAAGGAACTTCTATAGGCAGAAAAGAACAAGAGAAGAAGGAAAGGAAAAAGAGCAGCAAAAACAAATCCAAAGTAATTAATAAAATGGCAATAAGAACATACATATCAATAATTACCTTAAATGTTAATGGACTAAATGCCCCAACCAAAAGACATAGATGGGCTGAATGGATACAAAAACAAGTCCCATATATATGCTGTCTCCAAGAGACCCACTTCGCTTCTAGGGACACACACAAATAGAAAGTGAGAGGATGGAAGAAAATATCCCATGCAAACGGGAATCAAAAGAAAGCTGGAGTAGCAATACTCATCTCAGACAAAACAGACTTTAAAATGAGGAATATTTTAAGGGACAACGAAGGTCACTACCCAATGATCAAAGGATCAATCCAAGAAGAAGAGATAACAATTTTAAATATCCACACACCCAACACAGATTCACCACAATATATAAGGCAACTGCTAACAACCCTAAAAGGACAAATCAACAATAACACAATCATAGTGGGGGGCTTTAACACCCCTCTTACAGCAATGGACCGATCATCCAGACAGAAAATCAATAAGGAAGCACAGGCCCTGAATGAAGCATTAAACCTGATGGACTTCATAGATATTTATAGGACATTCCATCCCAAAGCAACAGAACACACATTCTTCTCAAGCGCACATGGAACATTCTCTTAAGATTGATCACATCCTGGGCTACAAATCCAACCTCGGTAACTTTTAAGAAAACTGAAATCATACCAAGCATCTTTTCCAACCACAACGCTAATACGACTGGAAATCAACAAGAAGAAAAAAACCTGGAAAAAAACACAAACACGTGGAGACTCAACAACATGCTACTAAACAACCAATGGATCACTGAAGAAATCAAAGAGGAAATGAACAAATACCCAGAAGCAAATGACAACAAAGATACAACACTCCAAAACCCATGGGATGCAGCAAAAGCCATTCTAAGAGGAAAGTTTATAGCAATACAAGCCCACCTCAGGAAACAAGAAAAAGCCCAAATAAACAAGCTAACTTGACATCTAAAGCAGCTCGAGAGAAAAGAACAGACGAGGGAGGCCTAAAGTTAGCAGAAGGAAAGAAATCATAAAGATCAGAGCAGACATCAATGAAATAGAAACGAGGAAAACCGTAGAAAAGATCAATGAAATAAAAAAGCTGGTTCTTTGAAAAGATCAGCAAAATTGATAAACCCTTAGCCAGACTTATCCAGCAAAAAAGAGAGAGGACTCACATCAATAAAATTAGAAAGGAGAAAGGAGAAGTAACAGCAGACACCACAGAAATACAAAGGATCATAAGACACAGCTATATGCCAATAAAATGGAAAACCTAGAAGAAATGGACAAATTCTTAGAAAAGTACAATCTTCCAAGACTAAACCAAGACGAAATAGCAAAGATGAACGGACCCATCACAAGAACTGAAACTGACACTGTGATTTAAACACTTCCAGCAAGCAAAAGTCCAGGACCAGATGGCTTCACAGGCAAATTCTATCAAACATTTAGAGAGGAGCTCACACCTCTCCTTCTGAAACTACTTCAAAAAAAATTGCAGAGGAAGGGATACTCCCAAACTCATTCTGTGAGGCCACCATCACCCTGATACCAAAACCAGACAAAGATACCACAAAAAGGGAAAACTACAGGCCAATTGCACTGATGAACATCGATGCAAAAATCCTCAACAAAATACTAGCAAACCGCATCCAACAATACATTAAAAGGATTGCACATCATGATCAAGTGGGATTTATCCCAGGGATGCAAGGTTCTTCAACATCCCTAAATCCATCAGTGCGACACACCACATTAACAAACTGAAGAATAACAATCATATGGTCCCCTCAATAGACGCGGAAAAAGCCTTTGACAAAATCCAACACCCATTCCTGATAAAAACCCTTCAGAAAGTGGGCATAGAGGGAACCTACCTCAGCATGATAAAGGCCATATACGACAAACCCACAGCGAACATCACTCTCAATGGTGAATGGCTGAAAGAATTCCCGCTGAGATCAGGAACAAGGATGTCCGCTCTTGCCACTACTCTTCAACACAGTTCTGGAAGTCCTAGCCACAGCAATCAGAGAAGTAAAAGAGATAAAAGGAATCCAAACTGGAAAGGAAGAAGTAAAACTACCACTGTTTGCGGATGACATGATAATATACCCAGAGAACCCTAAAGACTCTGCCAGAAAACTGTTAGAGCTCATCCATGAATTTGGCAACATCGCAGGATACAAAATCAATACACAGAAATCGACGGCATTTCTATACACTAACAATGAAAGAGCAGAAAGAGAAATTAGGGAAGCAGTCCCGTTTACCACCGCATCCAAGAGAATAAAATACCTAGGAGTAAACCTACCTAAAGAGACAAAAGACCTGTACTCTGAAAACTATAAGCCACTGACGAAGGAAATCGAAGATGACACAAATAGATGGAAAGACATACCATGCTCGTGGACTGGAAGAGTCAATATTATCAAAATGACTATACTACCCAAGGCAACATACAGATTCAATGCAATCCCTATCAAATTACCAAGGACATTTTTCACAGAACTCAAACAAAATATTTTAAAGTTTGCTTGGAAGCACAACAGACCCAGAATAGCCAAAGACATCCTGGAAAAGAAAAATGGGCTTGGAGGAATCAGGCTCCCGGACTTCAGACTCTACCACAAAGCAACAGTTGTCAAAACTGCATGGTACTTGCACAAAGACAGACATACAGATCAGGGGAACAGGATAGAAAGCCCAGACTTAAACCCATGCACCTACAGCCAACTAATCTATGACAAAGGAGGCAAGGATATACAATGGAGAAAAGACAGCCCCCTCAATAAGTGGTGTGCTGGGAAAACTGGACAGCCACATGGAAAAGAATGAAATTAGAACACTCCCTAACACCATACACAAAAAGAAACTCCAAATGGATGAATGACCTAGATGTAAGGCCAGGCACCATAAAACTCTTAGAGGAAAACATAGGCCAAACACTCTCCGACATAAACCACAGCAACATCTTCTCAGATCCACCTCTTAGAGTAATGACGGTAAAAACAAAAATAAACAAATCGGACTTAGCTAAACTTAAAAGTTTCTGCACAGCAAACGAAGCCCTAAACAAAACGCAAAGACAACCCACAGAATGGGAGAAAGTCTTTGCAAGTGAATCGACTGACAAGGGTTTCATCTCCAAATTTTATAAACAACTTCTGCAGCTCCATACCATAAAAACAAAAAATGGGGCAGTAGATCTAAACAGACAGTTCTCCAAAGAAGATACATAGATGGCCGAGAAACACATGAAAAAATGTTCAGCATCACTCATTATTAGAGAAATGCAAATCAAAACCACTCTGAGGTACCACCTTACACCAGCCAGCATGGCCATCATCAAAAAGTCTACAAACAAGAAGTGCTGGAGAGGGTGTGGAGAAACAGGAACCCTAGTACACTCTTGGTGGGATTGTACATTGGTGCAACCGCTGTGGAAAGCAGTATGGAGAGTCCTCAGAAAACTAAAAATAGAACTCCCATTTGATCCAGCAATCCCACTCCTGGGCATCTATCCAGAGAAAACCACGACTCGCAAAGACGCATGGACTCTGTTGTTCATTGAAGCACTATTTACAATAGCCAAGACCTGGAAACAACCTAAATGTCCATCGACAGAGGAGTGGATCAAGAAGATGTGGTACATATACATAATGGAATATTACTCAGCCATTAAAAAGAATGAAATACCAGCATTTTTAGCAACATGATGGATCTAGAAATTATCATGCTAAGTGAAGTCAGCCATACAATGAGACACCATCAAATGCTTTCACAGACATGTGGAATCTGAAAAAAGGACAGACGGAACTTCTTTGCAGATGTGATACTGACTCACAGACTTTGAAAAACTTATGATCTCCAGAGGAGACAGTTTGGGGGGTGGGGGGATGTGGCTGGGCTGTGGGATGGAAATCCTGTGAAATTAGATTGTTACGTTCATTATACAACTACAGATGTGATAAATTCATTTGAGTAATAAATACAAATGAAAAAATTAAAAATTTTTTAAAAATTATAAAAAAGAAAAAATAATACCAAAGCTCATACAAACGTGTAGGAATTTGTGTTTCTTTAACTAGCTTAGTTTAAAAATAACCTTAGGAAATGAAAAGCGGCATTGCAGTATAGGGATAAATTCCTGTATGTTATTTTAACATACAGACAAATTTTAGCCTTACTGAGGTAGACACTTATATATACAAAGGCCTTTTTCATAGGGGCTGTTATACTTATGTATGACTGTCCTAAATATTGGCTTGAAGCTGTCAACTTCCTTGATCTTTCACTAAGGCAAACTTTTCATTTTTTTAATTTTCATTTTATTCCTTCCTTCCTCCCTTCCCTCCTACCTTCCTTCCTTCCTTCCTTTCTTCCTTTTCTTCCCTCCATTCCTGCTCTTTGGTTTTCTGTCACTTTTTATCTGAAGCTATTCAGGAAAGGGACGTCAACATGTTGATAGTTTTCTTTATTCCATTGGAGGTGTTTTATCATATTCAGAGAATCCAAATTAAAAGAAGATCTTGTTTTTTGATTAAAATTTTTTTTTTCTTTTTCATGTGAGAGGCAGGTTAGGTAGAGGCCTCTTGAATAGAAAAGGAAATCTGGGATTGGAAAAATGTATGTATTTCCGCTCACCTTTCATCTGAAGGGCTTTTGTGTCTACTTCTCAGGATGCTTTAATGATCTAATGTCAGAAGTGTTTTGTGCAACTTATGGAAACATTATGACAGTAGAGCTTGTATGATCCAGCAGAATTCTGACAAACTCTAGCTTAAAAAGAGAGGGAAAGAGTTCCCATCATGGCTCAGCAGTTAACAAATCTGACTAGCATCTATGAAGACGCAGGTTTGATCCCTGGCCTCTCTCGGTGGGTTAAGGATCCAGCATTGCCATGAGCTGTGGTATAAGTCACCAACGCAGCTCGGATCCTGTGTTGCTGTGACTGTGGCATAGGCCAGCAGCTATAGCTCCAACTGGACCCCTAGCCTGGGAACCTCCATATGCTGAGGGTGTGGCACTGAAAAAAAAAAGAGAGAGAGGGGGAATATAAAGGCAGTCTTGGAGAATGAAAAGGAGACAAAGATCTTTTTGACAAGGAGGCACATATTCAGTTCAAACTATATGATCTTCCTGGGCCAGAAAGTCCAGCAGCATATTGAGTTTCAATGAGGGTGCAAGTTGTTTAATATGCCATTTTTGACTCGTCATGCCCCGTGTAAAAGGAGAAAAAAATGCTAGGCAAATATTTACACATTTTACTGAAAGGAAATAAAAATGCATTACAAATGAGTTATTCAATTGACCTCATGTTTGATTAGAAATAATTTCTCTTTATCTCTTTCATTGCATACAAGTGCTTTTACTTTGCATCTAACGATGATGACTCTGTCAGGCATCCTAGGGGTGTGGCCTTGAGCTGTGAGAAATTTGTCAGCGTTTATTCAAGACTTTATAGGCCAAAGTAGATGCTTAGTTGAGAAGAGGGCTCAGGAGGCTGGCAGTATTAGGGCAAGGAGAAGAGAAAGGGTCTCTGTAGAGCCAGCGGGCCCTGTGATAAACAGTGGCTGCTGTGGGTCAGCTCTTGTTGAGAGAGAGAGTTTTTAAATTCCTAACTGAAGGAAAGTTTGAAAACTTATGCTGTTTTGTTTCAGGGCCGAGATCTGGACTATAAAATTCAGGAATATAAAGAGGCTGGAAGAACCTTTCCAGAGAGTCAAATAATAGAATGGTTTATCCAGCTGTTGCTAGGAGTTGACTACATGCATGAAAGGTATGTGCATCTGTTACTGAGGGATAGTGTTGTATTAACAATCACATCAGAACTTGAAAAAATGTCCACAAGATACACAACTATAGGTAAACATCTACAGTATGCTTTTTCATGAAGAAACTATTCAATGATTGTATCTAGAGGATATACTTGATTACCTTTTTTTTGTTGTTATTCTAGAAATCAAACCAGCCTTAAATACAAGGCAGAAACTTGTATCCTATATCTGATCCTATTCTGTGAGCCACAAGAGGTTCTCAGATACCTTGAGCATACTATGGATTTATTATACCTCCCAGTGGGCTTGAGCTGTGAACACCCTAGCATGCTGCAGGTGAACTGCGTGGTTACTTTGGACCGTGTCAGTACACATCTGGATGTGTTCACATCCCCAACGAACTGAGGGACTGAGGCAGAAAATATGCTAAGTATTCAGACTGAAAGTCACTTTTGATACTAAATATCTGGTAAAGGTCAAACTATGAGTTCAATCATCTATAATTTGCCTTTGCAATCTCTGCCTCAAAACTGTATTTCAAAACTTTTTATTCTTTTTTTCTGCAGGTCAAAAGTAAGACGTTTTAGATGTTAAATATTTTATAGACCTGTCACATGATATGAATAAATTTGAAAAGATGGATATACACAGACACATAAAAGTAGCTCCTCTGAGGGGTCCATGTTAGCTTACAACTTAAAAGTTGGTAGAACATGTGATAACATTCTTCTTGAACAAAAGTGTAAGTTTATAGGGTACACCAAGGTCTGGCTATCCATGGATGTCATATAGCTTAAATGTGTTATCTGTGCTTTCTCATGGCGTAGAAAGTAATCCAATTATTGTCTGCTTTGCCATCTATCTTCTGAAACATATGCTTGATGGGGCAGATAGCCACTGACTTATTGACAGATAGCTGCTAACTTATTGACTTATTGAAAACTCACAACAATCCTTTGAATGGTGTCAAACTATCCTAAGAGACAAAGATAAAAGAATATCAAATAATCTTTTAATAAGATGCTAAAGCTGCTGGATATAAGACTTCCATGTACATAGTTATATTTGTATCCCTTTTATTTTCTCTACTGTCCCTTGGTATATTTGTTAGTTTAGACATAAGGAAAACAACACATATAAAGATGCCAACTTTGGTGCTCAGTGTGGAAAATATAAGCCTGAAATCTGGTTGATCTAGTTACCCAAATATTTTTCATTACATTTGGTTCTGCTTAGTAATAGTTAAATGAGTTTTAAATATTCCTTCAAAGAGAGGATTTAAATCTCTTTTGAATCCCTCAACATTCTAGGGAAGTCATTAAATAGGGCTAAATGTCTGGGCGTTTGTGGATCTGAAATACCGTTTTTTTGTGATTCAGATAACAAATGATGCCTCTTTCGTTATGTTATTATAACCAATCATTGTAAAGTTTTTCTCTATAGACGGAGAAATTTAAATTTTATATTTAAGTTTGTTCATTTGCTTACTAAATAGTGATAAGTTAAAAATAAAGCCTAACATCAAAGATATGTTAGTAAACCAGCAGAGAGAAAACATGTGCCCCAGTAGCTGTAAATGGTGTAGCATGGTGGGTATGCAAGATTCAGAGCCTCTACTACATGTGTTTTATGACCTTGGATAATCTGTGTAACCTCTCTGAACATTTGTTTCCTCATCCATAAAATAGGGATCATAATGAGACTCTCCTTGCTTACTTTATAGGGCTATGGGGAATATGCATTGAGATATTACACGCTTGGAAAGTTTGCAAACTCTCAAGTCCTATGTAAATATTGTCATTTGTGGTTGTAATTCAATGTAGAATGAGAGCCAAGCCACCAGAAAGGGTAAAAGAATCTCTGACAATAACAAGTGTTGACAAGGATGTGGAGCTACTGGAATTCTTTGCATTGCTGTTAGGGTGTGAATTGGTAAAAAACACTTTGGAAAAATGTTTGATAGTACCTCCAAAGCTAGACATTCAAATACCTTGTGACCCAGTAATTCTGTTCTGGAGATGAAATATGAGTATCTATGTCCAACAAAAGACATGTACAAAAATGACCTTAGAAGCCTTATTTGTAATGGCCAAAACACAGAAAATGTCCATTCACAGTTGGTTAAATAAATCATGGTGTAGTCATACAAGGGGACACTACTTTGCAGTAAAGAACATGTGATTGATGAATCTCAGAGATGTGATGTTGAGTGAGAGAGACCAGATACAGAAGGGAGTACTGTATGACTCCATTTATATGATGTTCAAAAGTGAGCAAAATCAATGTATGGTGAGTCAGAATAGAGGTTACATTTAGAAGGTGTTTTGACTGAAAGGGGAACAAAGAAGCCTTCTGGGTTGCTGGAAATGTCCTACATTTTGATTTGGGTGGAGGATTACAAGTGTGATATATATCACAAGTATTACATATGTTATATGTATCACAAGTATCACATATGTGATATGTATTACAAGTTCATAAGCCTAAGATTTGCACACTTTAGTGTAAATAATACTCTAAAATAGACAATATGTATGTAAAGAAAATGACAGTTTAAGTGCTATAGGCAATCAGAAGAGGGATAATGTTTTTATTTGGGGGAATCAATGAAGTTTTCTTGGAAGAAGTGTTATTTGAACCACGGTGGGTTTTGTCTTTTTTTGGGGGGAGGGGGCCTGCACCCATGGCACATGGAGGTTCCCAGGCTAGGGGTCCAATCAGCTGCAGCTGCCAACCTACACCACAGCCACAGCAATGTCGGATTCTTAACCCACTGAGTGAGGCCAGGGATTGAACCTGAGTCCTCATGGATGCTAGTTGGGTTCATTAACCACTGAGCCATGATGAGAACTCTGCAAAGTGCATTTTGAATGTGGTGAAAGATGGGTCAGACCTTTCCAGACAATAACGAACAGAGTGAGCAAAGTCACAGAGCTGATAAAACAGCACTTTTAGGGTGAATGATGAGTGGTTCCATGGGCAAGGCTCTTGGAGTATGTGAGTGGAGCTATGAATCAAGGTAGGTTTAGGTCAGATTGTAGAGGGCTTGATTTTGTAGCATTGATGTTGAGTCCACAGAAGCCTTCTGAGTGGAACTGTAATGTAATCTTCCTGGAAATCCCAGATCTTCAGGAAGATTAGATGACAAATTATAGAGGATAGAGGGGGGCTTGGGCTATCAATCTGGAATCTTTTATAACATCCGCGCATGGGATCATAAGACCTGAGCTAAGGTGGCAGCAGTGGGCAGCGTACGGAAAGCCAAGAGTGAACTTGACAAATTTGACATGAAGCAGATATGTGAGTGGTGCTAGGAGAAGGTCAAAGATTAACCTGTTCATTATTTGAGGGTGAGTGAGAAGTTGCAAAATCAAATTTGAAGTTGTGGGTGGAGGATAGCATTCTTCTTTGCAGGTTTTAGGTTTGGGGTTCCTCTTTTGGCATTCTTTCAGGGCTTTATTTTTTTTGGCAGATTCTTGCCTACATGTAACTCTTGTTTTCTAGCACTATTAGGAATTTCACCTTGAAAAATTTCTCACATTTCTGGGAATTTGGGGTGTGATCAGAGGTAGGTGTCTCCATCTTGTTTAATCTTCAGGAAAGTTTTCAAGTGGAAAAATGCTATATATTATTCCTAATCATAAATACATAATCTACTTTTCACTTCTATAGTTTTCAGTATTTGCATAGTTCTAAGATATGTTTCCTTCAGAGATTAAACTTATTTATCTTAATTATCAATTAAAAAAATTTAAATCCAAGAGAATGATTCTTTTAGCATATGGCATAGACACACATAATGATATAAAAAGCTAAGAATATGCACAGTTCACTCAAAGCTACCTTGAGAATATAGCATTAGAACTCCTTCCTCATGACCAACACAGAACCCTGACCTTGGTGATTTAGGACAATCATTTACTGCTCTTGTTGTCTATTGGTAGCTGCAGATCAGCTACAAGCCTTCCCTACCTACTGCCTGCACTGAAGGATCAGCTCCTGTCTGGGATGGGCTTTCTCATGGCGAGGGAAAAGCAAGAGTCAAGGGAAACACTGAGTGGTTCTTAAAGATTCTGCTCAGACACGCTGATTGTCTGATTTGTTTGCATGCCCTTGACCCTAGCAAGTCACATGACCAAGCCCGGTGTCATAGTCACACTATTCCTCCCAAAGGGGACACTCACTGCCAGACAATGGATGTGCAAATATTTGGGCACATGAATACAGCCTCCCTCAGCTTTCTACCAAAATCTTTCAAACTATAACCAATACAATAGATCTATCTCCAAAGCATTATTCCAGCATTTTCCTCTTATGGCCTATAGAATATGTTAAAATGTATTTTGAAAATTACAGATAAGTTAGGAAGATTACTTTGGAAATAAGAAGATGGATTTGGCTCCTCTGTTGCAAATACCTTGCAAATTATTTTAGTGCACATGATGGTTAATTTTTCTTTTCTTTTCAGGGTTGCACCTGTGGCATATGGAAGTTCCCAGGCTAGGGGTCAAATCAGAGATGCAGCTGCTGGCCTACACCACAGCCACAACAATGTGGGATCTGAGCTGCATCTGTGACCTAAACTGCAGCTTGCAGCAACACTGGATCTTTAACCCACTGAGTGATGCCAGGGATCAAACCAGCATTCTCATGGATACTAGTTAGCTTCTTAACCCACTGAGCCACACCGGGAACTCCAATGTGATGGTTAATTTTATGTGTCAGTTTGAGTGGGCCATGAGGTTCCAGATGACACATTGCTTCCAAGTATGTCTATGAGGATGAGATTAGCGTTGGGATCAGTGGACTCTGTAGATTGCTTTCTCCATAAGCTTGGACACCGTTCAATATCTTGAAGCCTGAATAAAACAAAAGGCAGAGGAAGGAGGAATTTTCCCCCCATTTTCTTGCCTCACTGATGAGCTTGGACATTTCAACTCATCTTCTCTTGCCCTTGGACTGAGAGACTCTTAGACCATTGACTTACCTGGTCTTAAGCCTTCGGACTAGGCCTGAATTACATCACCAGCTTTCCTGGGTCTTCAGCTTGCAGATAGCAGATCTTGGAACTTTTTAGCCTTCATAACTGCATGAGCTGATTCATCATAATAAATATCCATCTATCTCTAAATCCATATCTCTGTCTCCTATTTGATCTGTTTCTCTGGAGAACCCTGACTAACACAGTGCAGCAACAGAGGAGATAGACCCTGGAAAAACCAAGACAAATGAGGTTACAGAAGAAACAAAGGGTTTGTTTACTTCTTTGGAGCTTTCCTGTGCTTATTTTAATTTGGCTTATTTATACATTTGTAATATTCTAAATCTATGGCATACTGCATAAACATTGATAAATAATGATGTTATAAGCAGAGAATATTCACAGTTCACCAAAAACTATCTTGAGAATGTAGCACTAAAACTCCTTCTTCCTCCTGGGCCTGAACGTCAGGCAGGTAGACAGAGATAATTTTTTTTTTTTTTTGGTCTTTGTTGTTGTTGTTGTTGTTGTTGTTGCTATTTCTTGGGCCGCTCCCGCGGCATATGGAGGTTCCCAGGCTAGGGGTCTAATTGGAGCTGCAGCCACCGGCCTACGCCAGAGCCACAGCAACTTGGGATCCGAGCCGCGTCTGCAACCCACACCACAGCTCACGGCAACGCCGGATCGTTAACCCACTGAGCAAGGGCAGGGACCGAACCCCCAACTTCATGGTTCCTAGTCGGATTCGTTAACCACTGTGCCACGACGGGAACTCTGTGAGATAATTTTGTTAAAGGTATCTGTGTCCTGAGGCTTGTCTCCAAGCTCCCATGGGCTGGTCCAGTATCTGAGGGATTTGGAGCCTTTCTTCTCTTTGGTCCAGTTAATTGGCTAATCTTTGTACCATCGTCTTCTCTGGGTGCCATAGCAGAATTGGACATGAGGGAACTTCCAGAGACAATGTCATTTTGCTCTCTCTCTCTCTCTCTCTTTTTTTTTTTTTTTTTTGGCTCCAGTGCTAACAGAGAAACCACAAAACAAATAACTACCCCCCAACTCATTTCTGTTAAGGGATTCTGTTCAGTTAGCCTTGATTTTTTAAGATGAGGCACAGAGCAGTCTCTCTGCAGGGAGCTCCTTTGCTGGTGATCTTGGTGCTCCCATAGTAGAGGAGAGAACAGGGCCTTTCCTTAAAACGTGTGAGTAAGTAGGAGTGGAGGATGGCTTTGGAGAAGACCAGGTGATAGACCATCCTTCCTCAGCTGGCAGAAGGGGCATGGTAGGTCTTGAGCAGGGAGTGGGTTGCAGAAGAGTGAGGGGTTGGACCCTGTGGTTACACCACTGCCAGTAACTAAGTCTTGTTTCTTGGGAGGTCATCTATAACTCAGAAGCTCTATTTACTTTTCATCATTATCGTTCATCTGTGAGGTAGCCTCACAGAGACTTTCCTTTTTGATATATTGCTGGTAACAAGAGCAATATGAGCAATAACAATAGCCATTTGGTGTTGTTATAACCAGAGTTTATTCACAGTTTATGTCACATCTCTGCTCTAATGTCACTTTCTTCAAGGCCTTCTCTGACCCCAGTGTCATTCTAAACCAGTGTCTCCTTACCCTGGTTAGTCTCTAGCTCCTGATTCTGTTTATTGTTTTGATAGCACTGTTAGCTGACATGGTATTACTATCTGTTCATTTAGTTATTTTCTGCCTATTTACCTTACCAGGATGAAGCTTCATGACTACAGAGAAAGTGTCTCTTTTTTTTTGGCGTTTTAGGGCCACTCCCACAGCATATGGAGGTTCCCAGGCTAGGGGTTGAATCGGAGTTGTGGCTCTTGGCCTACACCACAGCTACAGCAACACAGGATCCTAGCCGTGTCTGCAACCTACACCACAGCTCATGGCAACAGCGGATCCTTAACCCACTGAGCAAGGCCAGGGATTGAACCCGCATCCTCATGGATGCCAGTCAGATTCGTTAACCTCTGAGCCATGATGGGAACTCCCAGAGAATGTGTCTTTCTTGATCGATCATTGCCAGGGCCTGGTAATGTGGTTCTCAGCACCTCATTGGATTCTAATTTAATTTCTGGAAGGCCAGAGAATCTGTGGGCTGCATCG
Source organism: Phacochoerus africanus (assembly GCF_016906955.1). Classification (NCBI taxonomy): domain Eukaryota; kingdom Metazoa; phylum Chordata; class Mammalia; order Artiodactyla; family Suidae; genus Phacochoerus; species Phacochoerus africanus. The sequence continues at coordinate 81,801,248 of NC_062544.1, read as the reverse complement.
GGTGGATACTTTCATAAACTTGGCTTTATAAATTAGTTCATTGTCAACTTTTGAAAATATTCCTTGCGTGCCTGAGAAAAACATTTTAAAACTTTTTGATGCAATATTCAATTTATGTGCATTAGTTCAAGGTAATTGTATTTTCTAAATCTATAATTGTGTTTCTAAAATCCATATTCTTATTATTTTCTTCTCCACTGAATCTACTAATTACTGAGGGAGGTATGTTAAATGTCCCACAATGATTGTGGATTTGCAAATTTCTCCTTACATTTCTATTAATGTTTATTTTTGCTATATATTTAAGCCTATATCATCAGTTGCACACAAGTATAGAATTTTAAAATCTTCCCAATAATTAGTTAATTAATTAATTAATTAGTCTTTTTAGGGCCACACTTGTGGCCTATGGAAGTCCCAGGCTGGGGGTTGAATTAGAGCTACAGCTGTCGGCCTACACCACAGCCACAGCAACGGGGGATCCAAGCTGCATTGGCAACCTACATCACAGCTCATGGCAATGACAGATTGCTGACCCACTGAGCAAGGCCAGGGGTGGAACCCTTGTCCTCAAAGATACAGGTTGGATTCATTTCCACTGATGGGAAATCCCTATTGATTTATTTATGTAGTAAAACTCTTTTTATTCTTAATTTACTTAATATTGCTTTTTGCCAGCTTTCTTTTGCCTGGAATATCTTTTCTCTCCTTTTACTTTAAACCTTTCTGTGTCCTAATATTTTAAGAGTGTTTTTATAACAGTTTTTTAAAAAAATAATTCAGTCTTGTTTCCCTGTGTTTTAATAGATGGTTTTACTCCTTTGTAATTAATACCACATGGGGTGTATTTCTATCATTTTATTTTGTTGTTCTTCTTTTCCTCCTTTCCCTGCTTTCTTTGGATAGGTCGGGTTTTTGTTATTTCCCTTTTCATCTGCTAGTTTGAAAATTATACATACATCTTATTCCTGTTGTTTTAGTGTTACCCTTCGGTTATTAAATGCATACTTGAATAAATGAAGTTTGAAGAAGGCAATGTATTTACCCTTTTTTAAAAATAGTACAGGACTTCGACTCCAATTACATTCCTCCTTCCTTTTATATATTGTTGTTATTCAGGATTTCAGTTCTGTTTTCTCTTCATGCTCTGCAAACCAGTGATTCCTATTGTCATCAGTGCTGGTCAATAAGCCACACGTGTTTACATGTCCTTACATCTACCAACCGTCCAGACCCTCCTTCTGTGGCCATTTTATTATGAAATAAATCCTTAAGTTATGTGAATGGTAAACACTATCGTTTGTTTACTTGGAAATGCCTTTATTTTTTGCTTGTTCTTTCATACTAGTTTAGTTATTATTTTAGCTGAATATTTTATATTTAGCAAAATGTTAAGCTCATTTGTCCTATTGTTTATTAGGCATAAAATTCTAGGTTGACAGATAATTTTGTCTAACATTTTATTCTCTGGTCTTCTGTATTCTGTTACTGATGTTGAGAAGTCACTTTCCATCTAATTGTCATTCTTTTTTTTTTTTTTTTTTTACTTTTTTAGGGCTGCACCTGCAGCATGTGGAAGTTCCCAGGTTAGGGGTCAAATCAGAGCTATAGCTGCTAGCCTAGGCCACAGCCACAGCAACACGGGATCCCAGCCGAATCTGCAACCTACACCACTGCTCACAGCAAATCTAGATCCCTGACCCACTAAGCTAGGCCAGGGATCAAAACCATGTCTTCATGGATGCTAGTCCCATTCATTTCTGCTGTGCCACAGCGGGAACTCCCTATTTGTCATTCTTATTAAGTCATTCCCTTTCAGCTAGCTCTCAATACAGAAATCTTTGTCATTGGTGTTCTCCAGTATTAGAAAGTTTTATTTAGTTGTGGATTTCTTTTTTCTTTTCTTTTTATTCTGCTTGAGATTTGTTTTGTTTCTGAAATTGTGAATTCATGTCTTTCTAAATTCTGAAAATTCCTAACTCTCCTATTGCTTTGGATTTTGCCTCTTCTCTACTTGCATCTCACCTTTCAGAATGTCTGTTATGTGTATGTTGGACTTTCATATCTTGTTTTCATTTCTATGAACTGCTTCTAGGGATTTGCTTACACATATGTTAGAAATTTAACCATATTTAAGATGTCTTTTATGCTCTATGTTTTTCACCTTTTTATAATATTTGTATCTCAGTCTGAATATTTTTCACTAACCATTATTCCAGTTTCTAAATCTTCTCTTCTGTGGTGTCTTATCTGCTTTCAAACATAGCTACTGAATTCTCAATTTTAGTAATTATATTTGTTTCAGTTCTAGAAGTTTTATTAAGTTCTTTTTAAATTGTTTCTAGAATCTAGTTCTCTCATTGTGTCATTTATTTTCCTTGAACGTATTGCTCATTGTTATTTTTGAATCCTGTTCAATAATTCCAATAAGTGGATTACATATAGATTTATTTTCTATATATCACCTTGATCCAATTAGGGATTGAGCTAGTTTAGGCTTGTGAGGGCTAGTCTATTTCCAATTTTCCTTTATTTCTAGTCTTCAGGGTTTCCAGTTGAAGGCTTTCCTTATTTATCAAGACCCCTTCTCAGCAGAAACTGAAAGCTCTGCTTAGTTTTTTAGTCTCTTAGTAGCTGCTTTCTCCTGAATACTTCACCCCAGAGCATCATAGGATTCAGCTAATGCCTCAGGATGAAATCCATTCAGAATGTCAGACTCACTTGTCTTTCATTCCTTTTTCTCTGGAAAATATGCCCCTCAAGTCTTGGGTACATTTGTAGCCCTGAACTGCTGTTATTGTCTTCCAAGCCCAGTGAGACTGCAACAGCTCTGGGACAAGCTCTCTTCTTTTGCAAAATACCTGAGAGGAAAACACAGTGGGAAGTGCTTGTTCATCTCAGTACACCCCCTCCTTTCAGGCTCTGGCCCCTCAAGTACTAACTGCCTTTGTTTGCCTGACTCATGTCTGAAATCTTAGAAGAGCACTCAAAGTTTGACCCAGATTTTACATTGTTTAAATTTTGCAGCGTTCTCTATAAAACTTGTGGAAGTTGGAAGATTTAGTGTAATATAAGCTTACTCTAGCAGAATTGGAAGCTGAGGTCTTAATCTTGAGTTTATTTCGGTGATCATATTTTCCCCCTAGATATTCTATTTGGTTTTTTCTCAAATCAGTATCATCTTTTTTTTTTCTTTTTTCAGTTAGTGTTCTGTTTCAATCTTATGTTTTCTATTTTTTTCATTATTTCAATCATTTGAGTATACTTATTTTATAGTTTATATCCTATTAAGTCAACTGAAATTCTCAGGGGTTTAATTTTATTATATATTATCTTCTGATTGCATTTGCATTTGCTTCTGCCAGATGCCCCAAGAGGGTATTAACAGCTGAGAACCAATTTTTATGTTAATTTCTGGGTTTGGGATGTCTTAAGCCATACAGCTATTGCATATTTGAATTCCAAATGTGATTGGGCAGAGACATTGTTGCAAAATATGAAGGGAGGTTTTTTTTTCCTCCACTCAGAGTTCAGACATATACAAATAGCTTTCTTATCATTTTGTTTACTTGTGAGTGAATGTTTCTTAAATCATATGGTCACTTAGGGTATGGACCACATATAAGATTCTGAGTTTATGTAGTTATACTAGTTCCAACTCGCCACATTGCATGGTTCAAGGTCTTAACTCCTGTGAGTCCTGAGCTCCTTGAGCAGCTGATAAAACAGCACCTACTGCTCCCTGAGGCTTTCAGATTTCTTTTTGTATAATCCCCAAGGATTTGCTAATTTTCTTGTGGGCCTAGCTGTGTATATGTGAAGAAACTCATATGCTAACACTTTTAGATTCTTTTTAGGCAAAGGTTTTCAAGTTGTCTAGTTCTTCATGATTTCAGAATGAAAGTCTTAACTGACACAATTTACATTATTTGTTTATAGTAGGACTTTTTAAATGTTATCTATTATTAAATACCCTTATCAACATTATTTCCACATATCTATAAAACCTGAATATTTGGATTCTAATGTATATAATGTTATAAATAGATATAATATGTATACTATAAGTAATAGATTATATATATTATATAATAGACTATAAAGCCTTATGATAACTGTCTCGTGAGCTGTGTGTATGATTACTGGATATAGTACCATGTAGACCATGCTATAAATATAGATAAAATCTGGCCAGTTGAAATAGTAGGAAGTACATTACCATTCTCCCAGTTACATATTTCCCTACCTTTAAAACCTTTATTTTGAAACCTCTATTTTCTCAGGGAAATTAGAAAATGTTGTGGCTTTGAAGCTTTTAAACAATGAAAGATATATCTCTGGGAGTGTATATTTATGTGTGAGTCACTTAACATTCAGTCATATATATTATTTATATTTGGATTTTAAAAGTTTATATTTTTCATGGAATTGTGTATCTTTTTTTTTTTCTTTTGTAGGAGGATACTTCATCGAGATTTGAAATCAAAGAACATATTTCTGAAAAGTAATCTTCTTAAAATCGGTAAGTTATTTAAAATATGTGTTCCATGGAAGAGAATCTTCTAGTTGTTATTAATATATCAAATTGAGGTGGTTCCTGTCTTGGCTCATTGGTAATGAACCTGAATAGTATCCATGAGGATGCTGGTTCAATCCCTGGCCTTGCTCAGTGGGTTAAGGATTGGTGTTGCTGTGAGCTATGATGTAGGTCACAGACACAGCTCAGATCCTGTGTTGCTGTGGCTGTGGTATAGGCCGGTAGCTGTAGCTCTGATTTGACTCCTAACATGGGAATTTCCATATGCTGCTGGCACAGCCCTTAAAAAAAAAAAAAAAAAAAAAAAAATCAAATCACGATATAAATTACCTAAAAGTATTTACAATAATTATTGGTTTATTTTGAACTTCTTAAATTTTCTTACTTGGTCGAGCTCAACAACCACCAAAAAAAACCAATTATATTTTGTTTCTGATTATCTGATATAAACTGAGGTATAAAACATTTGCTATATACTAGGTAGGTACAAATATTTTTTGAGTTCCTAGTCCATGTCAGGCACTAACCACTAACAAGTGGTTGGATTTATTTTACTAGTTTGATTATTATGGTTTCCCACTCCCTCATTTATTTTATCACAAGGCAATTAGCAGTTACAACATCATTAAAATGTTGTTATAGTTAGTTCTCCTTTAGAATTGTACCTCTACTCATAGCATTACTGGGCTGTTTGATCTTCAATGTAAGATGTTCCTAGAGGGAAAGGCATAAAGTCATGCAGCTAATTAGGCAAGTATACCAAAGCTGATGGATTCAAATTTTTATCGTTTTTTGAAAAGTCTCAGGTTTTTTATTAAAAAAATTTTAAATTGTAAATGAAGAACATGCTCTACCCCCCTCAGATAAAATTGCAGATCATATTCAGCACTTCCAGAATCATTCCGTTTGTCGTTATTCAGACTTGAAATAGATTTTCATTTCAAGTTGTGGTTTTCCATAATTCCAGAAATAAGAATTTTAGCTTATGTAATTCACTTTCCTGGCTCCAAAGTCTTCTTTCTCTTTTAAGGCTTTTATTTTTAAAGCTATTCACCAGTATTGTGTAATTTCAAATGTATAAATTTCTTTCCCTTTAAAATGGTATGAATCACTGCATGTTAAAAATGTCAAATTAGACACTCAGTTGTTAATTTCCAGTGCTGATTTTTGTGTTTTAAAGTATTTATAAGAATTAATTATTCTTTCAAGGGGATTTTGGAGTTTCTCGACTCCTAATGGGGTCCTGTGATCTAGCCACCACTTTAACTGGAACTCCCCATTATATGAGCCCGGAGGCTTTGAAACACCAAGGCTATGACACAAAGTCGGATATCTGGTGAGTGGGCATGTGCTGGTCCAGGGGATTTACTTATCTGCTGCCCCAAGAGAAGGTGCATTTTGTTTTTCTGGCTCATTTACTTATTACATCCACTCACTTTATCCCTTTTAAATATGTTATTCTGTGGCCAGTGTAAAAGAAGGTTTTTTGGATTTGAAACTTCGTATGTTCCATTAAATTCGTTTCAAAAATTCTCTTAATTCACAGATTAACTGGTTGGTTTGTACTTTTTCTTTTTGAACCACAAGAGAAAATTCTTAGTATATCATAAACATTAAATTTTGATATGTTTCTGCTAGCCTATTAGATAAAGCATTTGTAATTCTAAGCACCATGCTTTATTTGATTTTAAGGTTAACTTCCAAGGTCTGTGGAGAATATATAACTTTATTTTGTATCTTCTTGTTGCTCTTAAGAATCTTTACTAAAGACATTAGCTTGAAGGATAAACTTAAAAAAAAACATTCTGGGTTTTCAGTGATAGATGCATCTGAGATTTCTCAGCTTCTTTGAGCTCTGTATCAGAGGAATTTCTCACCAGTTTAAATCTGTGTAGAAGCCATGTGGAAAATTGTATTCTATTGTTAGCAGTAGATCCTATTAGGGGAAATTTTCCTTTCCTTTGAAGAGGAATCTTATATAATTTTCAGTTTGTTAAGGGTCGAAAGGACAATTTAGCTGAGAGCTTGTTAATTAAGGAAATAATTATTGTATGCAAATCAACTTAAGTAGTTTTGAGCTTTCAAAGATGAGCAGTGTGAAAGATTGTGCCCACTTCATTCCTCTAAAGAGGATAAAGTAGAAAGTTACCTTTTCTCTGGTTAGGGAATAGTAAGTGCAACAGGGTTCATGCCCTGGGATTCTCATAAGAGTCATTAATCCTGTTCTTGTTCTGGTTTCTCCCAAGTGGGAGAGAACACTGTCACCATTAGGCCTGGTAAGGGCAGATCCTCATTCATCCTGTCCCTTTAATTCACTCTTGGGATTATACATCTCTAGGTTCTTCAATGGGTTTTTTCATTGTTCACTAGTATCTACACTGGTGGTCTCTCCCAATTCACCTATCATCCTTCCTCAATCACAGCCTTCCCCAATTCCCTCTTAAAACAAAAACAGAACCAGACAAAAACCACAAAGTTATGTTCAGATGAACGAGTTTCTTTAAATTTTGCTTTATTGAGCACCTACTATTTGCCCATGGCTATACAACAGCCCTTAAGGTATAAAATCAAAAGTGATAGGATTCCTGTCCCTAAGGAGAAATCATGGTCTTTTTGGAGTAACATTCTTCAGTTAGAGGAAATCAGCCTTCGGCTTTGGATTGCATTTGAATTACTTACCTACATCTCTCTTCTCTTTTATTTTATTATTATTATGGACATTTAAAAATAGTGTTAAATGTAAAATTTCCTCATGATTAAGCTTACATGGTATCTCAGAAAGATGTTACATCATGTCATTTGAATTAAGAGTAAATTAATTTATGAATCTCATCATTTAAGTCTTTGGAATTACATACAAGAAGAAAGCTAACTATAGATATCTACATCTGCTTGCCAAATGAGATGGATCTCCTAGAAAACCGAGGTAACAGAACCCACAGAGAGGAAAATGAGCATAGAGTCTTCTGTTTCAGTTGTGTCTGTCTTACTTCCTCTTTTTTTTTGGGCTCATGTGATGTGCCTGAACCACAGTTGTGGCAGTGCTGGATATTTAACCCACTGTGTTACCAGGGAACTTCCTGTCTTACTTCTTTTTAAAAAAAACGCTCCTAGTATTGCATAAAGAATCACAATGATACCAGACAGTATTGCTGTAATGTTTTAGGCTTACAAAAATTATATTTGACTTAGGCAAAACTTTAAAAAGCCAAAATTTCCCAAATGTAAAAATTAAGGAAAATTCTCATATATTTTTGTGAGCATTAGGTCAGCTCTCCTTGCAGAGATTACTAACTATTCAGCAAGTACAAGCTAAGGATTTATCATCATCCTGACCCCAAATAACCACCTTATTATGAATTCAGTAATTACCTTAGTTGTATCTGAATCAAAATGGGCTTATCTGGTAATGAAATGTCTGTTGCTGAGCCTAAAGTGGAAAGAATGACAGAGAACAATAAATTATAGTGGCAGATATGTGAGTGTGATGAGTAATCTTTGGGAGACACTCTTCGAAAATTCGATTGAATGAAGTTGAGAATTTTTCCTCTAAATCTCAGTATATAGCATCTGTTTACTGTGGAATATTTTCTTAAGTTGGAAATGTTTATGAATAATTTGTACTAATAGCTGTACATATTTATTTATAATGCTTAAAGAAGAAGAATTGATATAAAGTAATATATTTTCATCTGTTAATACTTGCTGCATGTAATCTTATTCTCCTTCTGCAATCTGCTTAAACCTTTTGGGATTCATTAATTTGTAGCAGTCAAGTACAGGAAGCCTCTTCCTTAAAAGTGAGTTAGGCTCTAAAAGTTTATAAACAGTTATTTGGAAAGTTAGGATAATTAGGTTCACTGAGGACAATACAATTGCTGAACATTCTTCCCACCCCACCCCCACCCACACAGGAAAAATGTAGTGTATGAATTGGGTTCTTAGGTTGGCTCTTTAAATTGATTTAAACTATGAATAGTCAGAATTTATTACTTTGGTAGGAGAAACAAAGGACAATACTATTGGAATAATGGTGTTGTAATTAAACAGAAAGGAAACAGACTGTTTCATTGTTGGCCTTATTTGTCTTGTTGTGAGAGGTCACCCAGATGGCGGTATCTTCTTTGGGTGGTTTAAGTGGAAAGAATGTTTATGGGGACAGTAAGGATGTTGGAGCACACTGGGAAGCTGTCAGGGCTTTGCTCAGGGATATGGTGTGGGAGTTTGACTGGGCAGGGACACTGAAGGAATCTAGTTCATACCCAACACTGGAGTCAGGCTTTAGTGATCTTGGACCAAATTTTGGACATGTGGAAGAAATCAGAGAGGAAGCAGAACCTGCTTGGCTTGAAGAACTAAGAAAGAATCCTCACAGAAGAGCATTCCTGGGGAAGTCATGGGAAGAGGGTGGGAAGGAAGACAAGCTTATTTTCTGGTAAAAGATTTAGGAAGGGGGGAAATACAGGCCAACCTGACAGCAGTTCCTGTAGGTAATGTGGGGCCTGCAAGTAGTTGGCAGCCTGAAGCCCCAGTGACTACCCCCCAGTGAAGAGAGGTCAGGGACAAGGGAGCCCATTCTCTCACCAGCCTGTGGTCTGGGCAATTCTTGTGTGGGTTCAGAGCAAGCTGTTGGACACTGGGGAATGAACACTGGTGTTATTTTCACTCAACAGAAGCTGAGTTGGAAAATACTTCAGTTAGAGACAGTAAATTTGAGTATTGTTTTGTGTTTTTGTTTGTTTTTTTTTAGAGCTGCGTCTGTGGCATAGGGAATTTCCCAGGCTAGGGGTTGAATTGGAGCTATGGCTGCCGGCCTATGCCACAGCCACAGTAATGCAGGATTTGAGCCAC